>NC_090440.1:1483646465-1483949183 GCF_031143425.1 Pleurodeles waltl | reverse complement strand
GGGCATTTGGGTTCCAGGAGATCCATATGGGCTGCATCCTTTCTTTTGCGACCCATAAGGAGTTCAGACAAACCCTTACACAGGACTGCCCTTGCAGCCTGGGTGAAATAGTGCACACATTATTTCACAGCCATTTTCACTGCACAACACACACATTAGGCCACAAACTATGAGCACTGGGGTCCTGGCCAGCAGGATCACAGTGAGACAGGCAAAACATACTGACAAAAGGTAGAAATTGGGGGTAACATGCCAAGCAAGATGGTACTTTCCTACAGGTGGTTTCACATGCTGATTTCTAAATTCATGACATGGATTCTTGCTGACAAAATGCCAGGAAACAACAGCTAAAGTAATGATGTTGGTGAGGGGTGTACAAATACCTGCAGGCTTGTATTTTAGGAGTGTGGTAATGGCTGGTAAGTTGGGTGCAGAGGAGGGGAAGCCCAGACATCAAGTGGTTGAACATGCAAACAGCAAAGGGGGAATCAGCACAGCTTTGCCACTTGACCAGATTGTGGGATCCTAGAACAATGTGTATTTCACTTTGCCACTATGATCACAAATGAGTGAACCTCTGAATAGAAGACTACAGGGTGTGTGCTGTACATGACCACATTCAGTGCTAAGTGAAATAGACCATGATGTTGCACACCTACATTGGAAACACAGACCAAAGGAAAGGTGCACAACAGAAATGACTGACCTCACAGCACCAAAATTAGCAATGTTCTCCTGTTGGGGGAGAGTTTTGAATAACTGCTACCCATATCTTGGTTGATAATTGTGTATATCAAACACGTACTTGTCAACGTACTGACACAATTTGATATGCAAAGATTAACCAGCTCTGCATGTTCTGGAAGACTCCTTTACAAAATAGCAGATACCACTTCATACATAGGATGCATGAAGCCAATTAAGATGTAGGTGAGTCCAAAGGTAGCCAGTGCAAGACACCCTAGTTTTTTCCATCCTATAGCTTTCGGTTACCTCCAAATACATGTTTACCTCTAATTGTGATACCTGGTTGATATGAGGGATGTCTGTAACTTGTAGATCACTGGGCCATACCTCTGACATGTACATGTAGAATCATCACCATCGTCCTTTGTACTCTCAATAAATGTGTATGTTACATTACAGCTGCTGTCAGGACTACTTCAGTGATACAGATTACACTATCCAGGGGTTTAGGAGACATGCTGGCTGCAGCAATCAATCCAGCTGCCATCCATCCATCAGGTAAGTGTGCCCCATAGTGTTGTAATCCATTGATACCCTACCAATGAACAAGAACCAAATCCTTGTGGAAGGGGATCAGCATATATTGCCATTTTACAATTATACCTGTAGTGGGTGTATAAAATGTATGCAACAAGATCAGTGATGTGTGTGTCAGATGTGCATCATCACATATAATACATGAAGAACATTATCCATGGTGTCACTTCTTTCCCAAGCTGCTGGATCACAGACCAGTTCTTCTGCTACACACTTAAGGAGCCCGGTCCTGCAGCTGACATCTAGGGGGATTTTAATTTTAATACCACACAAATCCGTGGTTTGAAATGGTGAGTTTGCTTTTGCATTTCACATCTGCATTGAACACCTCAATGCCACAAAGTGAGCTATCACATGTATGGGTACACAACCCAGGTCACATGTGTAACATCCGTTGAATATTATTTGACTCAATCCCTGTGTTGCACCGCATTATATTCTTAGCCAAATACTTAGCCTGTTGCAGCTTCAGTCTCACAAGTGGTGAGGACGAAGACTTGAGTCTAAAGAAAGAACCATCTACCAGTGACAGGCGCCAGGCAATCCGAAGAGAGAACCATCTACTCTTCGAAGCTGCTTTGTCAGCTGCCAGAACAGCACAGAAGGAGGAGGAGAAAGTAGATGAGGAGGAATATCAGGAGGTGATTTCAAGTGATGTGTAAGCAAATCCCCTGACCGCTCTTGTTGGCCCATGCAGCTCAACAACAAAATCCATATCTGCTGTGGTTGGCATGGTGCCTCATACCAAATCTTTCACATTCAGTGCATGGAGGAGAGCCAACACATCTACCTGCACCACCTAAACCCAAACCCCTGGTGAGGCAACCTGCACAGGGCCTCCAACATTCTACAACGGGAACACTCCCCTTGCACACACCCTCCACTGCACAGTCATGTCCTCTCCCTGTACAGGGTCCAACTCCCCCTGTCCAGGCAGACCTCCACACTGTACAGGCTCTGACACCCCCTCTCCAGGCAGACCCCCACACTGTATAGGCTACAACACCCCCTGCCCAGGTAGACCCCCACACTGAAGAGGCTCTGACACCCAGTGTCCAGGCAGACCCCCACACTGTACAGGGAACATCACCCCATCCCCAGGCAGACCCTCACACTGTACAGAGAACTCCAACCCCTGTCCAGGCAGACCCCCCACACTGTACAGGGAACACCACCCACAGTCCAGGCTGACCCCCACATTGTACAGGCTCTGACACCCCCTGTACAGGCAGACCCCTCACACTGTACAGGCTCAGATACCCCCTGCCCAGGCGGACCCCCACTCTGTGCGGGAACCAGACCCACAATCAACTAAGAACACCAGGAGATGCGCCACATTGCAACAATCCTCACCACCAAGAATGAGAAGTCGCAAGTGGGATCCCCCATGAGCACTCTCCCATATGCCTGCACAACACTATGTAAATTAAAGTCATATTCCACATTTAAATTGAGATGGGCATTAGCTGATGATGTTCAAATGCTTAATGTGGCTGTAGGCCATTTATGTGTCAACAACGTGGGTAAGACATGTTCATCACTAGAACCACCTGTGTACAGTTGTGTCATGTGGAAGACATAGCTAACAACTTTGGTTCCAGCACAGACAATGAACTACAAAACACCCTTTTTTATATATAAATACCATGATAAAGTAAACCAAAACCATCCATTGGGAAGGGAGAAACAAAATCAAATGATACTCTTCATGGAGTAGAGGCAGGGGACATGGAGGGGGTTGGACAACAAAAACATATCAGGAAAAGTCATGGAAATCAGTCTATGTACAAGGGGCAAAGGAAAAGTCCAGCCAAAGCATAATTTTCAGTCAAATGTAATTCTGGTCATTCGCCTTTTCAATGACAATCAGATCCTCTGCAGTCATGGCCTCTTTGGAGCACCTAACACCCCATGGGACTGAGACACACATGGGTTACGAGGGGTAAGGAGGGAAACAGAGTGGGAGGACAAACAGAGAGACACATGGAGGGTGGTATGGGAGAGATGCCGGGACAGGGCAGCCATCATGGCTGCACCCAAGGAAGTGAGAGTGGCATTGAGGGTGGCAAAAGCACGAGCATTCTCCTCTCAGGACCTATGCAGTTCCTCAAGGATCTGCTCTAGGAGCCGAGAGGAGCAGGCCTGCTCCTCCTTAGATGCCACAATCCCTTCCTGGAATGCAACCACATGGGTCACAACACAGGGAGGGATTTGGGTGGAGCATGAGGGATGTGAGGTGTTGGGGACATGCAAGCTCCTTGCGGGACATAAGTAGGTACTTGGAGCAGGATTGGTGGCAGGGGTCTCAGATGGGTACCCTGATGGACTCAGGGCTCCATGTGGTAGGGAGGGCTCAGAGGCTGGCCCGGGTATAGACATTTCCCGCTCTGGGGACATCTCCAGCAGGTCATATTCTCCATCTTCCAGGGGAGAGGCAACATCCTCCCCACCACAAGCCAGAGGTGTCCAGTTCAACGTCTCCCCTACAGTTTCCGCAGCCTCCAACTGGTCATTGTCTGTTGAGTCCGTTGGGTGGGCACACTCCCCTTATCTATAGATGTTACTTGTCCCTCCTCTTCCTCCTTTTCTTCCGTAGACAAAAGAGGCCATGCCCTCCGACGTCCCCAGGAAGCTCTTCTGGGTCCCCCGGTCTTCTTCAAGGACTTCCTGGACAGTCACGTCCACTGAAATACAAGTAAGAACAGTATGTAGTTGGTGTTCAAATCAAGGCAAGGTACATGAATACAAGAAGCAAGTGCTGACTTTGTTCTCCTTTGAACTCATTGACCAGTTCCGGTGACTCAGATCCTAAATGTATGTATACTATCACTGAGATGTCCATACATAACTCACATATTGACATCTGTCACAATTGTGTTGTATACCCTTCTGTAGTGACAGAGCCTATCCTTAAGCAAAATTTCAATATCTAGGCCAGAATCTTAAGGGCCATAAAAGCTGTATGGGTGAAAGATTGGACAGAAGTTCAAATTTACCTCAGAAATTTGGGCCAAGGGTTTCCTGTCCTCACTCAGTCTACAAGTAGAGATGGGACACAGTCAGAATGGAGCTATCTGCCCCAATGCAGGTATCTATGATCACCCTGTCAAGTGCAGACTTGGTAGTCTCAAACTATTGCATGTCATCTGCTGTCTAGCATGGCCTGAATCTACATAAATGCTTGAATGGGTGCATATGTTAAAACCAGCCCGTGGTTCTGACCTTTGCTAAGCTTCGAGTACGTTTTGGAGGATTCCTGAAACTATCTGTCAACAGCAGGGCAGTGCGCGCTCTATTGGTGACTAGAATTCAAAAACCCAGCACTCTCAAAACAACATAATTTATGCATTGTGCTGATATGTTGTTGTTTAACCTTTTGCATTGCAGAGTTCAATCCTGAAGACCTATTTTTAATGTGCTTACAAATGCTGTTCATTTGCAATGTATTGCTGCAGGCTTTCAGAGTGTGTTAGGGTGTGGTCCCTTTACAGGGCCTTCTAGAGACTTTCCCTTCAACATGCCTGGGTGTGGTTGTGGGCTGGGCCAAGACTCCATAAAAAGGAGCCAGCCCAGCTCCAAGTGCTCACTATTCAGAGGTACCGGTGCAGAGCAGCAGCTACTTCCTGAGCTCCTGTCCCGGTGGCTATTTGATCTTCCAGACATCTGACTTTCATTCTTCATTTGGAGAACCTTGTTCTGGGCGGCCTCCCGACACCGTTATCGAGAACTCTCGTGTTCTTGGGCCTAATTCTTTTATGATTTGACAGAGTACTTTGCGCGTGTGAAATATGTGCTTGAGTGTTTGTGACATTTGTAGGGTGGCTTGCGAATCGGCAAGACGCGCGATTCGTTTCATGATAATTTAATCTTGTTAATTATTGCGCGCTACCATTTCTTGACATTTACCTGGTGGCTTAAGAATCGGCAAGACGCGCAATTCGGTTTATGGTGTTTTAACTTTGTTGTTTATTGCGCGCTACCATTTCTTGACATTTATATGGTGGCTTAAGAATCGGCAAGACGTGCAATTCGCTTTATGGTGTTTTAACTTTGTTGTTCATTGCGCGCTACCATTTCTTGACATTTACATGGTGGCTTAAGAATCGGCAAAAGACGTGCAATTCGTTTCATTGTACTTTGATCTTGTTATTCATTGTGAGCTGTTATTTCTTGGCATTTACATCGTGGTTTACGAATCTGCAAGACGCACGATTCTCTCCTCGAGTTTAATTCATGTTGTTTATTATATGCCACTATTCTAAGATATTTATCATGTAATATTCGAGTTGACAAGTTATGTGATTTGTTTTTCCTGAATCCATATTGTGTTATTCATGGTGCACAATCCTTTTATGGTGTTTACTATATATATATATATATACTGTATACATATACAGTATATATATATATATATATATATATAAATCTACAATATGCGCAATTTGTGTTGAAACATTTTAAGAGTACACAGAAGATCAGAGTGTCTAGATGCAATATTGTATGGCCCTAGTACGCATTCTCAAAAAAGGATTTATATGACTGGTTTAAAATTTAGTCAGAGCGTTTTTATGATTCTCATGTAAAGAAAAGTACTTGAATAAGAAAGTTTTCATTTAATCCATCTTGATTCCCTTACTGGTATCTGGCCATCTTGAAACTTAGTCATTTTAAACTTAATTCATAGACTGTTCATGTTTTCAGAATGACTATGCTCAGAATCATAGTCTAGTATTGATTTCAGGAGATATAATTTTCATATTGTGTGTTCTAACCTTTTTCTTACTACAGGTCTCCTTCCCAGCTGTTTCCCTTCCTAATGCCCTCTTCCCCTCTTGAACTCTCTTAGCCTCTGTGATTTATCTATCAGAGTCTTGGAGCTGTTCAGTGGTGGACGTGTTGGGAACGTGCGCAGACCCCGAGGATCTGGTGACTCTATCAGCCAATCTACATGGCATGTGCCACATTTGGCAGGTCAAGGCTGCCTGACAGTGCTGTACATCAGTTGGCACCATTGTTGTAAGGACATGTGTATTTTTTGGAACCATTTTTGTGAGAAAAGTATTTCAAAGTCCACCATTACTTCAAGACGCATGAAACAATACTTTATACTGATGAAACACATAACAATGGAATGCATGTTACAGCATCTGACACAAGAAATATAACCACTTGACCCCACACTGGACAGTGTTTGGACCATCCCTTCACCATTGTGCCATGCAGTGATAAGGCCCTTACTTCACCAGTCATGGTGATGGCATTGCATTTATTTATATAAATGCAAGAGTGATGGCTATTTCACCTGTAGGGTTCAGGACACTGCAAGTCCCAGAATGCACTTTGGTCAGTGCTTTCAATGTGATCACATGGGGCATTTTCCTTCTGACTGCTGAAGCAATTGCCCAGAATGTGTACATGGTGACATGTAATACGTGTTAGTACAGCTCAGTCACCACTCACACCATGGTACCAGACACAGTATGCAGCCCATGCACTTACCAGATCTCTGCTGTCAATCTCCTCCAGTTGGGCATGGAGGATCAGCCAGCCTGTCCTCAGGACCCTCCTGTACAGTGGTGTGAGGTGGGGCCGGTGCATGTGGATGCTGGGAGGACTGTCCCAATAGTTCTTAGGCCCTCAGTCAGGCCCAACATTTCAGGCCTTCACAACGCTTGCGGCATGTCGTGGCCTGCCAATGGTAGATGCCTAATATACATTGGCACTGCACAATCTCCTGCCAGAGTCGAGCGTATGCTGCATTGTTCAGATGGTCCACTAGTCCCCCATAAAGCAGAGGGTAATTGTCTAGAACCACCCTAGTTAAAATGTCTATTTCTGCCTCAATGAAGGGGTGTGTCCTCAGCCATGTTAGGGGCAGTTAGTGTGAACAGAGCAGCAAGATGGCAGAGGATCCTGTCTGTAGGTGAGGATGACTCAGACTGACAAGAAAATGGCTGCCCGTCTCCAGGCTCTACATCCAAGGGCAGATTATCCACACCCGGAGCGTACGCTCCACATACAGAGCATAGGCTCCACATGTGGGGAGTAGCATCTGAAATCAGAGCAGAATAAAAAAAATAAGACAAGTGTGACTTATGCAAACATGAAAGAAGGGTAGGAATACTAAGGGAGGAAAAGAAAGTTTTGCAGATACACTCTACACTACAACCCTTCCTAGCATAGTTTGGCCCTTTGCATTGCATTATGGCACATATGGTCAACATATCTCGCTTACATCTAAGAAGACAGTAATGTTTCACCAAACTAGGCACGGGTAATGATGTCAATCCCTGGACACATGGGGATCAATAGGAGTTTGGCGGATGGAAACATCCGACAGATAGACCGCCACAATGCTAGTGGGCTCCCCAATGGCCCCATCACAATTTTCTCACTGATCTGTCAGTGGAAAAGGAGTGGCAGCATTATTCCTGGCTCATAATTGAGCTGGTGGCAATGGTGTCACATGCAGGGTGCACCAGCATCCTTGAAATATACATTGTAAGCACAGCAGACAGTGCACATTTCAAGGGTGCCGGGCAGCGAGACCCCTGCACTGCCCATGCCCTCGGCATGGGCAGTGCAGGGACCCCCCTGTGGCCCCCTGTACTTCTTCTCCGTCAGCCTTTTCATGGCAGTCAGACCACCATGAAAAAGCTGGCAGGGTACAAGGTTGAAATCAGTAGGGCAGCACTGACTTTAGCACCGCCTTGGCTGAGCACAACCAAGACTGCCATCATCCATTTGGGATCAGAGATCCTGGTGGGGACGGCGGTCAGACCGCCAGAGTCATAATGTGGCAGCCAGACCGCCACAGCCCCCAAACCTGGCATCCTTGAGACTGACAGACTCTTAATCAGGGCTATAGTGCCAAGTACACCAAGGTACAGAGCATGAAGGGAAGCCATAGCAGCACTGGCAATTTTGACACACAAGCCCCAACACAGAAACAGTAAATGCAAGTGTTTGTATCATGCAAGATTGCTGATTTGAAACAGGAGGCATCCATATCCATGCCATTTCTGAATCAAAACACAGTAATGAGACCTACCCACTCCAGCCCCCCTGACAAAATCCCAATAACCTCCCTGGCCAGTCTTTACAGCCCACAACCTACTCATTAGTAGCAGAGGCCCCTCAATCAGTGCATGTGGTGTACGATCACTACACTGTGAAGTCTTATAACAGGAATTCCCCCTTGGTTACTGGTACCCACCCTCTGATGTGGCACATTCACCCCAATGGATGAGATTCTCTGTGAAGCAGAGCCCTCTTGTGAAACTGTCCAGGGAGGTCTCACACATGCAGACATTTGATCCTGAGTCAAGGAAGCCATAAGAGATGTTGTGTGTGGCACGGGCACATGACGTAATGCATGGCCAATCTTTAGACTCTTGGGAACAGTTGTTGTATAGAGACATCACGCATGGCTTATAAAGTGTATAAAGTAGTGTCAGGATGGCATATATGGACAGAGTGTTAAGAGTCTACCAATGATCACTGACAACAGACTGCAAACCACATGAAGGCCATGACACAACATGCTGCTCAGGTAAAAAAAAGTGTCAACCAGCTGGTCACGCTCCTGCATACCCTACCCATTGTTTTGTACAACAGCCTGGTTACCTAGATTCAGACCTAGCTGAGGGTCCAGAGGTATGTGTAAGCCATGATTGAATGCTATGTTATGCAAAACCCAACAGGGTACTGTAATCTTTCCCACAACTTGAGGGGAGTACAGCAGCAGCCACCTTGTACGGTCAAGACATCTGAACCTTGACTTCAGGAGCCCACAACTGCACTCAATGATGACTTGTGTATGTCTGTGTGCCCTGTCATACCTCTGCTGAGGTACAGTAGTTGCACGTCTGTATGGTGTGAGGAGATGAGAGGAGAGTGCATATGCAGCATCACCTGAGGAAGGAAATAGAGTGGTATTTGTAAATGTCCCTCATGCATCTGTACTGTACATGCTACATAATGGTACATATTGTGTCTGTTGGAGGCTTGTATGTGGCATGAGGATTAGTGTTGTCTAATGTTTGTGCACATGTACAAACACATTTATACATATCAGACTAGTGTGGTGCTTGGTACTTACCTAGTAGTCACATGTTGCCAAATTCTCCTACTGCAATTCGCCGGGCAAGAAGTGATCTGCGGAATGCATAGCTGTCATGGGTAGTACCTGGGGACACTGCACTCACATCAATGAGGCTACCACTGGCATCGCTGTTAATGGAGTGCCAGCAGTGTCTGTTGCAGAAGATGTGTGCATTGTGGTGAGCTGGCTAAAGAGCCACATGAGTGCGATCAATTGCACCCAGCACATGTGGGCAGCAGGAAACGAGGTAGAAATCCCTAGCTACCCTTTGCCTTCTGGCTAGTGTATGGGGCATTCATATGTGACGATGGGCTCTCCTATTGATGCAGCTCAGTACTTCATGCAGGCATCAGGACTGGGGGTTGCCTGGAAGATGCCCACAAGGTCATCGGAGACCCTCTGGAATGACCAGATTGCAAAGCAATGGAAAGCTACTAGGATCTTGACATAGGCTGGGTTAGGGTGGGAGCGGCAGGTCACAGAGTCAAGATCCTACTCCACTCACAAACCATCTCCAGGATGATGTCGGGGGAAATGGTATCTGGCCATGACAGCTTGATTGGACATCTCAAAGAGATTGATCCTTTGTTTGAAAATCCTCTCTACTCTGCTCCTCCTCCTTACCTCAAAGCATCTTGTGGCATAGTAAGAGGCAAACCAGCAAACACATTCAGCGACATGTTGTTAGTGGGAGCAAGCCTGGGACTGGGTGTGTTTCAGCTGGAGCTAGATGGTGGATGGTAGGCACTTACACAGGTGTCTCATCTCCCCAATGCAGATGATCTGGCCCGAGTGCGGATGATCCGACCTGATGCAGATGATCTCCCGAGTGCAGATGATCCATCCCAAATGGGGACCTAAAGATACAACTCGTAACTTACCTTTATAAATACCTGAAAACTTAGAGCAAAGGTGTAAGATTACCTTTGTGAATCGGGCCCATTTAACATTATTTCCTATGTGGTTCTATTTTAGGACCCTGCTGCCATGCTTTTCTATCAGAGGGTGTGGCAGTACCAGTGGTTGGTCTTGTGTGGTGCTGGACCTACTCTTAATAGAGGGCATTGCAGTACATTTAGTAATGTTTGGATCCTTTTTAGCTGTATTAACTTTAAACTCATTAAATTAGCTCCACCCCCTGTTTAAAGGAGTGGGAATCTGCACATCCATACTTAGTAGTACATTTACAGAAACAAATGGTGAATTGCCAAAAGTAGTAGTAGATTTCCTACAAAGTATAAGAGTACATTTACACATGTAGATTTACTCATATGCAAATTTATCTTTGTGAATAGGCCACACATTGTCAAACAATAGCACCTGCTGCTAGCTACTACCTCTAATAACACCCTGCAAGAACAATGAAAGACTGCTCTTGGAGTCTGCAGGACAGTGTAGTAGCGAAGTTTGCTATCTTAAATGAGTCACTATGCTTGTAATTATTTGTAGAATCTTGCCTTGACTGTGCATATGGCAAGCAACACCACTGTAAACTCTTCTAGCCTGACAGAGTCAAGCGGTTTACCTACAGGAGAACTTCTGTATGTTTGAGGTGCCCCTATTGTAGAAAGTAGTGGCAGTAAAAAGTAAAGTACTTGTTTCCTGAGTTGACAGTGAGATGCAACTTGGGTGAATACTTTCATGATAATCAAATAACGGCTGTTGTACTAAACAGGACCCTGAATCACAAAGGTAATTGAAAGCTTCCATATGAGAAGAAACAGCTAGTGACCTATACTTCTTGCTGCTTTTGGGGGAGAAGACCAGATTTGAAAGAGGTATACTTCTTGTTTCCACCCAGTGGAGACTGCTTTACACATTTTCAAAATAGATCAACAGAAAGTCAACGAAAGAAAGAGATCTGTAGAGCAACATAACTGTGCTCAACTCTAGCCTAAACCTACAAATAAAAGCCCAGAGAAGTGATGTAATTCCTATATTGCACACCATGTACCTCATAGTTGGCCATTTTTTGAAAGATACTAATGAGCGCATGAGGGCATCAGAAAGCAAGTACTCTTTCAAGTCTATTTGAACCACACTATTTCCTCGTCTGTACATTTTGACATACAGAAGATAGAGGAGAGACATGTGTCTCATATTTAGCAGTCCTGTGAGGGATAAATATTTTAAGTGTACTGCAGATATTGTGTGGAGTGTTGGCAAGAAGCAATAATGGAACAAATGGGATCACTGTCACTGTGAGAGTACCAACTGAGAAGATATGGAAGGACATTATTGTTTCTCTTGACCCTCTAGTAGATATGCCTTGACAAAAGATACTCACAGGTACTGCTTTTAAGGTTGAAGATCCCCCCTCAATATAGACAGATCTTTTTCTTTACTAAATGAACTAATGATTTACAGAAGAGTAAACCATCAATATAAAGACAAGATTCAGTTGTGATGATAAGAGATCTATTGTGTTCAGTTTTCCACTTTGATTAAAATAAAGTGGAATGGGACTTTGCCAGTGCCACAGACTGAATCATTGTGTCATGATATACACTTTATTTTAATTTTTGTACATGGTTATTATTTTTATACATGTTTGTTATAAATGCAACAACTGTATTTTTACAAAGTTTGTAATATAAAACAATGTATATATTTTTGTATTTTTTTATAGACACTTACATGCATAGTATTGTTAACACATTTTAACATAAGATTTTAATTTTGCAATTTACATTTTCATTTTGTGTTAAAAATAAGCTACAGAATTTTTTTTGCATTTGTACCTCATTTTAATATACATTTACATATTTTTTAATATATTTTAAACAATTGTTACATATATTGCATTTCTCATATAGTTTGTCCAATTTTTAGAAGAAAATGGATTATTGTTTCTATATTTGATTGGTTTACATAGTAATTATGTTTTGTTTGTTAATTTTCATTATTCGTTCATTTTGTTAACTTCTTTTCTTAATTTTTTAGTTTGTTTAGTCATTTTGTGATGCCAGTGGCCCTAGAGGTTCGTAGTTTCTCATTCCTTTTCTCCAATATAGATAATTTGAATGGTATATGCTAGATAAATTAGTATTTGAATGTTTATGTTTTTTTACATTATAGTTAATGTAGGTTATTCCTGTAGTTCTTTGAGATGCATGCACTAGGCTGAAACGTGAATGTGATTTAATCTCTATGTATGTTAGCTAGTTTATTATAGGTGTTTGGACTTGTTTCTTAGTGTTTGCATGGGCTATATTTGTTATATAGTGTTTTTTGTCTGTTGTCTTTGTCAGATTTTTTTTAAGTCAAGTTTCATTTTTTATGGTGGATTTTTTACATTTTATTTTACACAGAAAATGGTAGGTTTTTTAAGATTTAATATTTTATTTGGCATTTTCTTCTGTAGTTTTTCTTGGGTATGTTTGTTCTTTTTAATGGTTTTGGTGTTATGAATGGCTTCCCTGGATTCAAATATGGGACAATCAGATCGGTTATATCTGTATTTTTTTGGAGCTACGTTTGAAATGAATTTTGATCGATGATATCATGTTATGAATATTTTGGTGCCTACGTTGTTTGTCGCCTACAAAACTATCATTCTAATTATTTATTTATTTGTTGGGCAGTAATTTGTAATTGTGTTGTGTATGTCAATAATATGATTTTTAAAAACATGCATAATGTTATTGCACTTTATTATGAACCATTTTTCATTTATGTGTGGTTGATTTTTAATTTATTGCTCTTGTTTTACTTTAGTGGTTTACTTTATAAATGATACATATTTTCATTATTATTCTGAAATTATGCTTCTTTGACTTCTGTTGTGACACAGACTGATAGAAATTGGTAATAATTTATTATTCATAACATTGTTGAGGTTTTTGTTTGAAGTCAGCCTTCACTTTGGTTTATTTAATGATGATTTTTATACTATAATATTCTTGCTATAGTTCCAAGGTAGGGTAGGCTTTGGTTGTTAGTAAACAGCTGTACTTTCAGTGCTAGCATTTTCAGTGCATGTTTTTACTTTGGTTGGTGTTTTTTTAGCTTTAGTTCTGTCAGGGGATATTCTGGTTCTTGGTAGCTGTGTTAGTTTTTTTCTGGAAATTGGTAGAGTGTTGGTTGTTTTTTTCCAAGTGTTCCTAAGAAGGAATTTGCCTCCACGCCACAGCATTGTTAGTTTTTTCTCCTGGAGACATCATGCTGTCATAGACTTTCCACCATGTGATGTGAAATTTGGATTGGAGCCTTTGTTTTTATTGACTGTTGACCAATCCAAATGCCTTCTAAAGAGACCTTTAGAGGTGAGAATTTGCTCTGTTTCTTCAGTAGTACTGAAGTAATATGAGGATTATATTCACAGGAATTTACTGTATGTAAGGCACAACAAGGGCCTCCCTATTAGCTAGGAACATGGGCTGTGCAGTATTCATCTAAGACAGTTGTTCTTGTCGAACAATGTATATATAATTAGTAATAAAATATAATAGTTTCAATAGTGTATCCACTGGATAACTAAAGGGATACCAATTTTACTGAGGGAAGCCCAGCATCCTTTGGAATTTCATAACGATTTATGTATGTTATTAAAATGTAGTGAGACAACAACATACATAAATCATAAAACAAAAAGGTATCCACCACAAACATGAACCAACAAAACCATATTGCAAAAAACAAACATCCAGCAATTACAATCCAGGTTTCCAATAGGGCGATGACAATTCCCCAATCCCGGTGGGGATTAATGTGACTGCAATGAAGAGTACATTGTCCTCTCGCAAGTCCTGAAGGGAAAGGGGGTTTTGGTAAGAGAAAAAGAGAAAATACCAGCTCCTGCTTTGTGGACTGCAGAATCGGACTGCTGGAGCCTAGACTGCGTGTGGTGTTGGACATCAGGAATTCTGATATCTCAAAATACTAGGTTCTTGGTTTTTTTAGGATTCTGGGCTACAAAAGAATTACTTCATTAATACATTGAACTTGCATAAACTATTATACACTGCATAATGTCAGTTATTGTTGACACATTGTGCACACGTTTCTATGAGGCTCAACAAGTGTCTTCCTCCTTTTACAATGCCTTCAGAGTCTCTGTAGCAATGTCCAAACCCAAAAACAATCATCTTGACTAAGGGGCTTTATTATGTTCTGGCATAATCTCTTGACAATAGTAGTTCTGATAAACTTGTTCTAGTTCCAATCTTCTGATTCTCAGGGAGCCCTAGGTACAGGAAATGTGTCTTTCCTCAATGTCTGTTTAGCTGTATCTTGGATTCCCACCCAAACAATAAATCAAGTTTGTCCCTATTATCATAAATTATTTGAAAGACAGAGCTCTGTTTTGTTTCATGTGAGCCATTAATCTTTTAAATTAAACTACGTGCTTGAAAATTTCAGAAGAACTCAAACTGGGTTTTTCCACCTTCCTTATTTTCTCTCTTTTGTAGGAAATACGAGATCATCAGCAAGGATCGCCAGAACTCGACTGGAGGCTGAACGAAGGACGAGAAATGCTGGAACTCGACTGGAAGCTGGTCGGAGAATGAGGAACACTGGAATCCGACTGGAGGCAGTCTGGAGAACAAGGAACTTGATTTGGTCTGGAACTCAACTGGAAGTAGGCTGGAGGACAAGGAACCCAACTTGACTGGAAACAGGTGAGCAGAGCAATCGTTACAAGGCCAAGCACGGCCTCAGATTCACAAGCATCCTTAAATAATAAAATGTGCACCTGTGACTTTTGGCAGTTGATTGCTTGTTAAGGAAATGAGCAAATATCCTGCTGATTGTGGCATATCTTCAATACAGACAACACTGTGAAGAGCACATGTTTTGGCAGTTATAGTTGGAGCAGGTGAAAAGGCAGTTGGTTGCTTGTTAAGGAAATGAGCAATTATCCTCCTGATTGTGGCACATGTTCAATACAGATCACATTGTGAAGAGCACATGTTTTGACAGTTATAGTTGGAGCATGTGGAATACAATATGCATAATCAACAAACATTGGTTATAATAAACAAGAAATTTAACAAGTATTGGCTATTGCAAACTTGATATTCAAGGATGTAATGAATATACCCAAATAGGTCTGAATGTTGCAAGCAACAGCATCCTACTGTAATCAACCTCTTGGATGTGCTAGTGTACCCATAACATAATGGCACGTCAAGGAAGTGGATGGAAACCTATTTAAAACATTAGTAGGGCAGGTATCATTGGGAGACCCTGATTTAACTTTTATTAGTAGAGTCATTAGGTCCTCGTCACTGAGGTTGGGGAAAGACAAAAGATTACTTGTATTTATATCGTCAAATGGCGGACTATTTTGTATGGGGCTGGACGGAATACTCTTTTTGATGGACTTATGATAATGCTCATGCTAGGCTAGGCTAATGCTAATACGTTTTTGACTTCATAGTTTAATTCTGCATTTGCTGCATACTCAACTCTAAATGTAGATTTTGTCAATGTCTTCATATACATTGGTTGAACTGCAAATAGCACTTTTGTGCTGCTGTGTGTAGATAAATTCCTGTATAGTAGAAACTATTGCTTCTTCAAACTCAATAATAATTTTGGGATAATAGATATTTGTTTTGGTTAGTAGTAAAGGTTCATTATAAGTAGCACTTTCCTTGTTTGCAAGCAGAGCATATGTTAGAGGGAGGTTTATGTCATAGCATTGGCCATGGACAGGGTGTATTTATGTAAATTGCGGTGGGCATGATTTCAATGTGCAGTCCATCATCCATGTGTTGAACTGGGTTAGAATTAGTAGATTATTCTTAGGTTCATAGACAATGATTCATTATTTCTTTATTTTCATTGTCGTGCAGTAAAAAATCTTGTTAGTATGTGTTATTTTTAGGTGTGGGGGTGTTCATTTGTATCATCCAACCTTGTTGCCCGTGGTGTTTATCGAGTGATTCTCTGTTTTATACTTATTAGGCTTTTTAGGTTCTCTAAAGCCGGTTGCTTCTTCAGGAACTTGAGTAACTGATTTTTAGTACAGTTTCAGTGGGCTGTTGTTCACTGGTGCTCACTTATATTAAGTTCTGTAGGACTTTCAACTATATTTTGTGGCTGTGCCATAGAAAGCAATGGAATAATATTCAGTGTATTTCCAATTTGTCTTTCCACTGCTTTATTTGCTATAGGTGTAGCCCCTATAACTTGGTGCCTCATTATGAGTTTGGAAGCCCTTAGACAGCCTAACTCGCTGTTGTGGTCAGACTGTCGCACTCCTGGTGGTCCAACCGCCAGACTACAACCCTGGCGGTCTGACCGACAGCAGACGGCCGCCACTGTCTGGATCATTGATCCCCATGGGATGGTGGCCGTCGAAGTCGTGGTCAGCCACGGCTGTGCCCATGTAAGCAATGCTGGGCTGATCATGACTTCACTTTCCGCCATGGAAAAGCTGGCGGAAAGCCAATGCCGGGGGCCACAGGTGGCCCTGCACTGCTCATACCCATGACATGGGCAGTGCAGGGGCCCCTGTGCCAGCACCTTCTGAATGTGCACTGTCTGCTATGCAGACAATGTGCGTTCCGACGGTGCTGGTGTGCAACAGCATTGGCCAATGCCATCACACTGTTTCCGCTGGGTGGATAAACAGGCTAGCAGAGTGTGGTACTGAAAATTCTGGACCCGTGTTATAAACATCGTCGTATCACAACGATTTTGGTATCAGCAGACCGAGAATGATTAGAATAGTATGCACAAGCATTGTATTCATATTCGGGTAACTAAATCACCCGAATATCAGAGTTTCCGTCCTGAACCCTCGTGTTCCATTTAAACAACAGCCATTTTGTGATTGCCCTCACATAGGCCAATGTCTAATGCTGAAAACGAGTCTGAAGTACACGTACATCTTTGCTGTCTCCTCTGTGACCTGGGCAAGCTGACTCCACTGCCTGAAGCCAAACCTGTTCAGCCAGTTTCTTTCCCAGTGGCCGAATGAGATTAGTATCAAGGCACAACACATCATAAAACCTTTCATCACACACAAACCATGCCTAATCTTACACGCACCTGTCCCTGTTGCTTTCTTTATGACTTGCTTTACAAGGAGGAGGCGCCTGTTTATATTGGGGGTCCGTTGATATCTGATGAAAGTACTGAGCCTTGCCGGGTAATTGATTGAGGGCTGGACAAACTGAAATATGGGCTTGTCATCATAACCCTGCTATTTCTTTGTAGTGAAAATATGTGAATGGTCAACTGTAAAATAAGGAATGTTTGCCCAAAGCATAATATTTTGTATAAAAGAGAAGGTTAGCTTTGCAAGAGGAGCAGTCTCCTGAGAATATACACCGTGTTGTACTTCTAGGATACCTGTTACTGGCTGCAGCCAATAAACAAGATCTTTGACTTCACCAAGAAGACTCTGTGTTTCTGTAGTCTGAAACAGGAAGGACTTGAAGTCTTAGGGTGTGTTCCCTGGCACCACTGGGTTCTGAAAAACCCAGTACTTCAGTTGGTGCCCAACGTGGGGCAATTTCGGCGGTACCAGTCCAAGCCAGAGGTTCGTGAGGAGCTTCGTGTGAAAATTCTGGAGGGAGGCCGCCACTTCATCGACCCCTGTATGTCGACGTGGTCCAAAAGTCTTTGCTGCGAGGTTCCCCGCTTCCCGACGGCTACGAAGGACTGCTGCCCTGACTATCGCCCTGTTTTGGACCCTTGATAATTTGGTAGAGCGAAACGATAAACTAGTCTTCTGGTGACGTCATCGATACCTCAGTTAAGTATAAGTGGAGCGTCTCCCAGTCCTTAGTTTGGTTCTTAGTTTGGTATCCCCTTGGGATCTTTGATTTGGAACTTGCAAGTACCAAAGCCGAGGGATTCGTGTATTCATGAGACTATCGTATTCGATAATCCTTTGAAGTTTGAAGCTAGACTAGAGAGCGAAGATGCCTGGTCTTAGCAGACATGGAAATTTGTTTTGTCTTGGTTATAATAGGGATTCCTGATTGGAGGACTCATGTCCGGTTCCTCCGATTGGAACTCCAACCTATGAACTATATGTGAAACATGGCATAGGCCCCCTCACATATAATGAAGTATGGATCCGATACACCAGGAAAGATGATGTTTTAAAATGGCCCCAATATGGTAGTTTTGACACAGAGATTCTGAATAATCTGGAGGTTAAACTTTTCAAGAAGAAAGCCCGGCTGGCGATGTTTGACTCTTTCCGCCTATGGCGTAAGGAAGCCAAACAGAAGGAAATTAAATTAGCAAAGAGAAATAAGAGGGAAGAGGGTATCTCGATAATGCAAGCTGCCATGCAGTTTAAAGATGATGAAGAAGAACAGATGAATGAGCAGTTGCACAGGCAGCGTAAATTGGTGACCGATAAATGTTATCCAGTTTTTCCGCTTCTTCAGCAAGATGCAGCAAAATAACTTGAGAAAGATCCTTTAACGTCACACTTGTTGAGTTCGCCACCCCCTTATGTGCAGAATGCTACAGCACCTCCGCAACCTTTAGCTGTGCAACCTCCGGTTATTGTGCCTCAGGTTCTTCCACAGCCGCCAGCTCCTCTTCAGTTGGCTCCTACTACTATGGCGCAACCCCTTCAAGGGCCGCCGACTTCGCTACCTGCTCCATCTGTACCTCCTGCGACTTTATGTACTACATCGACTGCCTCTTCTGGTGTTCTTCCTGATACTGCCTTTGCGTCTGCCTCTGCGTCTGCCTTGCCTCCCTCTGTTTTTCCTCCTGTTCTTTCATCAACTTCTCCTTCTGTCCGACAGAGAATGACAGATACTGTTGCCAGCCTTATATTTCCTCTCTTTGGGTCGTCTGGTGTGACCCCAGATTCTGAACGTAAACAGTCGCGTAGTCAACTGCCTAATTCTCAAGAGAGAGAAATGTTTGACCGTATGGCGGGTAAATGGGTTGTTTACCCTTTAAGATACGATGTAGAGTCTGTTATGGATGTCTTCCGTCAATGGGAAGCACCGAAACAAAGATACGTTTTTGAGAAAATGTGTGCTTTCCTTTGTGAGGAATTGGAGGATAATGATTTGGAAACAAATGCGCCTGATTTGTGCCGTGTACGGTTTGAGTTTGAAAAAGGCACGATTGTGGGTCCCGATGTTGAGAAAGCAGTTGCGACGTTGTTGTCCTTTAGGAATAAGGATCCTTCTCAGTCATTGTTCCAACATGACTCCTCTGTTAATAAAAAGGTGCGACCGTACACAATGAGAGAAGTCCCTCCGGTATGGAAGGACGCCGTTGCGGCTGATGTTGCTAATCAAATTGATGCTGTCCCAGCTCTTTTTCAGCGTGTTTGGGTACATGTTCCGTGGAAGCGAGCTGAAGTTTTAGCCCTTTAGCAGATTTTGCCTGATCCCCGTAAAAACCCTGCAGGGTATTATAAGGAATTATCACAGACTGCAGACTCATGCATTATGAATTTAGCCGACATAGACATGTTATTTGGGAATGTTGTTCCACAGCCTTTGTGGGGATTGATTCGCCATACAGATCATGCACAAGAGTTAGGTGACTCATGGGCTAATATTAGTGCTGCAAATGATAGACAAGTTGGTGGTGCCAAGCCTGAGCCTTTGGTAGCAGAACTGCCTGCTTGGATCATTACTTACATGAAGACTTTAATGCCTGCGATGCGTGTGAATTGGGATAAATTGTCTGCGTGTAAGCAGAAGAAAGATGAAACAGTGTCTGATTTCTTCACCAGGTTTGAGGAAACGTTTATCGACCACAGTGGTCAAGATATGAGTACAGAAGGTGGTCAACGGTTGTTTGTCGACAAGTTTGACCACAATTTGCTTGCCGAGCTGTGTAAGAAATTGAAGGATTCAGAGAGTTCTTGGGCCGTTTCCTCTTCAGCACAAATATTGGCTACTGCACAGTACTACGAAAATAGGGATAAAGATGAGAAGGATAGAGCAGACAAGAAAACTAAAGAATTAAAGAGGAAGGTTCTTTTACAACAGGCGTATCCGCCACGTGGTGGTCAGAGTAACTATCAGCAACCTCAACAGTTCCAGAGAAACTCGCAAAGGTTCGAGTTTTCTCAACCACGTGTTCCTGTAGGTCCCAATCAGTGTTCATATTGTAAAGAAGAGGGTCATTTCAAGTATAGTTGTCCTATTTTGTTACAGCGTACGAATGGTGCTTCTGGCGCAAGAGGTCAAGGTGTTCAACAAGCTCCTAGAGGTAGAGGACGTGGAAGTTTTCCCCAGAACACGCGTTCCTTTCCGTCTCAAAACTCAATGAATAGTTTTGACCAGCAACATAACGCGTCTGGTAGGACGGCTCAGTACTATGCTGACGACTACTATGCAGAAGATGAGAACTTGGAAGGTAATAATTGCTAGGACAGCCATAGACGAAGAGAGGGAGTTTTTTTAGTTCCAGTGGATCAGAATGGACCTTATGTTAAGGTTATCACATCAGGTGTGTCGGAGCCTTTTCTGTTGGATACTGGTGCTACAAAGAGTTCTATTATGCACTCAAAACTCCCTGGCGCACCTTTGTCTGGTGAGATGAATGTTTCAGTAAGTTTTTCTGGCGCCCCGGTTAGGAACACGATTTCTAGTCCTATGTCCCTTTCTGTTGGACCTTGTGAATTGGAAGCACCCCTTATTCTGACGACAGGTTGTGGTGGAAACTTGTTAGGATTGGATTTGTTGAAAAGATTGTATGCAACATTATATTGTTCTCCTTCGGGAGTACAACTTACACTGGGTAGGAAAATGGTCTCTCCAATATATTTGTCGAAGGATAAACTTCCGACCGAATTGTCGTTTCTTCCTGATACCATTTGGGCTACTGGTCCTAATGACGTGGGTCTTTTGGAAATACCGCCTTATGTTGTGACATTGAAAGCCAATGTTAAATTACCACGCATTCAACAATACAAGATCTCTAGTGAAGGTGAAAAGGCGTTGCTAGCGATCATTTATGATTTAATTGAAAAAGATGTAATTGAAGAGACAAGAGGCAACGTTTGTAATAGTCCTGTTTTGCCTGTTTTGAAACGTACTGACTCTTCTAAGCCACCTGTTTAAAGGCTCGTGATTGATCTTAGAGAAGTAAATAAAATAGTTGTGCCACAGTTTCCAGTTGTTCCTAATATCACTGCCCTATTGACTATGATTCCAGCTTCCGCCACCTGGTTCTCGGTGATTGACTTAAAGAATGCTTTCTTCAGCATCCCGATTGCCGAGGAGAGCAGGGATATTTTTGGCTTCAGTTTAGGAGGCCGAAGTTTCCGCTTCAAACGCGCTCCACAAGGCTACTGTGAAAGTCCATCAATATATAGTCAGGCTTTAAAAACACAGCTTGATGCAATTGTTTTACCTGACGGCGCTACCCTTATTCAGTACATCGATGATTTGCTAGTCGCTACAGATACTGAAGAGATTTGTAAAGAAGCCACCTTGTCATTGTTGCGTCATTTGTCTGATTTACATCACAAAGTGTCCCTTTCAAAACTGCAATATTGTCGACAAGAAGTGACCTACTTAGGTAATCTCTTATCGAAGGAGGGAAGGAAACTGACCTCAGAAAGAATTCAGGCAATTGCAAAATTGAGTGTGCCAAGGACACAGAGAGAAGTACGTGCTTTCTTGGGCATTATATCATACTGCAGACAATGGATACCGAATTTTTCTTTGCTGGCAAAACCTTTGGTAGCATTGACCTATAAAGATACACCGAACCCCGTTCCGTGGTCTGAAGATTGTCAGAAAAGTTTTTTCGAATTGCGTAATGCATTGTGTTTTGCTCCTGTGTTGGGTACCCCCGACTACAGTAAGCCCTTTACAATGTATGTCCATGAGAAAGAGGGTTGTGCATTGTCAGTGCTGACACAGTGTTTTGGAGACAAGCAGCGCCCATGCGCATATTTTTCGTCGACTTTGGATCCGGTAGCTAAAGCTTTGCCGAGTTGCTTGAGAGCCACAGCGTCAGCAGCTGTTTCTATTCGACAGTCTGCTGGGTTAGTGATGAATAATATGTTGATTGTGATGTTCCACATGCAGTGGACACGTTGTTAAACAGGACCAAGACACAGCATTTAACTAGTGGTCGATTGTCAGGTTACGAGTTGACACTGTTAGCGAGTCATGTGCACATAAAGAGGTGCAATACGTTGAATCCAGCCACGTTATTGCCGATTTCAGTAGAGACAGATGATGTTGAACAACATGATTGTTTTCTTAGGACAGAAGAAGAAACGAAAGGGAGAGTAGATCTTAAAGATACTCCTCTTGTAAAGTGTGATGGTACCTTATGGGTGGATGGTTCATGCTTCAAGCTTCCGAATGGTGATACGACTGCAGCATATGCTGTCACAACTTTGCATACGATTGTTGAAGCTGCACGTATACCACATAATTCAGCTCAAGCAGCAGAGCTGATTGCACTTACGAGAGCGTGTGTGTTATCGAAAGGAACGAAAGTGACCATATATACCGACAGCCAGTATGCGTTTGGTGTGGCCCATAGTTTGGGACGATTGTGGAAAGAACGTGGGTTCCTGACTTCGCATGGAGCTAAAATTCAGCATGGTCAGTTGGTGAATGAGCTTCTTGAGTCACTGACCTTGCCATTACAAGTTGCGATTGTGAAATGCAGTGCACACAAGAAGGTTACTGATGATGTCGGTCGTGGCAATGCATTTGCTGACGAAATCGCAAAAGAAACAGCAAAAGATGTGATGAATCGAATGTATGTTGCAGGCCCCGCAAGATGGGTTGGTGACGTTGGAATATGTGAAGATACGATAGAGGGTGTGAAGTCTCTTCAAGCTGAAGCTTCAGAGAAAGAGTTTAGTGTGTGGAAAGAAAGTACGGGTAAATTGGATGAAAATGGTTGTTGGGTTGACTTGTCAGAACATCAGCGATGGTTGTTACCCGATGCGTATGTGCTTGCAGTGGTGACAATGGCTCATGGAATGGCCCATATCAGTGTGAAAGGGATTTGTAAGTTGTTGGCTCCAGTATGGCAAAATGCTGGAGTTCCTAAATGTGCAGAGAATGTGGTCAAGAATTGCATGGTGTGTCTGAAATACAATCCTGGTGGGGGAACCCCAACTCCAGCTGGTCATTTTGCGCCTCCAACGTATCCGTTCGAGGTTTTGCAGCTAGATTTCATCCACATGGAAAGGTGCAACAATCTGAAATACGTACTCGTTGTTGTTTGTGCCTTTTCAAGATGGGTAGAAGCATATCCCTTAAAAGACAACACTGCCTTATCCACAGCTAAAGCCCTTGCCAAAGAACTCTTCCCTAGGTTTGGAATGCCGAGAATGGTCTGGAGTGATAATGGGAGTGAATTTGTGGGTCGAGTGATGAAAAAAGTATGTGAGGGGCTAGGTATCCAGCAAAAATTCCACGCTGCAAATCACCCCCAATCAGCTGGACTAGTAGAGTGCTATAATGGCACGCTAAAACTGAAGTTGGCAAAGATACAAGCGAGCTCTGGTCTTAAATGGCCTGACGCTCTAGCACTCCTATCAAGAAGAATGACTGTGCATTCGCGAGTGGGACTTAGTCCCTATGAAATTGTGTTCGGCCGCCCGGCCAACATATGGGGAGTGCCAAGACCAACAAAATTCAGTGAGATCGAACACCCTGTACTGCTTGATTATTTGTATGAATTGACGGCTAAATTACGTGTTCTACACCAACAGGTTCACGATACTCTGCCTCAGGTCTCTGAAGCTCCAGGACATCTTATCGATCATGGATCATGGGTGCTGGTCAAGAACTTCCAGCGGACAAAGAATGACCAGCCCCGTTGGACCGGCCCCCACCTCGTCCTTCTCTCAACAAGATCAGCTGTTCGAGTGGAAGGGAAAAAGAACTGGATCCACGGCGTACACTGCAAGAGGGTCCCTTTTCCTCTACCGTACGACCGGTGGGTCCAGGAGGGGATCGCTGACTCTGAGACTGAGACTGTGCCTCGTTTTTTGCCATTTAGCGATGCATGTGTAAAAGGAACAATTTCTGAACGAGAAAGTGACAATAATTAGCAAGAAGCTGTGCCACCGTCAATTCGATTGAACACTACAGAGCCTGAACTTTTGTTCCAGAACCAGACAGTACCTGGAAAAAGCCGTTATAATTTGAGACCAAGAACTAAGGACAAATAATTTTTTCCCGTTCCTTTGCTATTTTTTTATAAAGTGCGGCTCTCTCATCTGAGAAACTTTCTTATTTTTGTTTTTTTTCTTTTCGAACCGCCATCCGGGTTCAGCTGTAGGGTCGTGGTTGCCCAAGTCTTTGGAGTGCAGCTGAAGACGTTAGGTCGACAGTTCTGGTCGGTCTAAGGGAGTTGCCCTGGACTGACAGAAGCATTCCCTAGCATAGAACACCCTACCACCACGAGCAGCAATTAGAGAGGATGGAGTTTTTCAAGAATGAGAGACCTGTCAGACAGATGGACTTTAAAGCCAGAATGTGTATAATAATGACAAAGAAACAATTTTTGATATTATGTATTTTCATGTTGCTTAGTGTAATGACGTTTTTAATAGGATATGTTTTATTCTCTTTTCAAGTGACATTTGCACCCATTACACAGCCCATACCTCCTTCTACTGTTTCCTCGCATTCTTTTCACCCCCTGCCTGAACACGAGTCTGCCAGAAGATTCGAATTTGTCAACAATTCATTCATTCAGCTTCTACACCAACAACAATTAGTAGTGAACACAACTAACTGTTGGGTGTGTGGTCTTATGCCTCATACTACGGATAAAGGTATCCCTTATCTGGTCCTGCCTTTCAGCCATAATGGTTCTGTATGGGCATATAGAACGGTGTTTATATACACGTATGAAGCCAACCCCCTACGTTCTGTGAAAGATAATCCTAAGAATAGTGCTCTAGCTAAGGGTATAGTAGATATGATTAGGGAAGATATTTCCTATGAGACTATCCCGAGAGATGAGACACTAGCATATATTGGATGGAACATAATAGGATATGGAGTTACTCTGAGTGGGAACCAGCGAGCAAAAAGATCCTCCCCGATTTGGATTGTACCCCATCAGGGTCACCTATGTCTGCAAGGTAATGGCAAGAATCCCAGAGCTCAGTTAGGGAAAAGTATCTGCACTGAAACATATGTTTTTGCGTCTCAGACTTCTCCTTCGTTCTTAGCAGCTAAGGGTACCTATTTCATCTGCCATAATAGAGCCTATACATGGTTGCCCCCTGACTTCTCAGGCACATGTTTTGTTTCGTTCCTGTTACCTCCCACCTACACGGCTGCAGCAGATTACCATAAGACAAGGATAGTTAGAGGTGTCATAAGTAAAGAAGACACTACAGGACAAGAATTTGGAGATTTCGTAAAGGGTATTCTGCCGTTTTGGGGTCCTATGGTTAACAGCAGGAACATAAGGCAATTGACAAAGGTGGTTGAATCCACGGTAGTTGAAACAGCCGGTGCCCTTGGTAATTTGACTGCTGAGCTCCAGTCGGATCGCCATATGACTCTTCAGAACAGGGTCGCATTAGACATCATACTTGCAGACCGAGGTGGGGTATGTAAAGTGATCCAATCAAGTTGCTGTGTTTTCATCCCAGATAACGCTCCGACAGTCTACCAGGCCATTTCCAAACTGCATAAGATCTCTGAGTCTATTCACGTGGATTAAGGAGATTGGTCATTGATGGGGTGGTTCTGGGAGCTGATATCCGCCTGGGGATGGAAGACTCTGGTAGTCATTGGGATGATCTTAGCCATTCTTTTCCTGTCCTGTCTGTGTGTACAGTGTACTCCTGCAATATGTGGCCTCTGTGCTACATCGTGTGTAAGGAAACCTGTATCAAAAGACGAGCTAAGTAATAGGATGATGCTACAGCAACATCTCAACGACTTTATGAATATAGACCTGGACTCAGATTAGCGTGAGTATAGGTTATTGCCTATGTAAGGGCAAAAGGAGGGTCTGTGGTACTGAAAATTCTGGACCCGTGTTATAAACATCGTCGTATCACAACGATTTTGGTATCAGCAGACCGAGAATGATTAGAATAGTATGCACAAGCATTGTATTCATATTCGGGTAACGAAATCACCCGAATATCAGAGTTTCCGTCCTGAACCCTCGTGTTCCATTTAAACGACAGCCATTTTGTGATTGCCCTCACATAGGCCAATGTCTAATGCTGAAAACGAGTATGAAGGACACGTACATCTTTGCTGACTCCTCTGTGACCTGGGCAAGCTGACTCCACCGCCTGAAGCCAAACCTGTTCGGCCAGTGTCTTTCCCAGTGGCCGAATGAGATTAGTATCAAGACACAACACATCATAAAACCTTTCATCACACACAAACCATGCCTAATCTTACACGCACCTGTCCCTGTTTCTTTCTTTATGACTTGCTTTACAAGGAGGAGGCGCCTGTGTATATTGGGGGTCCGTTGATATCTGATGAAAGTACTGAGCCTTGCCGGGTAATTGATTGAGGGCTGGACAAACTGAAATATGGGCTTGTCATCATAACCCTGCCATTTCTTTGTAGTGAAAATATGTGAATGGTCAACTGTAAAATAAGGAATGTTTGCCCAAAGCATAATATTTTGTATAAAAGAGAAGGTTAGCTTTGCAAGAGGAGCAGTCTCCTGAGAATATACACTGTGTTGTACTTCTAGGATACCTGTTACTGGCTGCAGCCAATAAACAAGATCTTTGACTTCACCAAGAAGACTCTGTGTTTCTGTAGTCTGAAACAGGAAGGACTCGAAGTCTTAGGGTGTGTTCCCTGGCACCACTGGGTTCTGAAAAACCCAGTACTTCAGAAGCCTGTGTTTCTTGCGGACACATTCTGAGGTCCTCACCACCAATGTGACCGTGGTGGTCCAACCACCACGTCTCACCAGGTGAAAGCAAAGAGTATAAAGGGAGCAACGCACCTGTAGGCAGCGTTACATGTCCTGTGCTGCCATGGAGCCCATCACACACATCCTGCCACCGTTGTTGCTAAACAAAGGTACATAAAATTGAAGCTACAGTGGACACAACCGACAGTAACTACCCACACCTACCTGTCTCATTACAGTCAACAACAGATCATTACACCATCACCTACATGATATGGGGGTCATGGTACGAGCGCCAAGTACACTTGTCATTGTGTACACAGTCAGAGTCATTCACAAAGAAGGACACATTCACAGCCAGTAAACGCCCCCTTTGGGCAGGTCATTCACACTGCATTGAAACACTACACAAAAACACAGGACTGCACATCTTAGGCACAGAGACATTGAAGTGTACACAACATTGTGTCAAACAACACCAACAACACAGTAACATCACATCTACCAATAGAACTGACATACTCACCTTGCACACATGCCATGGACTGTTGTCAGATTCAACCCACATATATATAAATGTGACCCCTCCTATGAAACAGCCCTGTAATGGACCCACACATCACACACATAGCAACACAATGGAAGTACAATGGGATCCCCATTAGTCAGAGAGACAAATACCCACAGCTCACTATGCAAACAATACCTGTATAATAGGGATGGGGCATCAGGAACACTCAGGGACGGATACTGCACTGGGGCACATTGCATTTTGTGCACGTCCCTAAAACAGTATTTGCACAGGAATTGGCCCTACATGCATCTCAGGGACAAACAATTGTAGAGACAAGTGGCATGCCTATCTGCAGAATGTGGAAGTGCAAAACTGCAACTGCGTGGGACATACTTCTAGATGAAGTAGATGCAAGGCACACACAGCAAAATGGACACATGTTCAGTCAATTGCAAATGAAGCTAACACAACTGAACACCCTCCATGTCTGCATAAAGAAAACTCAAGCTGCACACAGGAGATGAATCTACAATCCATATCAGGGGGACAAGTCTAACACCATACATGCCTACATTTGACTACACAAGATGAAATACTTACCATACCAAACATGACACAATGCAGTGGCACCACTGTTGCATTAACAAACACATATACACTCAGTCAACATCTACCCGTGTCCTGGGTGACACCAGCACTGCCCACAGATTCAGATCTTGCAAACAATAGCTAATGGATCAATAGGCAGGCTGAAACACACAACTGTAGGCAGACAACACAAATTACTCAGGAACAACATAAAGGTAGGAAATGAATTGCAAGAGAAATGTGTACCCAGAAAACAGCTATTTGGGTTTATTAAACTGAAAATGCATATTAGCAAAGGCCATTGGGCAGTCTATGTTAAAGTCTCTGCACAGTACTGTGCCCACACTTGACTCCTATCACTGCCAGGAAACCTCCACGGAAAGGGATATCAAGTGGGCAAGCCGGCACCTCTGGGATTATCCTTGGGGGGTGGGTCGGATTTGGGGGGGGGTAGGATTGAGTTTGGAAGGGGTGGACTGTTTTTTAGGAGGGGTGGGCTTCTTCTTGGAAGAAGGGGTAAGGGTACTTGCAGGGAGAGCAGGTGTGACAGGGAGGACTTGGATGTGGAAGGGATGGGTTGGGATGTGGTTTGGGGCCTCATGTTTTGGAGGGGGTTTGAAAGGAATAGGGAAAGGGCAACTTTGAAAAGGGAACTTTCCTTTGGAACATGGTGACGGTCATCAGAAGGAGTTGGGGATTTGGAGGTTGAGGGAGTAGTTTTTTGGTGTGTGGGTGAAGATGTCTTGGGTGTGAGCATGTATGAGGTATGCTTCAGTTTGGGTGGTGTCCTTTGTGTGTGTGAGTGTGGGCATTTGTGTGTCTTGGGGGCTGGGAGGTGAAGGATTGGTGGATGTGTGTTTGTCTGTTGGGATGTGTCTGTGTGTTTGATAGATGTTGTGGATGGCTGTGTGTTTGTTGGGGTGGCATCTGCAGTTATGCTGGTTGTGGTGGATGTCTGTGTGTCTGTTGGGGATGTGTCTGCAAGTATGATGGATGTGGTGGATATCTGTGTGTCTGTTGGGGTGGTGTCTGCAGGTATGGTGGGTGTGGGGGATGTGTCACTACATGTTGTGGTGGTGCCTGTGGGTATGCTGGATGTGGTGGTGAGTCAGTGGGGGTGGTTGCGGTGTCTGCTGAAGAGGTGGCTGATGCTGTATTTTTGGGTGTATTTTGGGTGCCTGCTTGCTGGCATGTCTTGTGGTATTTGTGTTTATGTGTGCTGCTTGTGTGTGTTGAGGTGGGTGTGGTAAGTGTGTACAGTTGTGTCTGTGTGCTTCTGAAAGGTAGCGGAATGGGGATTTGGATTGGGAAGAAGGAGGTGGAGGGATGGAATGGGGGGGTAACTAGCTGCCGTCAGTGAGAAGGCCAGAGCCTGAAAAGGTCTCTGTAGACCAGATATGGCACTATGAATGCCTTCTAGGAAAGCATTGGTCTGCTGATGTTGGCTGGTCAACCCCTGGATGCGATTCACAATGGCAGTCTGATCACAGAGATGCTCCCCAGGTGGTCATTAGCCTCCTCAATCAGGGCAGCAGGGGTAGCAGGGGCTGGGACAGAGGTGCCTGCGGCATAGGAGAGCCCACTCCTCTTGGGTGAGTAGGCAAGGCCAACTGGGTTGGGAGCAACAGGGAGAGTAGCTATAGAACTGAAGGTGGCAGACAAAAATGGTACAGGAGTAGGTCCTGATGGGTCCGAAACCACTATGGAATGACCACTGGAGGTAGAATCTGATTATGAGGATGTAAGTCCTGTCTCCTCCCTGGCACCCCCTCACCCTTCTGGCCACTGGGTCCCTCCATGTGAGTGGTGTCTTGACTGGAGGTACAGTGGCCAGATTCTTCCCCACCTTTGTGCCCTGTCTCCTTTGCTTGCCGGGGGTGATGCTGAAAATACAAAGAGGAAAAGGGTCCATACATGCTCCTGATCACACCTGAATAACAGCCCTGATTAGCAAACATTACCATGAGGTCAAGTAGATTCCAGCAACAAACTCAATTTAAGTGGCACCTACATGTACCATACCATATGAATGCATGTCATCTGAACTGTAAACAGTTTCCCACAGGAAAATCAGGATCTCAGACTATTACAACTGCACAGCTAAAGTTGTGTAATCCAGTAGGAGACCATATCACCTTCAGTACTTTGCCTCATGGAGCATAGCTCAGTTAACTGTTGTCATACAATGATAGGCTAATGCCAACTTCATTCCCTCAAATCACACACAAGGTAATGCAGACATTTATTTGCCATATGCACAATAACACAACAATGTAGAATGATGCTCCCAGAACATGACATTTTGTTGGCAACAATACAGTAGCCTGGAGAAGGTGTCATGGAATTACTGGTCACACTGTAAACATATCAACAATGCACACTTCACCAAGTGAACTTTGTCCTAAATGTACAATGTAGACATCATGTGCAAATTGACAGGGAGATATGTTCCTAACATACACAACACAATGAATCAGCAAGCCCCAAGAAAATCACTACTAATGTCTGGCATCCTTTGCAATTACATACTCTGATTGCATCAGTAGAAGCCATTAGTCCTCTGAATGTTGGAGAGGCCCAGACATTTGTAACTAGTTGTAGGCGATCCTCAACATGTTGGCCAATAGTAAACTGCATCACTGTTTCCATTTTGGTCCTCCAAACCCAGATGTCTGTGGTGAATGGTTGTACCCAACCACATGTAATTCCAACACAACTGCAAGTCACTCCACGATGCATGACAACAGTCAGGTTACAAACTTTCTCCATTACACATTTGCTACATGATGCCACCTCAATGGCCTGGAAATGCACATTGTGGCAAAAAAAATCTAGTCATACACAACTTGTTCCACATTGCTACTGCAGTTGTACATGGCAAATTACATGCTATGACGGTTGAGGGTATGTGTCAGCCAACAATCAATGGGGACACACTCCTGTCTGTGGCCCTACCTGAAATGTACCCCATTGCAAATGTCCTATTCCACACTTAGGTCGAGACGTGCGTGAGAGGAGAGTTGAGACACGAGTACTACATGCAAACTATGCAGTTAATTTCTGCTTCGGAACAGCAGAGCAGTGGACCTGTGGTGCAGTGCAGAGCAGTGGGACGAGGTAGTGGAGAGTGGCCCGACTGAGAAAGTGAGCAGTGTGAGACAGGCAGGAGGCAGAGGCAAGTTGCGGGGGCCTTTTGCGACCTAGCTGCTCCCTTGTCTTGCCCTGCAGTGTTTGAATGAACACTCAGAGGCTGGGTGAGTTTCTGCGAATCTCATCAGAGGCCGCCCCACTGCGCCAGAAGCTCAGCTTCCAGCACGGACCACAGAAGAGAAATGCAAAAGCATTTCTCTTCCGGTCATGTGATGGGGGCCTGAGAGGCATCAAAAGGAAGGAAAGGATTTTCCTTCCCTTTGATGTCTCTCAGAGCATTTCAACAGCAGGATGGTGAAGCGATCCGGCTGCTGAAATGCCCACTAGACACCAGGAATCATTTTTTAAACAGAAATTGGCATAAGGGGAGCGACCCCTTGGGCAAGGGTCGCTCCCGAGAGGCGCTATTATTTTCAAGGCATTTTCTGTCCCCCTGGGGGCAGATAGGCCTATTTTTATTAGGCCGATCTGCCCCCAGGGGGCAGAAACTACTTAGGCCCCAGGGATTGGTGTGTGTGTAGGTGTATGTTTTGTTTGGGGGCGCAGCCCTTTGGGCAAGGGTCACTCCCCATGGGGGCACATTACTGTTGGCCATATCTGCCTCCCTCGGGGCAGATCAGCCTATTTTTGGAAGACCAGGGAAGATGTTTTCACAAAAAACAGGGTTGTGGTATAGCTATACCCCCACTCCAAATAAATTGGGCCAAAGTTGTTCTGCTCACCATTGGGCAGATGGGGCAATTACCCCGATTCAATTCCCGGGGGGCAGAAAACCTACTAGATGCCAGGAAATTTTTAAAAACTAACAAATTGTGGGTGGAGGCTACCAACCAGTATGGGCATGGTTATACCCCCACCCCAAACTGAAGGGGGTAACAGTCTCTCAGCTCTCCCCCCACACACTAAAACATCTTATCCCACAGCAATAGAGAGGACATATGATTATTTTGTGTTTTGGCCATGAGAGCTTGTCTAACTCTCAAAATAGTCATTTGGAATAGTGATGACTGCACTTTGTGGACTTTGGGACGCTGTCATGTAGGAAAATCCACAAGACCTAGACACATCTGAAAACTAAACGTCTGGGTGAGTCCAGGGTGGTATGCTTCACATGCACCTGCACCATTTTCTTACCCACAATGCCCTGCAAACCTCCAACTTTGAGTGAAATCACACATTTTTCCCACATTTTTGTGGTGGAGCCTTCCAGAATCTGCAGGAATCCACAAAATTCCTACCACCCTGCATTGTCTCATCTATACTGATAAAAATATTGCCCCCCTTCTCAGCCTAAAAATGTTTTTTATCAAACTGCCCTTTTGGACCCGCTTTGGTTTCCCCTCAATTTTGACATGTTTTTGGCTCTTCTCTGTCACAGGCACTTGCCCTACCTTCACAAGTGAGGTATCAATTTTACCGGAAGACTGACGGGAACTTTCGGTGGTAGGAACTTTGTCCGGGTGTGGTGATCCCTCACAGAAATGTGGGAAAAATGTGATTTTTTTAGCTAATTTGGAGGTTTGCTGAGGATTCTGGGCAAGAAAACACTGCGGGATCCATGCAAGTCACACCTCCCTGGACTCCCTCAGGTGTCTAGTTTTCAAAAATATTTGGGTTTTGTAGATTTCCCTGTATGGCTGCTGAGCCCAAGACCAAAAACGCAGGTGCCCCCACAAAAACAGGTAGTTTTGTATTTGATCATTATGAAGTGTCCACGTTGTGTTTTGGGGCATATCCTGTTGTGGGCACTAGGCCTACCCACACAAGTGAGGTGCCTTTTTCATCAGGAGACTTTGGGGAACGCTCGGTGGAAGAAAATTTGTGTCTCCTCTCAGGTTCCAGAACTTTCTGTCACTGTAATGTGAGGAAAAAGTGTTTTTTTGACCACATTTTGAGGTTTGCAAAGGATTCTGGTAACAGAACCTGCTGAGAGCCCCACAAGCCACCCCATCTTGGATTCCCATAGGTGTCTAGTTTATGAAAATGCACAGGTTTGGTGGTTTTCCCTAAGTGAAGGCTGATCTAGAAGCCAAAATCCAAAGCTAGACACTCTGCAAAAAAAAACTCTGTTTTCTTTGGAAAAATGTGATGTGTCCACATTGAGTTTTGGGACATTTCCTGTCGGAGGAACTAGGCCTACCCACACAAGTGAGGTACCTTTTTTATCGGGAGGCGTGGGGGAATGCTAGGTGGAAGGAAATTTGTGGCTCCTCTCAGATTCCAGAACTTTCTGTCACTGATATGGGAGGTAAAAGTGTCTTTTTGGCCATATTTTGAGGTTTGCAAAGGATTCCAGGTAACAGAACCTGGTGAGAGCCCCACAAGTCACCCCATCTTGGATTCCCCTAGGCGTCTAGTTTTAAAAAACGCACAGGTTTGAGAGGTTTACCTAGGCACCGGCTGAGCTAGAGATCAAAATCCACAGCTAGGCACTTTGCAAGAAACACGTCAGATTTCAATTTAAAAATGTGATGTGTCCATGTTGCGTTTCCTGTTGCGGGCATTAGGCTTACCCATGCAAGTGAGGTACAGTTTTTATCGGGAGACTTGGTGGAACACAGAATAGAAGAACAAGTGTTATTGCCCCTTTCTTTCTCTACATTTTTGCCCTCCAATTGTAAGACAGTGTGTAAAAAAGACGTCTATTTGAGAAATGCACTGTAATTCACATGCTAGTATGGGGACCCCGGTGTTCAGAGATGTGCAAATAACCACTGCTTCTCAACACCTTATCTTGTGCCCATTTTGGAAATACAAAGGTTTCCTTGATACCTAATTTTAACTCTTTATATTTCAGCAAATGAATTGCTGTATACCCGGTATAGAATGAAAACTCATTGCAAGGTTAAGCCAATTTATTGGCTCTGGGTACCTAAGGTTCTTGATGAACGCACAAGCCCTGTATATGCCCGCAACCAGGAGAATCCATCAGATGCAATGGTATATTGCTTTAAAAAATCTGACATCGCAGGAAAAAGTTACAGAGTAAAAGGTGGAGAAAAATGGCAGATTTTACACCTCAATTTCATTTTTTATTTTATTTTAGCTGTTATTTTCTGTAAGAAACACAAATGACCCCTTGCTCAATTCAGAATATTGTCTACTTTCCAGAAATGTTTAGCTTTCCGTTAATCAGCATTGGTGTCACACCCATTTCTGTCACTAACTGGAATGAGGCTAAACGCACAAAAAATAGTAAAAATGGGGCTTGTCCCAGTAAAATGCCGAAATTGTGTTGGAAAATGTGTTTTCATGATTCAAGTCTTCCTGTTCCTGAAAGCTGGGAAGATGGTGATTTTAGCACCATAAACCCTTTGTTGATGCCATTTTCAGGGGCAAAAACACAGGCCTTCTTCTGTAGCCCTTTTTTCCCATTTTTGTGGAAAAAAAACATGTGTTGCTGTATTTTGGCTAATGTCTTGGTCTCCTCCAGGGGAACCCAAAAATTCTGGGTATTTCTAGAATTCCTAGGATGTTGGAAAAAAAGGACGCAAATTTACTGTGGACAGCTTATGTGGACAAAAAGTTATGAGGGCCTAAACGCAAACTGCCCAAAATAGCCAAAAAAGGCCTGGCACCTGAGGGGGAGAAGGCCTTGCAGTGAACAGGTTAATACTCGCTTTTATTGTTCTGTTTGTTTTCATTTATAATTCTTTGAACCTATTGTAAGGCTGAAAGTCGAAATAATAAATATATAAATGTGAAATTTGAAACCCACAGGTTGGCATGCACATATAAGTGAGGGAATACAGAAATCGTCCCATGAACACACATAGACCATTTAAGAAACAGCAGCATACAAATTTTGTGAAAAGAGAAAGGAACACATGCTAACATGTATACACAAGGAATGTTGGCAACAGTGATGGCACACAAATCATGTCCATGGACATTCCCCACTTACCAAGGGAAAGTATAGTTCTGTGGCTGCACCCAAAGAACATTGTATAATCAGCCACATGTATGATGGCCATCATCACATTCCAGACAGTAGTGAAGCTCAAGGACCCGTCACACACTTAAGACAAGTAGCCTCTGGGTGGCAGGTGCTAATATACTAATTTGACCAGACACATGGCTGAGGGCAGTGATCCATCACTTTATTTTTTTGGCCTGTAACACTTAGGAATAGTGGTCTGTTGTATACAATTTACAGCCACTACAACAACAAACAGTACTTGATTGATAAATGTACACAGCCATAGGTTAGCCCTGGACAGCAACATTTTGTGGATTGTACACAGTTGCGTCCGATGTCCTTGGGCCAATAGGCAAGTCACATCAGTATGCACCACATTACATATCTACACAAACATCCACTCATCTACTGTGTCACACATGGTTCATCCCTAATTGTCAGGGGGAGATGTCAGAACTTAACACATTAGCTTTGCAATGTCACAGGCAGGAATATCCCCTCTACTCATCCCCTTGTGGCTGCTGAGCTCGCCTCAAATGCCAATCATGGTCTGGGTAGGCCACAATCAGAATGCAGGCCATTAGGGAGGTCATGGTTTGATGTGTGCCCTGCCCACGTTGGGAGGAAAGCCCCTGCTGGACCTCTGCGATCTTCCATGCCTAGCATCCCAGGTCCTCCCACCTCTTGTGACAATGGGCATGCCACTGGCTGTTGACCTCCAGGGTCTGCACCTTCCGGGCGATGGCTCCCCAGATCTCCTTCTTCTGATGGGCATTTACCTGCATGGATGCAAAAGGCAAATCAAGAAATTACAATCACAAGTTTTGTCAAAAATGGTTGTCACACACAAAAGAAAAACCAAGCTAGAACTTTTCAATTTGTTAGCACTCCACAAGGGTAAAGCACACAAGCCAATAAGAACAGGGACATGACTATAGACATTTAATATCCCTCTGCAGACTATCCCACCACCCTGCTCACGGCCTACAATGACTAAGCAAGTCTACTGACATCAGTTAGCCCATGCTCCAGCAACATGTACTGTGATATGAGCCACAATAAAACACTATACCCATAAGTGGCTTCTGAAAGGTAAACTCCTTAGGCCTGAATGGCCCAACACATTCACACTCTGCGAGATTGACTCACTGCATAGAGTCCCTACAGGTAACTTCCATAGAACATACTTCACCATTACACTTGAATAACAATGAAGGGGCTGGCGTAGTGGGTATAGAAAGTGTCTTCCCTGTGCATGTGTGGACATGTGGCCTACCAAATGCAGACTCATGCCACTTCAGGGGTGGGTTGTGTGGTATATACCTGTACCTCAGAGTACTCCTTTTGACATATGTGTATATCCTACAGAGATGACACCCAACAAACAAAGGTATACATTGTACAGTTTCTGCTATGTAACCAAGGTACTGACTCACATATCATAGCCTCCATGAATCAAAACACTGTCTGCACTGTGAGTCTGTCACTTGTGCAATAAGCCTGTACCAGACAAATATGACTTGTGTGGATGTGACAATAGAGCTGTGGGAGTAAGGGACCTGTCATGAGTCAAAGGCACACATTGAAATTGATGAAAAAAAACACATAATGACTTCTTCTGGGATGTACCTCAGTACCCATTCCTAAACTAGTCTATGGACCGAGGCATTCAGGGCAAGTTTTGCCACTAGAGCATCATATTGTTGACATGACAGGAGCTGCTGGTGTACAGGGAGGGGACACAGTGCACAGTTGCATAGCCACACTGTCTCTCCCACAGCCTGGAATAGGTCCCATACTGGGAGATCCATTTGCCAGGCTGAGCATACACAGCCTATATGTCACTCACATTTTCATCACTTCCATGCAGGATAATACATCATGTGGCCATCAGCAATTTGCATGTGGTTTGTGTGGCAACCTGAAGTGCAGAGTGAGTCAGAATATGGATTAAAAACAACAGTTTGAAAAGGCCAGATATAGTTTGACAGATCTGTGGTACTATACACAATACTAACAAGATTATAAAAGGACTCATACAAGATGCATACACAGATCATGCTGACATGCACATACATGTTGTACAACATTTACAACAATCATGAAGAAAGAGGTGTCATTGGATGGCAGTAAAGTCTTTTTACTTAGTTATGTGTGTCCAAAACAAGGAGGAACTAGGACCCCAAAAACTTCACACAACACAATGTGACTTAACTTAACATATAATACTGGCCACCAATACCTGCACACTGTACATCCCATTGATGCCACACTGACATCAACAACATGCACACAAGAATTCTAACTTGCATACAGGGCACTTTGTAGCCTGTGAGAAGAGAAAGGATGGGGTCAATTGTGCCAATGAGGTACTTGCCTGCTCCTCTGGTGAGCCATAGAGATGTTCTTACATGGGTAGGACCTCATCCACTATCCTCTCCTGCACTTCTGAAGAGAAGGAAGGGGCCCTATCACCTTCTAGACATGATATGAGTGCTCCCAGAGGTGGCACAGAGCAGCTTAGGTTATGGAGGTTTTGCTGGCAGCAGTGTCAGGAATCAAGTGAATGCGCACAACATGGTGGTCACGTCTGCCACGTATGCAGTCTTCACCACTGGCGGACACAGCCATTGGGTCGTGACAACCACAGGCAACAACATTAGCATATAACTGTGTCTGCTGCAGTTGGAACCGCCTACTGCCCTGGCGACTTCCGCCTGTGGTCGCTGGCATTTCTGAATGTCCAGTACAGAAGGTCAAGCTTCCCCCCTTTTTGCAGCATTAAACATTGTATTTGGTTTTGTAAACTGTGTCACACCTACAATATATGATTTGTAGCATCACAAACACCCTTATTCTGTCTTGTCATGTAGGTCCTTCTATACAACCACCAGTGTAGTTTGTTGCAGGGCACAGATGGCATTTGACAGCGGTGTATGATACAGCACCGCAGATGGTAATTCTGGTGGTTGGAAAATACAGTCACATTTTGAGGGGCAATTCTGTAGCAAATCTTTGAATTTCGTCAAAATTCATGATGTGGACACGTATTGACAACCATGGGTGTCACATGTGACCCTTCTGTAGTTGACAGCTGGGATGTGTACTTGGTGTCATGTCTATACAGTCAGAAATGCTTTGTCACATGATATTATTGGCATTCATTATGTATGTTGCTGTAGACCCACTGACCAATGTTACAAATCATATCTTGTCACACATAGGTACCCTGGTAGAGGGAAGATCTGACAACCTCCTGTCTACCGTCCACTGCCAGACCTTCAGACCAAGGAGCAGGCATTTAATTATATTATCCCGCCTGGATAGGCAAACAATAGTGGACTTATGCAGTTGGCGCGAGATCTGATGTCAGCTATTAGTTATCCCAACTACATACCGCCCATTGTACTAGTCATATCAGTATTTAAATTCTTAGCCACAGGTCTATTCGAACACACAGTGGCCTTATCTGCTGGTATGTCCCAAACTATGTTCAGTAGAGGTGTTGAAGGATTTCTTCTCAGCAATTTTGAAACATTCCCCCCACAGGTTCCCCCAACGTGAGGATTTAGCCAATGTGAAGGCTGACTTTTATGGTTTTTCCCACCTCTCACATGTGGTGGGGGACAATGATGGCAAACATGTTAGCTTGGTGCCACCACAGGCCACTGAACAAGTCTATCAAAACAGACAGAACTTCCATTCCATCAATGTGCAAGTTGTCTATTTGGCAGATCTCTACATCTCAAACGTCTGTGTCCTTTATCCAGGATTAGTCCATGATTCATTCATAATGTCGGACAGCACCATACCCTAGCTGATGTCACAACTGCTCCCAGACGGGGCCTGGCTGGTTGGTAAGTTACGTCTGTCCTGATTGTGTGTGTGCAATGTCAGGTGCTACAATCATGAAGTGAGTGACTCATTGTTGCACTTATGCCTCATTCCTTATCAGGAGAATCTGCATATCCAAACCATCCTTTGTTGTTGACACCACTGAGGAATCCAGCTGCGCCAGAGGAAGTCTGCTTCTATGAGGCCCATGGAAGGAGCAGGCTTCTGGGCTCTGGGCTCCTGAAGGCCAGATTTAGGTATCTGCACAGGACTGGTGGGCCCTCCTCTACTCACCTGGGAAAGTGTGTCAGATCAATGCGGCATGCTGCATGCTGCACAACATCACCCTGCGGAGGATTATCCCATACATCCCAGAGGAGGGAGAGCATGCAGTGCCACTGGGTGAGACTCCTGAACTGCCAAGTGAGGGTGACAGTGGTGAAGAAAAAGGAGCTTACTTGCTAGAAGATCTCATCAACAGCTACTTCTTCTGAGTGTAAGTGTGTCATGTGATGTAATGACATTGACTGTAGAATGAACTGTAAGTGTTAGAATGTATGGAGTTGAGTGTTTTAGAAACAGCTCGGGAGCTGATACTCTGCAGTAATCAGCCAAAGGCTGCTTGTTAAGATACCCTTTGACTCATCTCCACCTTGATGATGTTGCTTTGTTTGTGTCAGTTTCCTGGAAATGTACTTTGTTTTCCAGTTCCTTGCTATGTGCCTTGTGTCATGGGTATGCTTTCAAGTCTATACTCCTTGTTTTGTTCTTTATACAGGTACCTTCACCATGACATTTTCATGTGGGCATTTCAGATTTGTGACACTGGCAGGTATCTGATGCTGCTCTCACATACAAAGTGGACATGGATTGTTTCATGCAATGTAAGTCACAGAGTTTGGAAGTATGAGACCTGTACCAATACAGTGTTTGGGTGCAGGTACAGAAGTGTGTTTTTGTCATACCACCAGATGCATGGGAATTGGATTATGTGGGCCGTGTGATCAAAAACTGTTGTACTGCCATCTGTCTGTATCTTCAATTTTGTGATGTTAGATTACTTTGGTGTGGTATGTGATAAGGCTCAACCTGATGACATCAACCATAGCAATGTTTGCCTATTCTACAGGACAACGCCCTCATTACGACTTTGGCAGTCTTCACAGAAGACCGCAAAACCCACGCGTGCCAGAAGACTGCCAGTGCTGGCGGTCTTCCGTTCACCGTATTACAGGGATTGCCGGATTTTGGACGGAAATCTGCCAGTAGTCGTGCTGGTGGCCGGAGGTGCCTTGGTGGTCCGCCAGTAGGACTCAACCAGCCGTATTATGGGCAATAATACAGCCTGGTGGTGTCCTGCTGGTGGGGTGCTGCCAGGGGTAGAAGTGCCCCTTCTCATTCCCTGCCAGACGACCTTCTCCCCAGACCAGATATGGTGATCGTCTAACAGGTTAGGGGAGTGGGAGGGGGAGGGGTGTTGTGTGTGCATGTATGAGTGTGTGGTGTCTCTGCGTGTGCATGAATGTGTGTATGTGTGGTTGTATGCGTGTCTGAACATTGAAGTGAGTGTGTTTACGCATCAAAAGTGTGAATGTGTATGCAAGTGTGAGTGTTGTGGTAAATGCATGTTTGTCTGTGTGTGAGTATGTGTGTTTGGATCGATGTGTGTATGAATGGTTGTATGTGTGTATGAATGATGAAGTGAATGCGTGTATGGATGCATGTGAGTGAATGTGCGTATGTAAGTGTGGGTGAATGGGTGTATGCATGGTGTGTGTGGGGTTTCTGTGCGTGTGCTTTCAAAAGTAGCTTGAATCTTCATCATATTGTTCAAATGGTCTTATATCACTACATAGCTAAATGTGAAATTTGAGCAAGCAGACAAAAAGTTTGTGATGGGTGAATATATTACAATGGTAACACAAAAAATACATTTTGGACAGAAAGAAACAAAAATGTAAAGTGAAGGAGTCAGTCATGGTAAATGAAATCATTGGAGTAGATGCCACATCACTGGAAGTCCAAAGTCCAGAGTACTCCTCCCTTTGGAATTTGTAGGTGGCCTCCATCTGTTCCCAAATACCCCTCTGTAGTTGCTTGATTTCCCGAGGTTCAGTCAACACCTGGCCCATTACGCCTTGGGACTCATGATAGACCCCCAAGACATGGCTGATGACGTCCTGGTTAGGAGCAGCTCCAGTGGCCTCACCCTGCTGGCCCACAGCATCCCTTTCCCGCACCCTACCCCCACGGGCCTGTGCCCTTGCTACAGGCTGCCCTCTCCAACTTGTTTCTAGACTCTCATTGTCAAAAGTGTTGGGCTGTACCTCAGGATCCAGGACTGGGGGGATGAGATGATAGACACTGTGCTAGGTACACAGGTTGGAGGGGTGAATGGTTGCCTGTAATGTTGAGGCAACCGGGCTGGGAAGTGAAGTTTTAGGCACAGTGAGACTCACTGTTGCAATCTGACCAGGAAGCCCATATAGGCCGGAACCGTCATCCACATCCAGACATCCAGGAGTGTCTTCTTCACTGAGGGCTTTATCCAGGGGAGTAGTGGCAGTCTGTTCTTTGGCTTCTGCATGCTCAGCGGCAGCTCGACTTCTTGATGTAAAACGTACAATGTTACTAGGTGTATTGTGACATCTACCTCCAACAATTTTGAGTTACAGGAGCAGAGCCGTTGTACAAAGTTAAGTTGCAATTAATCCTATTGTGGCAAGTAACCATGGTATTGGGTGTATTGACATGAAATGTGTGAAGCATGCCAATCTGTTTTGACTCGAGCAGCTGCTGAAATATGCAGATCATTTGCACTTGGTAGGATGGCCTGAAAATGTCATGTTACCACCAGTGCAGGAAAAACAGTGGCTAGGCAAGAAATGGCTTTGCCCATTTGGAGGCCTAATTGAGTGTGATGCAGGCAATCCCTGGACTTTGTTGTGTATGTGACTGGAATAATCATCTTAATACTGCAGTGTGAATATATTTGCTGCCAATACCAATACTCTAGTTGGCAGAGGTATTCAACCTTTTCCAAGTAGGGACCACGATCCTAGTCAGGGTAAGTAACGCACAATCCAAAATAACCTGTGCCTCTGGCAGCTTGGCACTGAGCAATCAGGCTTAGCCTAGAAGGCAAGTGTAAAGTATTTGTGCAATAAATCATGCAATAACACAGTGAAAAACACCACAAATAAACACCACACAGGTTTAGAAAAATATGAGATATATTTATCTGAGTAAATTAAGGTCAAAACAATCAAGAGTTGATAAGTACAAGTTGAAATTTCACTTTTGTAATGATAAGAAGAGTCTTAAGCCTTAAAAAAAGCAACAAGTGTCTTTTGCAAGAACAAAGTACTTGGTATGTGTCAAAATTACATGTACGGAGACCGCAGAGGAGGGTATGCGAGGAAAACAAAGGGTGTGCTTCAGATTTCCGGGTGCATAAAGATGATGCATCAATTAATTTTCCACACGGCAAGGACTTTGGGGGTCATTCTGACTTTGGCGGGCGTCGGAGGCCGCCCGCCAAAGTCCCGCCATCAGAATACCGCTGCGCGGTCAAAAGACTGCTGCAGTAATTCTGAGTTTCCCGCTGGGCGGGCGGGCCACCGCCAGAAGGACGCCCGCCCGCCCAGCGGGAAACCCCCTTCCACGAGGATGCCGGCTCCGAATGGAGCCGGCGGAGTGGAAAGGGTGCGACGGGTGCAGTTGCACCCGTCGCGATTTTCAGTGTCTGCTGAACCAGAACCAGGCTGGCGGTAAGGGGGTCGGAATCCCCATGGGGGCGCTGCCTGCAGCGCCGCCATGGAGGATTCCTCAGGTCAGGGGAAAACCGGCGGGAAACCGCTGGTTTCCCTTTTCTGACCGCGGCTTTACCGCCGCGGTCAGAATTGGCCTGGATGCACCGCCAGCCTGTTGGCGGTGCATCCGCGGTCCCCGGCCCTGGCGGTCCTGGCCGTCTAATGACGCACGGGAGGGCCTTAAAAGATTACTCTAAACCAGTCTAGCGCCATTTTTTAACGCCTGGGTCAGGGAAGGCGTTAAGAGACCTGTGGGCTAATTTCAATGGTTTCCGACCATGGAAGCAGTCCACAGGTGCCCTTCCCTGCTGCCAGGGACATCCCCTGCCACCCTCGCCCACCCCTGGAGGACACCCATAGATGGAGGGACCCATCTACGGTAAGTAGAGGTAAGTAGCGGTAAGTCTTTTTTTTACGTAGAAGTGACATGGGGGGCGTATCTTGGCCCCCCCACATGCCACTGTGCCCAATGGCCATGCCCAGGGGACAGAAGTCCTCTGGGCATTGCCATTGGGCAGAGGGCCATGACTCCTGTCTTTGCTAAGACAGGAGTAATTTCCTTGGGGGTCGTCAGGTTAGAGCCAATATTTTTTACTCTAACTTGACTTGCACCATTCTTTGGCGCACAAACCCCAGTCTTCCCTTCGCCTCCGGTGGCCGGTTACCATCATTTATTTTGACGCTAGCCAGACCACAGCTCCGGCTACAGTCATTCCATAAATAAGGCACCCGGCTGGCGCTTTGAATGGCGGTAGCCCGCGTTAAACCGTTTAGGCGCAAATCTGCGCTAGCACAGATGTGCGCCTAAAAGTATAAATATGGGCCATGGTGTTTTCCCAGGTGAGTACACTTTGATTGAGAGTTAAGGAACAGAGATAGTTGGACAAGTGACTACTGTGCTGGTGTCTAGGGTTACAGAAACAGTGCCTCCTGCGAGTTACAGTCATGTCACTCTCTGTACTACACACATGGTAAACTCCCAGGTGACTACATTTTCATTAATAGTTGAAGAACAGGGGTATTTGGACAAGTGAACACTGGTCTGGTGTTTGGAAAAACATGTCTGTGGGCAGACTGCATTTAGGTTTGGGCATACATTTACCTGTTGGGAGATACCACGAGTCCTGGAATTTTTATTGTATATTGTAGACTTACAGGCCCCATTTGAACCAATGGTATGTGACGGACCTTAGTAGCTGTGATGCTGGGTCCAAAAATACATATTGACAGTGTTTATACTCAGATACTCTGGGTATTGAATGTTGGTAGGGTACGTTAACAAAACAGTGGCAAAAGTTGAGCTGTGAGCATGCATGACATGATATTTTGGTGACATTTTTTGTGTTGTGACTTATCAAACTCCACTCCCCCAGGTATTCCTGTCAAGCTCTCATGATGCAGGATGGCCAAGACCTTCTCCTCCCAGGGAGATATAATGGGCCACTGGGAGGGCCACCATCAGTCTTCTTGGCCTGCAGCTGGTGCCTGGAAACCGTGGACCGTCCCCCTCAGGTCATTCTACCCCTTCCTAATGTCCTCCTTTGTGTGCAGGGTGTTGACTACAGTATTTACTCTGTCAAGGATCCTGTTCCACATTTTGATTTTCCTACTTAGAGGAACATGCTGGACTACTGCTCCAAACATTTGTGGATCTACTCTTATCATTTCATCCACCATGACTCTTAACTCATGTTCTGAAAAATGTGGATTTTTAGAATGTGATGTGGTGGGAAAAAAAAAAGGGTGACAGTCACTTACTAAATAGGGGAAGTGCAAAAGAGTGTGAATGGACATAAGTGTGTGCAGAGTGTTCTGTGGGATGATGAAAAAATAGGGATGTCTAAACTATAGAAAAATTCGAAAATGGTGGTCATTATTCTTCGTCATGCTATATAAATGCAAAAAATTGTGGTCTGTGAAGGGGTGTGCCTTATAGTGTCCTTTGCAGATGTGTCTACTGTGGCAGCGTGTGGCAGCTGTGTTGTTTTCACATTTATCCAATGTGCAGTTATCTGTTATTTTACTGACCACAAACCACTGTGGTTTGGACTGCCGTTGGCTCACCGCCAAGAAGGGACCGCCACAGTGACTGTGTGCTTTTAATATGCTCTGTAGTTGGTCACGGTGGTGTTGGCGCAGGAGGTCAGACCACCTATTTCCAGCCTGGCGCACTGCTGACAGTTTGCCATTTTTGCTTGCTGGGCAGCGGTTCTGCCTATGTAACTCAAAATAGGGTGGTCTGGAAGACTGCCACCATGGCAGTCTTTTCAGGACAGCTAACATGGCGGTCTGACAGTCCGACCGCCAAACTCGTAGTGAGATCCTTAATACTTCTTTCTCCTTTTGTGGTTTGATGTATGATGCATTTTCAAAATTTCAACATTATGGGCCTCATTACGACCCTGGCGGTCATAGACCGCCAGGGTGGAGGCCGGATGTAGCACCGCCAACAGGCTGGCGGTGCTACATCAGGTATTCCGACAGCCGCGGTCGCCCAGCCGGGTCCGGCAGTTTCCCGCCGGATTTCCCCTGGCTGGGGGAATCCTCCATGGCGGCGCTGCATGCAACGCCGCCATGGGGATTCCGACCCCCTTCCCGTCAGCCTGTTCCTGGCGGTGTACACCGCCAGGAAGAGGCTGGTGGGAACGGGTGTCGTGGGGCCCCTGGGGGCCCCTGCACTGCCCATGCCACTGGCATGGGCAGTGCAGGGGCCCCCTAACAGGGCCCCATAATGATTTTCAGTGTCTGCTTTGCAGACACTGAAAATCGCGACGGGTGCCACTGCACCCGTCGCACCCCTGCAAATCCGCCGGCTCCATTCGGAGCCGGCTTCCTCTTTGCAGGGGTTTTCCCGCTGGGCCGGCGGGTGATCTTTTTAAGATCGCCCGCCGGCCCAGCGGGAAAGTTGTAATGGTCCCCGCGGTCATTTGACTGCGGGCCGGTGTTTGCCCGGTTTCCGCCCGGCGGGCGGCGCCCGCCGCCCGCCGGGGTCGGAATGACCCCCTATATCTGTAGATTACGCAATTATTAAAATACATGTTAGGGTTTTTTTTATAATTATTGTGACATTTATGCAACATTTATTACTTTCTGTACTTACATTTTTGACATTTTTTTGTTTTTTTGTGGATAGGTTAATTTTGTTTTATTTAGAAGGCAGTTCTTTCCCTTTCATTCCTTTTTCATCTTTTTTAATGTTACTGTTCAGAAAAATGTTTTTATTGTTGCTGTTTCAAAAATTGGTTTTGCTACTTTTTTGTACCTACTACTAATTTTAAAAAGCTTGTAATTAATTATTACTTTTAGTGGCTAAGCTGTCATTTTTTTTTTATGCTTGCATTTATTTTTGCCTTTCTGGTACTAACATTTTGCAATCAGCTTTGGGGCTTGGTTTTCTTTGTACATCGGTGTTGTTTCTTGGATTAATGAGTAACTATGTTTTGGAAATTTGCATTGTAAACGTGTTGTTAATTTCTGTGTGTATTAAATATCTAACTTAATTTGTTTTAGTTAGGTTTAGGTTATGTTATAATTTGGTACATACTTTCTGCATGTAGGGGCTTTATTTCCAGAAAGTGGTGCAGCCTTTTAGGTTGTAGCTTCAGTCAGACAGAGTGATAGTTATCGGCAACAATGATTTCTTCTGTAGCAGGTAGTTGGATGTTTTCATTTTCTTTGTATGCAAATTTTTTATTGGGAAAGTGTTTCTATTTGTTAAGTGTTTGCATTTAATTTCAAAGGCTGCTGCTTTGGTAGTTTGATTGTTGTTTCAATCTTCTATGGAAAAATCAGTATTTTTACAGCTATTTGTTTATGCTTCATTTATTATATGCACATTTATTGAAAGAAAGAAATATAATTATATATATTTTAGCAGTTATTTGGTTGACCATGTTTTTGCTTTCCTGGTTTTAGACTTGTTTCTTAGGTTTTATTGCAAGTTCAATATTTTTCTAGTTATATTGTTGTGTTTTAGATATTTAGGTATTTGGATATTTGTTACAGCAATATTTTGCTCTCAATGTTTTTTTGTGTGTTTTAAGTCTATGTATATTATTTACATCGACATTAAGGCCCTCATTATGACATTGGAGGTAAATCCCACTTACTGCCATGCTGACTGCCGCCAACATACCATGGCGGCGGGGTATAACTGTTTACCATATTATGACACATACATACCAATCCGTCACTATGCAGCCACACACACAAGTCCACCAGTCTGAAGGAGGTCAGTGATAAACTGGTGGTAGCAAGACCCACACCGTTACGTTAACAGAACAACACCCACAACATTATGACCAACAAATCACCACGGCGGACATCCAATAGCGGTAAACCATTGGCAGTACATACCACTGCACTCAAAATACACACACTCAAACAAAACAACACTTCACTGGTCAATTTAAATAACACACTCTTGACACACATACACACACCACACCCACACCACTATAAAACACACACACACATTACCCACAACCCCTTACGAATACAAACAATTGCCAGCAGAGAGGGACAGCAAGAGCACCCACACAACCAGAGCCACATACCACCATCACCTATATACCACCCACTCACCTTACATCACACACCCCAACACATCACCCCACACACCCTCACCCACACCACTCAAACAACACCCCTGGCACCACAGCGACACCCCAATTTCCCTGAGGAGGAGCTAAAGGTCATGATGGAGGAAATCATCAGAGTAGAGCCACAGCTATTTGGATCACAGATGCAACAGATATCCATTGCTAGGAAGATGGAGCTATGGCGGAGGATCGTGGACAGGGTCAATGCCTTGGGACAGCACCCAAGAACAAGGGACGTCATTAGGAAGAGGTGGAACGACCTAGGGGTGAAGGTGCTTTGCATAGCAGGAAGACACCAGTTCGCTGTACAGAGGACTTGTGGTGGTCCCCCACCTCCTCCCCCACAACTAACAACATGGGAGGAGCAAGTCTTGACAATCATGCATCCTGAGGGCCTGGCAGGAGTAGGAGGAGGACTGGACTCTGGTAAGCCAACTCTATACTACTATTACCCCCCTACCTGCATGCCATCACATACCCCCACCCTCACTCCCATCACTCCACCACCTCCCACACACCCCATCATCACAACCCACCCATCCCAATGCCAAACCCTGCATGCACTACCAATGCATGGACACCACTCACAGACCTGCATGTACACCTATCACTAAAGCATGCACACTAGAGACAATCAGATAGCCCACCAAATATCCACTCACACAAGGCAAAGCTGCCAGGGCAATAACAACCATAGAGGGAGACCAACCAATGTACAATATGTCACACACAGAAACAATAACACTACATTTACATCCCCACAGTTATCCCAGCCAATGACAGCGAAGAAGAGGTGCCAGTAATTTCCAGTCCCCCACAGTAGAGGCCCACAGTGATGACAGCAGCTCTGCTCGCCTGGATCTGGATGACCACCTGGCCAATCAGGGACCTCTGGACAGTCGGTTACCCAGGCACAGTCACACACCACTACAGAGCCTCCCCCTCGAGAAACGCCACCACAGCACTCACCCAGAGGATCCATACCTCTATCCCCAGGACACGTCAATCAGCAGTGTGTCTACTAGGGACCCCAGGCCACCCCACAAACCCAGGACAATCAGGGACCTGGGGTCAGTGGCAGTGGGCACACCGTTGAGGGGACTGAGGCACAGGACAACAGGGAAGCTGGGAAGACTGCTGTGCGCCGGGGGGGACAGGCCCAGGGAACCGACTCTCCAGGAGGCACTCACCACGATCCTGAGAGCATACCAACATTCCCAGGATACGCTGGGCCAGATCCTGAACAAGTTGTAGGAGGACATGCGGCTGCAGGAGGGACAGTACCTGGGAATCAGGGAGGACTTAAAGTCCATTAACACTACCCTGGTTTCTGTTGCAAAGGTGCTGGCAGACATGGCCAACATTATGAGGAAGGCAGTCTCACACTAGCGGGCCTCTGCCACTAGCCAGACTACTGAACAGCCCTTCACCTCCGCTGCCACTAGTGGACAGGAGGCCACGCAACCGGACCAACAGGCCACCAGCACCCCTCCCCCTGCAGAAGGAGAACCACCCCTCAAACGTTCCCTGCGATCCAGGCCGAAGCCAGAGACTATTGCCAGGACCCCCGCCAGGAAAAAAGACTCTCTTGATTGTCACCCTTGTATCCCACTCTGTCACCCTGTCTACCTTGAACTGCCATTGCTCCCCTTCCAATGCACCTGTGCTACAAATAGACTGGACTCTAACCTGGACTTTCCTCCGTCGTCCCCCCAGCCCATTGCACTTTCCCCTTAATAATAAGTATGGAGTATGTCAAATGAATAAAGTATGTGTGAGAAGGTAGCCTATTTCTAGCATTGTTACCCCCACTTTTGACCTGTTTGTGAGTGTATGTTGGTGTGTTGTTACTGTCTCACTGGGATCCTGCTAGCCAGGGCCCCAGTCCTCATAGTAAAAACCCTATTTGTCAGTGTATTTTGCCTGTCTCACTGGGATCCTGCTAGCCAGGAACCCAGTGCTAATAGTTTGTGGCCTGAATGTGTATACCTGTGTAGTGCCTAACTGTGTCACTGAGGCTCTGCTAATCAGAACCTCAGTGCTCATGCTCTCTCTGCCTTTAAATTTGTCACTATAGGCTAGTGACCACTTTTACCAATTACAGTTGGCATACTGGAACACCCTAATAATTCCCTAGTATATGATACCCAGGTACCCAGGGTATTGGGGTTCCAGGAGATCCCAGTGAGCTGCAGCAGTTCTTTTGCCACCCATAGGGAGCTCAGACAAACCTTTACACAATACTGCCATTGAGGCCTGAGTTAAATAAAGCACATGTTATTTCACAGCCATTTTCACTGTACTTAAGTAACGTATAAGTCACCTACATGTCTAACCTTCACTTGCTGAAGGTTAGGTGCAAAGTTACTAAGTGTGAGGGCACCCTTGCACTAGCAAAGGTGCCCCCACAGAGTTCAGATCCATTTCCCCGGACTTTGTGAGTTCGGGGACACATTACACGCATGCACTACATATAGGTCAATACCTATATGTAGCTTTGCAATGGTAACTCCGATTATGGCCATGTAACATGTCTAAGATCATGGCATAGTCCCCCCTTTCCAAATCTGGTATTGGGGAGCCAATTCCATGCATCCTGGGGGCTCCAATCTGGACCCCCAGTACTGCCAAACCAGCTCTCTGGGGTTTTCTCTGCAGCTACTGCTGCTGCCACCCCACAGACAGGGTTCTGCCCTCCTAAGGTCTGGGCAGCCCAGTCCCTCTCTCTTTGGAAATAGGTGTTAAAGTCTGGGGAGGGATAGCCTCTCCCAGCCTCTGGAAATGCTACAAAGGGCACAGATGTTGCCCTCCTTGCATAAGCCAGTCTACACCAGTTTAGGGAACCCTCAGTCCCTGCTCTGTCACGAAACTGGACAAAGTTAAAGGGAGTGACCACTCGCCTGTCCATCACCACCCCAGGAGTGGTGCCCAGAGCTCCTCCAGTGTGTCCCAGACCTCTGTCATCTTCTTTCCAGAGGTGTGAGGGCACTCTGGAGGCCTCTGAATGGCCAGTGCCCGCAGGTGACGTCAGAGACCCCTCCTGATAGGTGCTTACCTGACTAGGTGGCCAATCCTCCTCTGAGGGCTATTTAGGGTCTCTCCAGTGGGCTTTTCCTCAGATTACGACTTGCAAGAATTCATCAGGGTTCCTCCACACTTCTCTCTTCGACTTCTGCCAAGGATCGACCGCTGACTGCTCCAGGATGCCTGCAAAACTGCAACAAAGTAGCCAGAAGCCTACCAGCGACATTGTAGCACCTAATCTGCCAACTTTCTCAACTCTTTCCTGGTGGTGCATGCTCTGGGGGTTGCCTGCCTTCAGCCCGCACTGGAAGCCACGGAGAAATATCCAGTGGGTCAACTGAATATTCCCTCTGCTTCAGCAGGCACAAAACTTCAGCTTCACCGGTACCCTGGGTCCCCTCTCATCATGATGAGCATGGCCCCTGGAACACAGGTGGTGGACCCAAATGACTGAGACTGTCCAGTGGTCCAACTTTCTGAATTTGGAGGAGGTAAGTCCTTGCTACTCTCCCCAGACAGTAATCCTGTGCACCGCATGATCTGCAGCTACAAGGGATTCTGTGCACATTTCCAAAAAATCCTGCATGCACAGCTGAGCCTAGGTCCCCAGCATTCCGTCCTGTGATGCTCAGCTCTCGGAGTTGATCTCCGGTGTCTTGGGACCTCTCTTTGCAGTGTTGAGATGACCGCTGTGTTCAGACTTCTTGAACTCGTGTTCAAGGACTTCTGCGGGTGCTTCCTTCCTTCCTGTCCGATGGCTCTCTACATTGCTGAGGGCCCCTTCTGTTTCTTCTCCCAAGTGGCGAAATCCTGGTCCTTCCTGGGCCCGGGCAGCCCTTTTTTTCTCCAACTGTGACTCTTGCAGCTAGCAAGGCTTGTTTGTGGTATTTTGCCAAGGAAACGACTCTGCATCCTCCAGCACGTCATGGGACATCTTCTGCATGAAGAAGAACTTCCTACCTCCTTTTGTTGTTGCAAAACCTGCAGCTTCTTCCAACCAGAGGCAGACATTTTTGCACCTTCATCTGGGGTTTAGTGGGCTGCTGCCCCTCCGGACACTTTAGCGTCTCTTGGACTTGGTCCCCTTTCTTTGCAGTTCTTCAGGTCCAGTAGTCCATCTTCAGTGCTTTGCAGTCTGTTGTGGTCCTTGCAAAATCCTTTATCACAACGTTAGTGTGTTTATTGGGAAATAGTAGTACTTTACTCCTTCTTTCCAGGGTCTTGGGGTGGGGTCACCTTTACACTCTTAGGCCCTCATTCTGACCCTGGCGGTCTTTGACCGCCAGGGCGGAGGACCGCGGGAGCACCGCCGACAAGCCGGCGGTGCTCCAATGGGGATTCCGACCGCGGCGGTAAAGCCGCGGTCGGACCGGCACCACTGGCGGGGTCCCGCCAGTGTACCGCGGCCCCATTGAATCCTCCGCGGCGGCGCAGCTTGCTGCACCGCCGCGGGGATTCTGCCCCCCCCTACCGCCATCCAGATCCCGGCGGTCGGACCGCCGAGATCCGGATGGCGGTAGGGGGGGTCACGGGGCCCCTTGGGGCCCCTGCAGTGCCCATGCCACTGGCATGGGCATTGCAGGGGCCCCCGTAAGAGGGCCCCTAAATGTATTTCACTGTCTGCTGCGCAGACAGTGAAATACGCGACGGGTGCAACTGCACCCGTCGCACAGCTTCCACTCCGCCGGCTCGATTCCGAGCCGGCTTCATCGTGGAAGCCTCTTTCCCGCTGGGCTGGCTGGCGGTCTGAAGGAGACCGCCCGCCAGCCCAGCGGGAAAGTCAGAATTACGGCCGCGGTCTTTCGACCGCGGAACGGTAACCTGACGGCGGGACTTTGGCGGGCGGCCTCCGCCGCCCGCCAAGGTCAGAATGAGGGCCTTAGTGTTGTGTTACACTCCCAGCGACCCTCTACACACTGCACTAGCCTAGGGGTCCATTCATAGTTCACATTCCACTTTCTTAGTATATGGTTTGTGTTGCCCCTAGGCCTCTTGCATCCTATTGTATTCTATTGTTTGCTGACTGTTTTACTTACCTGACTTGGTTAGTTGTGTATATTTTGTGTATGTTACTTACCTCCTAAAGGCGCATATTCTCTGAGATATTTTTGGCACATTGTCACTAAAGTACCTTTATTTTTTAGTAACTAAGGGCCATATGTACGAAAGTGTTTTCCCATAGACACAGAATGGGTAAAATCCTTTCGTACATCTGGCCCTATGAGTATTGTCTTTCTTATGATATAGTACCTATATGATATAAGTGGTATTGCATGAGCTTTGCATGTCTCCTAGTTCAGCCTTGGCTGTTCTGCTATAGCTACCTCTATCAGCCTAGGCTGCTAGAACACTACTACACTCTACTAATAAGGGATAAATGGACCTGGCACAAGGTGTAAGTACCATTGGTACCCACTATAAACCAAGCCAGCCTCCTACAGTATGTATTTGTGTAACAAGGTTTAAACATTGTAAATCAACTGTACAATAATGTTTACATAGAAAAGACCTGTAGTTGGCTGCAGTGAACACACCAGAAGTGATAGTGGTGCACCAACATCTACAAAAAGAGATGCCAAAGAGTACAGTGAGTGGTCATAGAAGTAGAAATTCACAGCCTGCCAGTGACAATGTCAAATAATAAATTGTCAATGAAATGCGAAGTTAAACTGTCTTACCTGAGTGTCATTGGAAGTATTGACGAATCACTGCAGTTCTGTTGTCCTCATCCCCATCCTCTGCCTCCTCATCTTCACGGTCCACAGGGTCCATTGCTGCCACACGGCCATCTCCAGCCTCCTCCTCCTGCAAAAAAAGGCTCATGGCATCTCATGGCAAGGTTATGCAATATGCTGCATGCCACGATGATCTGGCAGTCCTTCTTGGGTGAGTTGCACAAGGATCCACCTGTTAGATGGAGGCACCGAAACCTGGCCATCAGGAGGCCAAATGTACGTTCAATTATCCTTCTTGTTCATCCATCTGCCTCATTGTAACGTTCCTCTGCCCTTGCCTGGGGATTCCTCACAAGGGTCACAAGTCATGAGAGTTTGGGGTAACCTGATTTTTTTTTTTTTTTTTTTTTAAGTTGCAAAAGTTTTATTAAGAATATATAAGGCAATACATACAGCATATAAACAAACTGTTTAGCTTTCAAAACATTGTTTTTGTTCTTTTACCACAATTATTTCCATTGTGAGCATATATGCATGTACTGTCAGGTAAATAAAAATTCCCAGTTGCATAGTTGAGTTTTGTACCCTTATTTTGAAGAAAAGTGGAGAACAGGTGGGGGGGGGGGAGATGGTAAAGGGAGGGGGAGCGAGGATAGGGTTGTGTGGGAGGGGTTGATCTTGGTATAGGGGAGAGACGAAATAGTCATATGAAATGGGGAGGGGGAGAGAAGGGGAAGAAAGAGGAAGGGTAATCGCGGGGGAATGTAGAATGAAGAGACTCGAGGTAGGCAGGGGGTCTTTTTATCCTGAGACTAGCTTGTTCAGGCCTAAGAGTAGATCGTTCTGTACTGCTCCGTCTGTAGCAAGTTATTGTCTAGGGGTAGACAGTATGTATGTTAGATATGGTAAGGTCGGTTAGAGAGTCTCTACGTCTTATGTGAGTTGATTTCTCAGTCCTTGTTTGTGTTAGGAAGCGACTTGTATTACTATGTTGGGTAGTTCAGGGTCTCGTGCATATGACAAAATTAGAGGCCTGTGGGTTGATAGAGAGAGAGAAAAAAGAGAGAAAGGGGAGAGGATAGCGTAGCTAGGGAGAGAGAGAGGGGACAGTAGGAGATTAAGGCCCTCATTCTGACCTTGGCGGTCGGCGGAGAGGCGGCGGTCGGACCGCGAACAGACCGGCGGTATTAAAAATGGCATTCTGACCGCGGCGGTCACCGCCGCGACCGACCGCCACTTCCCCACTCCGACAGCCACGGCGGTCATGACCAACGGGCTGGAGTCTGCGCACTCCGGTCCGGCGGTCGACCCAAGACCGCCAACGCTATCATGACCCTGCTTACCGCCGCGGTTTCTTGCGTTCGGGAACCGCCATGCGAACCATGGCGGTAGGCACTATCGGGGCCAGGGAATTCCTTCCCTGGCACTGATAGGGGTCTCCCCCACCCCCCACTGCCCCCCCGAGTCCTCCCCCCACACCCTCCACCCCCCTGCCACCCCCCAGAGGTGGTACGAACCCCCTCCCCACCCCCACCCCGACATGCACATACATGCACCCCGACATGCACACACCCCCAACATGCACATATACACACCCCCTACACACACACATACACAACGGGGACACATACCCGCACACATACATGCCGACATGCGCACCCGCCGAACTACACACATTGCCCATAGGCACAGCAGCAATCCCCGCCCGCATGCACGCACTCACACACCCCCTCTACACACTCACACGCACACCCCCATGCACGCACACATCACACAACACCCCCCCACCCCCTCCCCTCACGGACGATCAACTTACCTTGTGCGTTGGTCCTCCGGGAGGCGACGGGAGCCATAGGGACGTGACCGCCAACAGAAGACCGCCAACAGAAGACCGCCACACAGAAATGTGGGTCGTAATTCTGGGGGCGGTGTTCTGCTGGCGTGGCGGTGGAGGTTGACCAGTCTCCACTTTCCCGCCGACCGCCAGTGTGGCTGCTGGCGGTATTCCGGCGGTACGCTCCCAGCGGTCGGAATACGCGCAGCGGCATACCGCCGCGGTCGGCGGTCTTTACCGCGGCGGTAACTCGCCGGTCTTGCGAAAAGACCGCCAAGGTCAGAATGAGGGCCTAAATGTGTTTCCTGAGTCTAGGATTCTCAGAGGGTGATTGGTAATTGATATTCCCTAATCATTGATCATTGAACATTGATCATCCGTTGGTCATCCACCAGCCGCTTCATGGTCTCTTCAAGAATGGGCGCCAGACCTCCTCAAATTGTTCTGCTTGGTCCTGTAGGTTATAAATCACTCGTTCATGGGTAGCCGTTTGATACATGGCCGTCATCCATTCTATGGGTGTGGGGGCAATGCTAGATCTCCAGTGCCGGAGTATGCATATTTTGGCCGTGGCAAGCGCCGTGTGGATTAATCGTTTATGTGCCCGCGATAGGGAGGGATACGGACGAATGTCATGTAGAATGATAAATGCTGGTGGGGTCGGTTTTGGTATCTGTATGAAGTCCGATAAGGCGAGGCGTACCGCGTCCCATAGTGACTGTACCGTTGGACAGTGGCATAAAATATGAAGTTGGTCACAATATGGCTCTGTGCATCTCCAACAGTTCGCGTGAGGTATCAACCCTGCCCTGAAGAGTTTAACGGGGGTCCAGTACCACCCCTGAAGGATTTTAAATAGGCAAAATTTCAGGCGTGCTTCACGTACGCCCCTGTCGAGGGCTTCTAGTATGTCTGGCCATTCTTTGTCCGTGTAGGTTATCTCTAGTATATCCTGCCACTTTAAGCGTAGTCGTTCAAGTAAAGGCTGAGAGTAAAGGTGGTTAGTTAATTCGGCATAGAGGCCAGCCAAGACGCCTTTTTGTCGGCCCCATTTCTGAAGATAGGTGACGATGGGTGAGGTTTTGAGCATCCACGGGGGGGTTCCTAATGTTCTCCGCATACAGTGTTTGAGCTGTAGATATCGCCACTCCTGGTTACTTTGGATGCCGAATTCTTCCTGGAGGGAGGCGAATGTGCGGAAGCTATCTCCATCTGTTATGTGAGATATATTGTGGATACCTGCCTCAGACCATTGGTGCCATCTGAGAATATTCCCTCCTATTTTAATGCTTTTATTCCCTGCTATGGGAGCCTGAGTATGCAGGGAGGGGCGTACTCCTAGTAGTCAATGGGCTCTGCACCACGCTGTGTTTGTAGCCTTGAGGATGGGGTTAGCTAAGGGAACATGGTCGGCGTATGTTCCTCCCATCTCCGTATACTGTCCATATAGGAGTTTCTCTGTGATCACCCATTGCGGTGGATCGGCTATATCCGGAAGTGTATATATTAGCTGTGAGAGTTGTAGGGCCAGAGAGTATTGTTCTACCAAGGGTAGTCCTAATCCTTGGTAGAGCCGTCGTGCCAGTATTATTGCAGGTTTCAGTCTTGGGCGTGAGGAGCCCCAGACGAAGGCCCTTATGGATGTGTCTATTAATCGGAGTGAGGAAAGAGGTATCTGTAGGGGGAGCATGCCTAGCACGTATGTGAAGCATGGTAAGGTGACCATTCTGACCGCCTGTGTCCTGCCCCACATGGACAGGCCTAGTAGGGACCATTTGGCAAAGTCTTGTTTCATTTTAGATATAAGGGGGTCTATGTTGTCCCTGACCATATGTTCTAGACCTCTGTTAATGAACGTTCCTAAATATTTAAGGCGGGTCGGGGTCCATTTGAATTGGAGGCCATGAATCGCTGCCCTCGTCGTTATGCGGGATAATGGTAGTGCCTCACTTTTATCCCAGTTTACCCGATATCCGGATAGGGATGCGAAGTCTTCTATAGTGGAAAGTAGTGCTGGGAGCGAGGTTTCTAGATCGGACATTGCTAACAGAATGTCGTCTGCGTAGAGATATATTTTGGATATGCCCCCGGTGATATGGATCCCTTTTATTTGGTGAGAATTTCGTATGGTGGCAGCTAGGGGTTCCATGGCCAATAAAAATAGAAGTGGCGACAAGGGGCATCCCTGGCGTGTGCCCCTTCCGATAGGGAATGGGTCTGACATGATGCCCCCACAGTTAACCTGTGCTGTGGGATGGTCATATAATAAACGCACTTGAGAGATAAATTGTTCCCCCAGGCCAAAATGCTTCATGGTTGTGAATAGGTAGGACCACTCAATGCGGTCGAATGCTTTCTCCGCGTCTAGGGACAGGGCTAGGGCTTCGTCAGGTAATTGTATGGATTCTAACAGTGTATGGTAAAGAGTTTGCATATGATTTCTGGAGGTACGGCCTGGTACAAATCCTACTTGGGTATTGTGAATCAATGATGGTATCACCTTGCGTAGCCGCGCTGCTAGAACACTGGCTAGGAGTTTGACATCCCCATTCAAAAGGGAAATAGGACGGTAACTGCCGCAAAGAAGGGGGTCTCTCCCTGGCTTAGGCAAGATAACAATCGTGGCTTTATTGGATAGAGCGCCCAGGGAGCCTTCTTGACATGCTTCCGTCAGTGCTTCATGTACTGCGGTTATTGCCTCTTCCCCAGCCCATTTATAGAATTCCGCAGGGAATCCGTCCTCCCCTGGTGATTTATGGTAGGGGAGGCTTGTTATAACTTGGGTTATCTCTTCTTTGCTTATGTTACCATCCAAGAGGGCCCTGCCTGCCTCAGACAGACGGGGCAGATTGGCCGCGGTAAGGAATGTCTCCATTTGTGTTTGATCTGTCGTTGTTTCAGGAGTGTACAAATGTCGGTAGTACTTGGCGAACTCGTTTACAATGTCTTGTGGGCGAGTTAGCACTGCTCCTGAAGAAGATGTTATGGCTGCAATGGCAGAGGCTGCCTCTCTTTGTCGGAGCTGCGCCGCTAGGAGGCGACCTGCTTTTTCCCCTTGTTCGTAATGGCGGCCTCGCAATTTTTCCAGTGCGTATTCCGCCTGAGATGTATAGAGTTCATTGTGTGCCATGCGGCCTGTTCTAAGGCTTGTCGCAGCCTAGGGGATGGTTGGGCGGTATATTGTTTAGTGAGGTCCTGTATCGTGGTCTCTAAGGTGGTTTGGCGGGCTATTCTGTCTTTGTTGGCCAGTGCTGCATCTCGCATCATATTCCCTCTTAGGGTTGCTTTTGCTGCCGCCCATAGGATCCTTTTTGAGGATACAGTGCCTGTATTCTCGGCCATGTATGTAGCTACATGAGCATTTAATTGTTCCTTCCCTTGGGGAGAGCGATATCTGTGTACAGTCAATCGCCATGGTTTATGACCAGAGAAGGAGAGTCCCACCTGGATCCGGATTAGTATTGGGGAGTGATCTGAGAGCCCGCTGTCTAGGATGCAGGTGTCTTGTATATGAGGGATTACAGTGTGTGATACTAAGAAGTAATCCAGACGCGATTGGGTGCCATGGACGGTGGATAGGAAAGTATATTCCTTATCTTTCGGGTGTTGTATTCTCCAGCAGTCCACCAGACCGACGTCGGTGGTCAGGCCTGTCAGAAGCGCTCTGTCGTGATTGTTAAATATATCAACAGGGCCTGTCCTATCCATTATGGCGTCTTGGACGAGATTCCAGTCTCCCCCGATTATGTATCGAGTAGTTCCGATTTCTGTCAGGAGGCGATTTAGCTGTAGAAGGAATGGGCGTTTTGGGACGGTTGGTGCGTAAATGGATCCCACGCATAAAACAGTGTCCCCTAGTTTTAGTTTAGCAAATATATACCTTCCTTCCGTATCATTCCAGGTTTTAATGATAGTGACCGGGAGGGGATTACGTACTAGTATCGCCACTCCACATTTGCGGGGTCCGTTACTTCCAGATTCCTGACTCGTCGGACGGCAGCTGAAGGCAACCCTCCCTACCCAATCCCGTTTAAGTTTACTGGATTCCAGAGTGTCAAGGTGAGTCTCTTGAATCAGAGCTATATCTGTTTTTTTGGATTGAAGATAGGACAGTATCTTTTTCCGCTTAACATAGCTCGTCATGCCGTGTACATTCCAAGAGAGTATGCGTAATGGTCGCGTCGCTTGAGGGTGGGACTTTGACATATTGGATAATTGTGAGTAAGCACCCTCGTTCCGGGGTTGGTGTTGGTGGGGGGGGGAGGGAGGGTGGGAGATATTGACTTAGTTGTTAGAGTGGGAGTTGTGTTTCGATATGAAGAAAGAGAAGAGAGAGGAGAGGGTGAAGGAAGAGAGGCAACATAAGTAGGATGAGAGCCAAATGGAGGGGAAATATGAGGGGAAAAGAAGACAAGGAGAAATGAGAGGGAGAAGAAAAGAGGGAGAAGGAGGGGGAAGGGATGGATGCGTGTGCTGAAGTTGAGATTGAGAGTATAGCAAGAGAGCGTGCAATTTGGGGGAAGAAGTGGAGAAGGATAGGGATGAGGTTCGTTCGTTAGGTCTGTAAACGGCGGGACCGATTTCTCTCGGAGCTCTCGTGCCGTCGGGCGATCTCGATCGGGGGGGCAAGGGGGGAAATAACAGACAGCCGGTTATCGATATGTCGGTGATAAGGAGGGGTGGGGGGGGTACACAGCAGTGCTTATGTTTATGTATCGGGAAGTGGGTCTGTTCATCAGTGGTTAGTGACTAGTGTATTAGTTATATAACTAAAGTGTATATTGGCAGAAGTAATGGTCGGTTAATAACTATAGTACCTGGGCGGCGCTGGAGAGGAGGGGGGGTGTCGGGTGTTGATGGGGTATGGTGTTTAGGATGTTGTGCCTAGTGCTTGATGTTGTATGATATCGTAGGGTGTTTAGGAGTTCATAAGATAGGGTCGTAAATTAAAGTAGGGACTGGGCAGACAGAAAGACCGAGACCGGCTGGGGAGGGGGGGGGGAGACAGGGCAAAGGAGGGGGGGGAAAGAGCTCAAACAGAGTATTACAGTTCTCGCGTATGTATGGGTACATAAAAATACCAATATACAGTACAATATAATATTTCCTGAGCATTTCTATTCAACTATAACACAGCCTCGTCTCGCCTTACAACTTTTCAATGACATATTAGGTTGATCAACATAACATATCCTGGTATCTTATCACATTATCATGTTAGGAGCTATTATGCCAAGCGTCTCTCTATTAATCGTAGGATAGGTAATGAGTGTAGCTGAGCCCCGGGTTACGCGAGGATAATGCGTATCTCGTCCTATTACTAACTCCTTGCCGTGTATTATTACATCATAATACTGACCTACTAAGGTCTTACTTGGTATGTGCCACCATCATAGTCGTTCTATTGTAGATGGTAGGTTAAGATAGTAATAATGATTAGGATGGGGGTAGGTACAAACATCTGGGGAAAGGAATAGCTAATAGTTTATACTTTACATTGTGATGTTATAATGTGGTGCGGAGTGGCAATGTAGAATGTCATATTATTTCGCTTCGTTATGCGGTATTATGTTGTATTATGTCCTCGTGTTCTATTTTTTATTTTTTTTCCCCAGTTTCTTATTGTAGAATAAAGTAAAGTCAAGTAATGGGAGCTTTGATATGTCTCAGGTTATATCATATTGTGTGTCCCTGTATTGGAATTAATTTATCTTTACGTGGTCTAGTCCCTTCCCTTGGGGTGATAATGGGGGATAAACGGTTCTAATGTCAGCGCTGGTCGAGTGTGGTGTGTATTAGGGAGGTTTCACATACTTTGTTGTTTACTACCATGAGATATTTTGTAGTGTGTGGAATGTAAGGTAAGTTCCATGATAGTTAATTAGTGTTTATTTTTGTTATCTGTTTAATGCCCCTGTTACCTTGTTACCTTGTTATAGGGTTATAGGGTCGGGACCGGGCCCTTATTCAACATACAGGGAGTTGGTGGGGTCTGATCCCTGTTCTAATAATCATCATCTGTTGTGTACTGAGGGCAAATAATGATTTACTGGTAGTTTTCCATTATAGGGCCTCGGCTCTAGTCATAAATAGCATAGGTTTTTCATGTATCTGGTTTTAACATTGATACTAGCAGTCTTAGACAATTACAATAGTAAAACACATATGGGGGGTGATTCTGACCCCGGCGGTCACGGACCGCCGGGGCCAGGGTCGGCGGGAGCACCGCCAACAGGCTGGCGGTGCCCCGCAGGGCATTCTGACCGCTGCGGTTTGGCCGCGGTCAGAAAGGGAAAACCGGCGGTCTCCCGCCGGTTTTCCGCTGCCCTATTGAATCCTCCAAGGCTGCGCCGCCATGGGGATTCTGACACCCCATACGCCATCCTGTTCCTGGCGGTTCTCCCGCCAGGAACAGGATGGCGGTATGGGGTGTCGCGGGGCCCCTGGGGGCCCTTGCAGTGCCCATGCCATTGGCATGGGCACTGCGGGGCCCCCGTAAGAGGGCCCCAAAAAGAATGTCAGTGTCTGCTTTGCAGACACTGAAATTCGCGACGGGTGCAACTGCACCCGTCGCACCTTCCCACTCCGCCGGCTCAATTCTGAGCCGGCGTCCTCGTGGGAAGGGTTTTTTGCACTGGGCTGGCGGGCGGCCTTTTGGCTGTCGCCCGCCAGCCCAGTGCAAAAGCCAAAATACCCTCAGCGGTCTTTCGACCGCGGAGCGGTATTTTGGAGGGGGGAAGTCTCAGACTTAGAATGACCCCCATGATCTGGAAAGCTACTCATCCTTCCGCAGAGTCTATAGTTGTTATTTTCGACTCTCTAGCGATAGTCCCACAAGTCGTCTTGTCGCGTTACCATCTCAAGAAGACCCAGTTGTAGGCTTTAAAGGGCAGCGGGATTTGTCTCTTTCCGATAGTTGGGTGTGGGTTACTACTGCGTGTAAAATCTGACCCCTGTCATCATATGATCTGGTTAGTCTCTCCATATCTCTACCTCTATGACTGGCTCCGGTGTCGTGTAGAGCCGTCTTCACCTTTTCTATTCCCGAGTGGGGGGTTTCGGCCCTATCTCTGCCTCCTACAATGTCATGCTCACTGTCTGTGTTGAGAGAGTCCATAGGCTGGGATTGGAAAGAGTCGAGGAAGAGTCTCAATTCGTCTGGGTTATAAAAGTCCTTGGATACTCCATTTTTAGTAACCCACATTCTTGCAGGGTCAAAGAGACCGTATTTCATCTCTAGTTTGCGAAGCCGGGGTCGTAGGGCTAGGAAAGCCTTTCTACGTTCGTTGGTTTCCTTGGAGTAATCAGCGGTTATTCGGATCTCGTGCTGGTCTATTCGGAAAGGGCCGTGGTTGCGTGCTACTTGGAGTATTTGTCGTGTTTGATTATGCCTCAGCAAGCATGCGATGATTGGGCGGGGCCTTGAGGAGTTGTCAGAGCGTTTTGGGCCTATCCTGTGTGCCCGTTGGAATTCTAGCGGCGGGTCAAAGTCCAATGAAATCATTTTTGGAAGAGTGGAGGTCAGAAAAGCCTGCATATCCAAGCCTTCTTCGTTTCCCGGGATCCCAAGTACGCGGATATTGTCTCTCCGGCTCCTGTCCTCCATGTCCGTTAGTTTGCTCCTGAGGTAGATGAAGTCTTGTTCTCGCTCCTGAGACGTGTTGATCTGCGTCTCTAGTGATCCCATGCGTTGCTCTAGCCCTGTCACTCTAGATTGAAAGCCTGCAATGTCAGATCGCATGGATTTGGTTTCTAGTGTCAATGAAGTTATAGAGGCGTCCATCCCCTCTATGCGGCGGCTGACGGTGGTGATCTCTTGTAGTATCCTGTCCATAGTTGTGGATTGATCTTTATCAGACATCGTGGTGGACTCGTTTAAAGGTGAAGATGTTTGAGGGTTTATCTTCGTGGGGGTTAGGCGTTTGTGTTGTAGCGCTTCTGAGAATAATAGTTGTCGTGCAGGCTTGCAGACAGGTTTATGGTTCGGTTTGTTGCCGGGCATTGCCTCAATTGTCTACAGAGTCTGGCCACGTGGGGCCCGAGATTCCCTCCGTGGATTCCCTAAGGATATAGATGTTCGGTGGCTTACACTGGTGCCAGTCCTCTCCCTTCTCCTGTATCTCTGTTCTCTTGGCTCCCTCTGGCTCTCTTCATCTCCGATGCCCCTCCAGTCGCTCACCCCTCTCGTCTCCTCGCCTCCGCGTGCCTCCCGTCGTGCCCCTCTGCCCTCCTCAGTATTAGTTGTCTGGAGGGAGGGGGGCAAAAGTTTATTATCCCAGCGGGAGGGTTTTTGTTGTCCCTCTGTGATGGAAAAGAGGGGAGAAGTCGTGCCTCTGCCTCCAGCTATGCCGTTCTTAGTTTGAAGAGATTCGATCCTACCTCTCTGACCGGGTTTCTCTCCCGGCTGTCGAAGTGGCCGCACCCCTTTTGCTGCGTCTCCCCGTCTCCCTGTGGGGGGTCGAAGGTCCACGGGTGTTTGTTGGTGTTTTAGGGAGATGGATGCGGGTCGTCACGGCTCCCGCAGTCCCTGCAGCCTGTTCAGCTTGCTCCTTGCCGCTGCGGGCACGCCATCCCCGGTCTTCCGAAGACGCGACTCCGCCCCTTTTGTCAGGCCTTATCGGCCTGGGGCGAGTCGCGAGTTTCCTGCCTTGCGTCCCGCTCCTACGGGGTCCCCGGACATGATTCCGTGTCGCCGCTGTTGTAGGGGTGGACGGGCACCGAACCCGGTGTGTTGTCCGGCTGTCTTCTCGCCCCCGTCACCCCTCCGGGACCGCCTCGGCACGTCGCTCTCGCTCTAAGCGGCCATCTTGTTTCGTGGCCCGGCCACGCCCCCTGAGTCACCTTCAAATATTGAGGGACAACTGCTAGCCACACACTAACCCTTATGGCCCATCCCATACCCATACACCAACATCCAATGGGTGGGAGCCAGGGCACACCTATTAGCCACACCCTGTGCCTCTGGAGTTGTGCCATCACATTTGGGATGCTGCTATTCCTCAGGATAAAAGCATCCTGCACTGACCCAGGATACTTATTATTGACATGGGAGATGTACTGGTCCGCCAAACACTCCATCTGCACATTCATCGAGTGAAAATGTTTACAATTTCTGAACACCTGTTCACTGTGACGGTGAGGGGAAAATGCAATGTGTGTTCCATCAGTAGCCCCAATATTGTTGCCAATATGTCCCATTGCAAAGAAGTCAGCCTTCACTGTGGCCAAATCCTCCACCTGGGGGAAAATGATGTAGCTGCACATGTGCTTAATCAGGGCAGACAGCACTGTGGTCAGCACAATTGAGAACATTGGCTGTGACATTCCTGCTGCCAAGCCCACTGTCACTTGGAAAGAACCAGTTGCCAAGAAATGGAGCACAGATAGCACTTGCACAAGAGGGGGGATCCCAGTGGGGTGACGGATAGCAGATATAGGGCCTGATTCTAACTTTGGAGGACGGTGTTAAACCGTCCCAAAAGTGGCGGATATACCACCTACCGTATTACGAGTTCCATAGGATATAATGGACTCGTAATACGGTAGGTGGTATTTCCGCCACTTTTGGGACGGTTTAACACCGTCCTCCAAAGTTAGAATCAGGCCCATAATGTCAGGCTTCAACTGGGCACACAGCTCTGTGATTATGGCTCGGTCATGCCTGTAGGTGAGGATGATGTGCCTGTCCTCCATTGTGCCATGTCCACCAGGGGTCTGTATATGGGGGATGTGTCCATCTCCTATTCATCGCAGCGGTTGCAACCTATGGGGCAAAAGAGTGAGGAGACGGTCATAATCTGTAAATTGTAACCACTACAGTTCAATGCATGATGTGATTTTTTTGAATTATCAGTGGCGTATGTCCTGAGTGTACAACTGTGAACTGTGACGCATGGTTTCCCTCGCCCCCCTGAAATGGTGTCAGTCTGTCCTGTATGGAGGGACAGGTGGAAGTGAGGTAATTCCGCTGACGTTGTGCGCCGTTGCGGGAGGCCGTCGGGTGACTGCCGTGCAACTCCTCATTGGATATCATTGGCCCTTTGGGTACAGTGGCCAGTGGTGATGTACGCCAGCAGTGACGGTATGCACTGCCGTGGATGTCACAGTCATTTTCTATCTGTTCACTCACTTGCTACCTGACCTTCAACAGGAGAGGACCTACACTGCATGTGCTGCTGTGACCTGTGTCTGGAACCTACCATGGCTCATGTGACTGGGGAAAGGGCCCCTGGCTTCACCTCAGCGGAGTTGGAGAGACTGGTGGATGGGGTCCTACCCCAGTAATGACTGCTGTAAGGGCCTCCAGACCAACAGGTGAGTACACTGTGAGCATGATGCATGGGGCATGAATGCATGGAGTGGTGTGTGTGAAGGCCTCGTGTGGGGGGGTTGGTGGATGGGCCCTGGGCAGCATTCAGCACGTATGCTGGGCCATGTCTGTGCGCAAGGGGATGGGAAGGGAAATGGTGGGCCATGAGTGTAACATGCAAGATGGTCTGACTAATACCTTTCCCTGTGAATATTTCCTCTGCAGGTCAGCGCCCATCAAAAGAAGGGTATATGGCGTGCCATCACTAAGGATTTGTGGACCCCGGGGGTCTATGGCAGGTGGAGCACCCACTCTCGGAAATGGAGGGTTGACCTGAGACGCTGGGCATGGAAGACTGTGGAGGCCCAGCTGGGGATGGCCTCCCAACGAGGAAGGGGTGTCCATCGAACCCTGACCCCCTGATGGGCCACTTACTGGCAGTGGCCTATCCAGAGCTGGATGGGCGCTTGGGGGTATTACAGCAGCAACAACGGGGTGAGTACAGTGCCCATCCTTACTACTTACGCCTGGTGGGGTGGTATGCGGGTGGGGGATGTGTGCCTGTGGGTGCCCCTAGGCCAGGCCTGACATTTCACAGTAGGTCCCATGTTGGGCAGGATTCTAATGTGAAATTCCTCCAACCTACCTAGTAGGCATCCAAGACTGGGCAGGACTGTGTGGAACCCAGGTATGCTGCAGTTGGCGGTATGTGTCCCTGCCCTTGCCCAGGTGACTAGCATTGTTATTGGTAGTGCATTGCCTAGTGCATAGGGCTGTTCCTTGTGTATGAGTGTGTTGTGTACACCAACAATCAATCAATCAATCATTGGATTTATAAAGCGCGCTACGTACCTGTGAGGGTTTCAAGGCGCTGGGGGGGGAGCTGGTGTTACTGGTCGAAGAGCCAGGTCTTGAGGAGTCTTCTGAAGGTGAGTAGGTCTTGAGTCTGTTGCAGGTTGGTGGGGAGGGTGTTCCAGGTTTTGGGGGCGAGGTATGAGAAGGATCTGCCACCGGAGGTCTTTCTTCAGATGCGGGGGATGACGGTGAGGGCGAGGTTAGTGGAGCGGAGCTGACGGGTGGGGGTGTAGAAGCTGAGGGGGTTATTACAACTTTGGAGGAGGTGTTAATCCGTCCCAAAAGTGACGGTAAAGTGACGTATATACCACCAGCCGTATTACGAGTCCATTATATCCTATGGAACTCGTAATACGGCTGGTGGTATATCCGTCACTTTATCGTCACTTTTGGGACGGATTAACACCTCCTCCAAAGTTGTAATAACCCCCTGAGTCTGTTGTTTAGGTAGGCTGGTCCGGTGTTGTGGAGCGCTTTGTGAGCATGGGTAAGAAGCTTGAAAGTGATCCTTTTGCCCATGGGGAGCCAGTGAAGGTTTCTCAGGTGGTGGGAGATGTGGCTGTGGCGGGGTACGTTGAGGATCAGCCAGACGGAGGCATTTTGGATACGTTGGAGGCGTAGTAGTTCTTTTGCTGGGATGCCTGTATAGAGTACGTTGCCGTAGTCCAGCCTGCTGCTGACGAGGGTTTGTGTCACTGTTCTTCTTGTTTCTGTCGGGATCCACTTGTAGATTCTGCGGAGCATGTGGAGTGTGTTGTAGCTGGAGGAGGAGACTGCGTTGACCTGTTTAGACAAGGTGAGGGAGGAGTCGAGGATGAAGCCCAGGTTGTGAGCATGGTCGGACAGTGTCGGCGGGGTTCCTAGTGCGGTGGGCCACCAGGAGTCGTCCAAGGCGGAGGGGGTGGGTCCGAGGATGATGACCTCCGTCGTGTCCGAGTTCAGTTTCAGACGGCTGTTTCTCATCCATTCGGCTATGGATTTCATTCCCTCGTGGAGGTTGGTTTTGGTGGTGTGAGTGAGAGGATGAGCTGGGTGTCGTCGGCGTAGGTGAGAATGTTGAGGTTGTGTTGTCCGGCCGCTTGAGCGAGGGGGGCCATGTAGATGTTGAACAGCTTTGGGCTGAGGGATGAGCCTTGGGGGACACCGCAGATGATGTTGGTGGCTTTGGAGCGGAAGGGGGGAGGCGGACTCTCTGGGTTCTGCCGGAGAGGAATGAGACGATCCAGTTGAGGGCTTTACCTTGAATTCCGGTTTCGTGGAGGCGTGATTTCAGGGTGCGGTGGCAAACTGTGTCGAAGGCGGCAGATATGTCCAGGAGGATGAGGGCTGATGTTTCGCCGTTATCCATTTGGCGTCTGATGTCGTCTGTGGCGGCGAAAAGGGCGGTTTCGGTGCCTTCGTTTCATTTGAAGCCGGACTGGGAGGGGTCTAGGATGTCGTTGTCTTCGAGGTGGCTGGTTAGTTGTGTGTTGACGATTTTTTCAATCACCTTTGCTGGGAAGGGGAGCAGGGAGATGGGTCGGAAGTTCTTGAGGTTCTTGGGGTCTGCTTTGGGCTTCTTGAGGAGGGCGCGGATTTCGGCGTGTTTCCATTTTTCAGGGAATGTCTCTGTTTCGAAGGAGATGTTGATGACCTTCCATAGTTTGGGGGCGATGGTGGAGTCGACTTTGTTGTATACGTGGTGGGGGCAGGGGGGAGATCCTGAGTGGATGGAGTTCATGGTCTTGGGTGTCTCAGTGTCGTTCACGTTGGTCCAGGAGGTCAGGTGGTTTGCACAGGTGGAGTGTTCGGGGGTCTGGCGTGGGAGTGGCGTCAAAGCTGTTGTGGATGTCAGTGATCTTCCGGTGGAAGAAGGTGTACAGTGCGTTGCAGAGTTCTTGGGATGGAGGGATGTTGTTGATGTTGGTGCTGGGGTTGGAGAGTTCTTTCACGATGCTGAAGAGCTCTTTGCTGTTGTGTGCGTTGTTGTCCAGGTGGTCTTTGAAGTGGGATCGTTTGGCTTGTCTGATGAGTTGGTGGTGCTTGCGGGTGGCGTCATTGTGGGCTGTGAGGCTGTCAGGTGTGCGTTTGAGGAGCCATTCCTTTTTTAGCTTCCGACAGTCGCGTTTGGAATTTAGGAGCTCGTCGGTGAACCAGGCAGCTTTTCTTCTGGCTTGGTTGTCGGTGGGTTTTTTGAGTGGCACGAGGGTGTTGGCGCAGTCGTTGATCCACAGGTTGAGGTTGTTGGCGGTGGTGTCTGGGTCGGTGGAGTCGGGGGGTGGGTTCTGGGCGAGGGTGTTGGTAAGCTGGTCTTCCGTAACTTTGCTCCAGTATTGGCGGGGTGGTTGTTGGGTGCGGTGGTGCTTGGTAGGTTTCTTGTAGGTGAAGTGGATGCAGTGTTGGTCGGTCCAGTGGAGTACGGTGGTGTGGTTGAAGGTCACGTGGGCGCTTGAGAAGAAGATGGGATCAAGAGTGTGGGCGGCGATGTGGGTTGGTGTGTTGACGAGTTGTCTGAGGCCGTGGTTGGTGAGGTTGTCGATCAGGGTAGTGGAGTTGGTGTTGTTGTTGTTCTCCAGGTGGAAATGTAGGTCCCCAAGGAGGATGTAATCCGTTGAGGTGAGTGCGTGGGTGCTGGTGAGGTCGGCGAGGGGTGCTCATGGTCCGGGGGTCTGTAGATGAGCGTTCCTCTGAGAGTGGTGTTGGGGTCGGTGTGGATGCGGAAGTGTAGGTGTTCGGCGGTCTTGAGGGAGGCGTCAGTGTGGGTGTCGACCTTGAGGGAGGATTTGTGGGCGATGGCTATGCCTCCTCCGATTCCATTTTTGCGGTCCCTGCAGATGAAGCCGTCCGGGATGGCTATTGCGATGTCGGGCGCCGAGGAGTCGTTCCACCAGGTTTGGGTAAGAAAGGCTAAGTCTGGGGCGGTGGAGTCGAGCAGGTCCCAGAGCTCGATGCCGCGCTTGCGTGTGGAGCGGGTGTTGAGGAGTATGCAGTGGAGGTGGTTAGTTTCGGTCTTTGTTGGTTTCGTTGTTCTGTCGCAGTTGAATCTGCAGGTGCGGCATGCGAAGGGTCCGTGGGTGTTCCTTGGTGAGGACTGGGAGCATGCTGTGATGCGGCCGGGGTTGAGGGCGTTGAGTTGGCCGGCCGTGTAGCAGCGTCTGGAGGTGCAGGGGTCTCGCAGACCGGGGGAGTGGCGCTGGGCGCAGTCCAGGCGCAGACGGGCGCAGATGTGCTTGCATTTGGCGTGCCCTCGGCGTACCAGCGGCGTGGCCGTGGCTGGTATAACAGGAGGGGAGGGTGGGAGTGGCAGCTGGAAGGCGGGAGGGCCTGTCCAATGGGAGAGCTGGGGGGAGGGGGCGCAGGGGACGCAGCGGCGGGGAAAAAGGCAAAGCAAGCAGTGAGAAGGAGGGGGAGGTGGGAGGGGCCGCAGGGGACGCAGCGGCGGGAAAAAAGGCAAAGCAAGCGGTGAGAAGGAGGGGGAGGGGCCGCAGGAGATGCAGCAGCGGGAAAAAAGGCAAAGCAAGCAGTGAGAAGGATGGGGGAGGCAGGAGGGGCCGCAGGGGACGCAGCGGCGGGAAAAAAAGGCAAAGCAAGCGGTGAGAAGGAGGGGGAGGCGGGAGGGGCCGCAGGGGACGCAGAGGCGGGAAAAAAGGCAAAGCAAGCAGTGAAATAAGGGGGAGGGGCCGCAGGGGACGCAGCGGCGGGAAAAAAGTGAAAACGGGAGAAACGGGATGGAGCGCGGAAAGGCGGAGCGGGGAGCGACCTGCCTGCGGTAGCAGGGTCAATGGTGTTGGTGCAGCAATTGACCAAGTGTATCCTTTGTACCCCCCCCTTTTTGTTTTGTCACCCTGTATTTATGCACATTAGCATCATCTGGTGGAGGAGCAGAGGCTCTGGTGACAGAGGGAGCTGCATCCTGCAGGACTCAGGAGGCAGAGTACACCGACAGTGAGAGTGCCAGTGGGACGGAGGGCGAGGGAAGCACCATTGCCGAGACTGGAGGGGACAGTTCAGACACAGATACCTCCTCCGATGGAAGCTTCCTGGTGGTGGTGGAAATCTCTGTGCCCACTGTGCCCACCGCAGCTACAGCCGCCCACGTACCAGCACCCCCTCCCAGCAGCCCCTCAGTGAGTTGTCTATGCTTGCTCGCCCAGGAGGGTGGGCATATCCTTCACCCCAGGCACCTCAGGCTCTGCCCCAGTTAGCCCTGCTGCCCTGAGTGAGGAGGCTATTGACTTCCTGCGATCCATCTCTGTTGGGCAGTCAACCATTGTGAATGCCATCCAGGGGCTGTCAGCCCAAATGCAACAAACTAATGCATTTCTGGATGGCATTCACAGTGGCTTGCCGGCCCAACAGAGATCAATCCACGCTCTGGCCTCCTCTCTGATGGCAGCCTTTGTCCCTGTTTCCACCTTCCTCCTCCACCTTCCTCTACCCAATCCCATTCCCTTTAACCCCAGCCTATCCCAAGCACACAGGCAGACCAGCATGCACACAGGCCAACACACGAGAGTGGCACAGGCAAGCACAGGAACCACACATCTTCCCACAGGCACTCACACAAACACCATTGAGATGCAGACATACCAACATCCACTGCCTCCACTGTGTCCCCCTCCTCCTCGTCCTTCACCTCACTCCCAGCTGTGTCTACACTCACACCTGCATGCACTACATCCTAATCCACTACCTCTATCACCAGCACACTTATCAGAACACACACCTCACAGGCAGTAACCACCACAACATCCATGAACACGTCCCCTGTGTCCTCTCCCACTGTGTCTGTGCCCCCTTCTCCCAAAGTACACAAACGCAAGCACTCACACACCAAACAGCCATCCACCTCACAACAGCATGCAGCCCATGCACCTGCACCCAAACACAGCAGACACCTCCTACAACCACTCCCTCTTCCTCCACTCCCAAACCCACTCCCTCTTCCCACCCAAATGTCCCTAAGAAGCTTTTCCTCTCCACCATTGACCTCTTCCCTACCCCCCGTCCTTCATGTCTGCCCAGGGTGACTAAAACCCAGGCAAGCACTTCAGCCACCCAGTCCACGAGCCCAGTAGTGTCCACAGCAAATCCTGGTGGTAAAGGATCCCGGGCAGCAGGCAGCCACACTGAAAGGATGCCTACCCCAAGTACTGCCAGGAAGATCAAGGTGCCACCCCCAGCTGCTGCCAAGAGGACCAAGAAGCCACCCCCAGCTGCTGCCAAGAGGACAAAGGAGCTACCCCCTGCTGCTGCCCAGACGACCAAGGAGCCACCCCCAGCTGCTGCTAAGAGGATCAAGGGGCCATCCCCAGCTGCTGGTAAGAAGAGCAAGGGGCCATCCCCAGCTGCTGCCAGAAAGGGCAAGGGGCCTGCACCAGCAGGTAGAAAGGAAAGGGGCCTGGTGCTGGGACTCAGTCTGAGCCCATACCACTAACCATGGTGGTGCAGCCGTCCGAAGCTGCAGGGGATGGGCAGGAGCTTCACCCCACAACCACCACCAGCTCCAACAGCAGCACCACCACCAGCACCACCACTAGCAGTAGCAGCTCCAGTGGGCAGCAGTCCAAGGATGCAGGGGATGGGCTATAGTTTCCCCCCAGCAGCAGCACCACCAGCTCCACCAGCACCACCACCAGCAGCAGCAGCACAGTGGGCAGCCATCTGAGGCTGCAAGGGATAGGCTGGAGCTTCCCCACACCACCAATGGCAACAACAGCATCACCACCACTGAGCAGCCGTCATTGCTGGCAGACAGTGTGTAGTCCTGCACCCATGGGCTGTTGTGCGGCCTGTCTCTGAAAATCCTGTAGGTATCACACTCATCTGTGAGTCTGTGACCTTGCACTCCCCAAGATCTGCATCACAGGGCACAAAGCCCCCTCCAGAACCAGTGGAGGAGCCATCCACTCACCCAATCCTCTCCGGGATGTAGATCACAGGGCATGTTCCCCCCTCCAGAGCATGTGGGCAAGTCACCTACTCCAGAGACTGCGGCCTTGCACCCCCCAGGATCAAGCACAGGGCATGTTGCCCCCTCCAGAGCATGTGGGTAAGACACCCACTTGAGAGACTGTGGCCTTGCACTCTCCAGGACCAAGCAGTGGGCATGTCACCCACTTGAGAGACTGTGGTCTTGCACTTCCCAGGACCAAACACAGGGCATGTTGCCTACTTCAGGACCAGTGGTGTTGTTCCATCTGCCGGCTGAGGTGCCCCCGTTCCCTGACCCCCTGTGTGCCTGCTTACTTTCGAACTGATGCCCCTTCAGTATTCTCTCTGTGTTGTTGCAGGATTCAAGTAGGGCCTTGGACTTTGTGATGTGGCCCTGTGTCCTATGAACATTGAGGACTGGACAGTGTCCCTTGATTTGTAAATATATATATAAATATATATACTTTCAGATTGGATGCACATATTGGTACTATATTTATTTTGTTACACTCACTTTAATCTATTGGTTTTATCCTTGCATTATTCCTGAGGGGTACGGGGTCAATATGTTATGTTACTTCATCTGCTTCTGTGTATGGTGTTGGGGGTGGGGGTGTTGCGTGTTGCATGTGTGTATCACTCTCTTTTTCCTCCCATCCCTCCCCGGTGTGCTATGCGGCTGTACTCACTGTGGTTGTCTTCGCGGTCGTTGGTGTTCGTGGTGAAGCAGGACATAGAATAGCATTGGAAATACATTCAGTTCGGGCTCCATGACGATGAGGTTCTTCCCTGAGTCTCCACAGGTGAGTCGTTTCCCTTCTGTGCAGTGCTTCTGCCAAGCTTTTGATGTCATTGTTACCACTCCGGAAAAGGTGGCGGATTGGTGTGTCATTATACAGTGGGCGGAATATGGTCTTCCGCCTGGCTGTTGCCGGCTACCGCCGTGGTGCCTGTTGATTCGGCCCTGGCGGTCGGTGTGGTAAAGTGACTATCTGTCTCAGCTGTTTCTGCCATGGTCATAATCTGGCGATATTTACCACCAGCCTGTTGGTGGTATTACCGCCGCTTTATCACCGACCTCCAGGGTTGTAATGAGGGCCTAAGTCATTTAAGCATGCATCAAGAATGATGGCGATAATATCATGCCAATCTATGTGAGGGTTTTTTTTTTTTTTTCTAGCATCCTTCTAACATATTCAGTTAATAATTAATTTTGTCAGCAAAGATGTAACTGTGGTGGCAGGAAGGTATCCCTGAAAGAGATGGCAGACCGATGATGGGGGATTACAAATTTTCTTCAGTAGCCCACAGTATTATGTTGTGATCCGCTACTGTACCGGGGGCCTTATTTATACTTTTTGGTGCAAAACTGCACTAAGGCAGTTTTGCCCCAAAAGGTTTTGCACCGGCTTGCACCATTTTTTAGCACCAGCTGGGCACCATATTTATGGAATGGTGCAAGCCGGTGCAAAGGGTAGGTTAGCTTAAAAAAAAAACGACGTTAGGCAGTTTTGAGTCAAAATAAATGATTCTGACCAGATTAGCATCATTTTTTGATGCTAAGGGGCATATTTATACTCCGTTTGCACTGAATTAGCGTCATTTTTTTTAACTCTAATTCAGTGCAAAACTAACTCCATATTTATATTTTGGTGCTAGACCCGTCTAGCACCAAATTTATGGAGTTAAAGTCATTTTTTAGAAGTGGAAACCTAGCTTGCCTTAATGAGATGCAAGGTAGGCGTTCCCGTGCAAAAAAATGACTCTATGGCCTTAACACCATATTTATACTCCCATGCAAAAATGGTGCAAGGGAGGGAGGAGGGGTCAAAAAATGGGGCAAAGCTTGCTTTGCCCCATTTTTTAAGACCTGGGTCAGGGCAGGCGTTAGGGGACCTGTGGCCCTATTTCCATGGTGGAACACCATGGAATAAGCCCAGAGGTGCCCTCCCTAGGCCCTAGGGGCACCCCCACCCACACTAGAGGGACTGCAAGGATGGGGGATCCCATCCCAGGTAAGTACAGGTAAGTGCATTTTATTTTTGAAAGTGCCATAGGGGGCCCTGAAATGGGACCCCATACATGGCACAGGGTGCAATGGCCATGCCCAGGGGACCCCTGTCCTCTGTGCTGGCCACTGGGGTGGTGGGCATGACTCCTGCCTTTTCTAAGGCAGGAGTCATGTGGCATGGTAGGTTTAGCACCATAAAATGACGCTAATCTGGTTAGAGTAATTTTTTTTTACTCTAACCTGCCCAAAGCCATTTTTTGGTGCTAAACCCTCTTCTTCTATACTGCCAGCGAAACCCGACTAAAGTCATTTTTTAAAACTCTAGCCTACCCTTTGCACCGGCTTGCACCATTCCATAAATATGGTGCCCGGCTGGTGCACAGAAATGGTGCAAGCCGGTGCTAAACCTTTTGGTGCAAAACTGAGTTAGTGCAGTTTCGCAGCAAAAAGTATAAATAAGGGCCAATATTTTGTACGTTTGCACCACTTTTGTGTCATAAAATGACGTTAATGCGGTGCCAAAAAAGTTTAAATCAGGGCCTTGGTGCTAGTTGGGTCTAGGACCAAAGTATAAATATGGAGTTAGTTTTGCACCGAATTAGAGTAAAAAAAAGAATGACACTAATTCGGTGCAAACAGAGTATAAATATGCCTCAGAGTATAAATATGCCCCTAAATATGGCGTTAAGGCCATATAGTCATTTTTTGCACGGGAACGCCTTCCTTGCATCTCATTAAGGCAAAGTAGGTCTCCACTTTCAAAACATTACTTTAACTCCATACATTTGGTGCTAGAGGGGTCTAGCACCAAAGTATAAATATGGAGTTAGTTTTGCACTGAATTAGAGTAAAAAAAAATGACACTAATTTGGTGCAAACAGAGTATAAATAGGCCCCCGAGTACTCTTGTTATATCTAACCCTAGTAAAATACCTACCCCTTCCTTCTCTGGTTGCTTCCTTTGCTCTTCTGAATCTACTGTGATGAATGCAGGAGATGTGTCTCAGTTAGTAGTCACTTGAACATGTGATCTCCTACAGATTGCAATAAAAGAAAAGAAAAGGGAAGAGGGGAGGCGAGGGGAGGGAAAATGTTCACATCTACTTGAGAAGCTATTGAGTGGTGATGCAAGTTGATTGATGGAAAGAGAACACTTTATGACAGAGAGCAGGAGATTTTAGATCTGCCTTGCACCTGTCATACCATGCCACTATCTGCTCAGCTTTGTCATCTGGGAATGCTAATTCAGAGTCTAGCACTCAGATATGTCATCCCTCCTAGTGCGAAATGTTTGAGGTAATGAATCACTTTTCAGGCTGTGAAGAAACTGTGGTTCCTCTGACATGAGGAACCAATAAAGGGGTGTTTGAGAAAGCGGCATTTGTCACTGTCGTTCATCAATAGCTGGACCACAATGGTAGACAAGGCCAAAAGCGCACAACTGTCTGGCCCACGGGCTTCCAATATAACTGATCTGTGATCAAGATCCTTCTGAATAAACAAACTCTTCTTCAAAATGAAACTGGTGCTTTTCAATGCTCCAAGCAGTTTATTGGAAAATGATCATATCAGCTTTCATATTTCAAGCACCAATGTTGCTCCACACTTGACCTTGTACTTCTCATTATAGAGGAACTATCTCATGCGCTGAAGGAATTAGAAGAGGAAATACATAACATCAAAGAAGAGCTTAGTGTGTGTTTGGAACCAGACACATGGCGTATAACCCTGGATGAGATTAAAGTGAAGCTCGACAACTACACAAAAGAAATCCATGACAGAAAATTACAAAAATTCAAGAGGGACACCATTGATTATAAACTGTATGAGATCTACATGTGGATAGAAGTATAGGTATAGAAACAGAGTTTCAAGGAACCAAACAATTTATTGTCCAAAGAGAGCATTGTCACCAAAGGGTAATACACTACCCACCCATTTATCCATGGACACCACATCGCTTACAGTTGATAGACAGTTAGCATCAACTTCTGAGGCAGTATATTCTAAAATGTCTTTTCATCCACCAGCCCGTCAGCAAATCACCCACCAGATCTGATGGTCAGCAACACCATTATCAGGTCAAAAAACTCCAAAGGGGGCATAGAAACAGAAAAGGATAAAGAACAGAGAATTAATTTGAGAAGCCAGAGAAAAATCAAGTAACATATTTCATCCATTGTCCTCACCTTATATGAGTACCTGTTTTGAATATAGGCACACAGTTTGTACCCACATACTGCACTAACTTACTTGGAAGTGGGATAGCTCTATTCAGGTTCATAACTGATACTTCGGCATCTAGTACTGCTGTACAAGAGGAATCGCCCATACCAAAAATTTAAACCCAAAAGTTTGTTTATAACACCCACTTCACATAACACTTTGAACATGTTCAAAGCTTTGTTTAAGAAAGATGTTAAACAATGTAATTTTCAGTCATCTAAGACTAAGAGTATCACTGAAAAAGAACAAGGCATAATGTAAGTTTCTGTAAAAAAATAAAGATTTGGGGGGTCATTCTGACCTCGGCGGTAAAAGGCGCTTACCGCCGGCTAGAAGACCGCCATAACACCGCCGCGGCCGCGGTAAACCGCCACGGTCATTCTGACCCGCAACTGGCAAACCGCCAAAAACCCGACATCCACAAAAGTCTGCCACACCAAAGGTCAGCGAAAAAATGCCGATGACCAAACCTCCACCGTCACGCCAACAGAAATACGCCCATACCATTCCGACCCACAAATCCCTGCAGCGATCTTTCAAACGCGGTATTCCATTGGCGGTACACACCGCCGCGGTCAAAATACACACACACATAGAAAACACAGCCACATTGGTCAGTTTGAAATACACACACCTGATACACATACTAACACCACTCCCACACACCCAACACAATAGAAAACACACACCCACATCCCCCACATGCCCCTACGACCCAGAATCATTGACGAAGGCTAGAGACAGAGCACAGAATAGACAATCCCACAACACAGAGGCACACAACACCATCACCCACACAGAATCCACGCACCAACCACCACACACCACCACACGCACCACACTCATCACCACAAACGCCACCCCACACCTCAACCACACCACCCCATGGCACCCCAAAGACACCCCAGGTTCAGTGACGCAGAACTCAGGGTCATGGTGGAGGAAATAGTCCGTGTAGAGCCCCAGCTCTTCGGGACACAGGTGCAGCACACCACAATTGCTAGGAAGATGGAGCTATGGCAAAGGATAGTGGACAGGGTCAACGCGGTGGGACAGCATCCACGCAATCGGGAGGACATCAGGAAGAGATGGAACGACCTACGGGGGAAGGTGCGTTCCATGGTCTCAAGGCACAACATTGCAGTGCAGAAGACTGGCGGCGGACCCCCACCTACTCCCCCAGAATTTACCGCGTGGGAGGAGGAAGTCTTGCACATCCTGCATCCTGAGGGCCTCGCAGGAGTAGGCGGAGGAATGGACTCTGGTAAGGCAAATCTTCACTACTGCTTCCCACCTGCATGCCAAATCATACCCCCACCCTCACCCCCTCCCCCATCACACCAACCCCTAGCAAAAGGCTCACCATCACAACCCACCCATCCCAACACCAAGCCCTGCATGCGACCACAAAGCATGGACACCCATCACCAAAGCATGCCCACTGCACACACACATCACCCCCACAAGCCACACTCACAAAAGCCCCCACAAGGAAATGCCTGCACTTGGGTACACGGACACCCACCCATCACACTAAATGCCACACACAGAAGCAATAACCATACCTTTATACCCCTGCAGGACCCGAACGCCACCACACCGCCACGGAGGGTCCCGAGATGTCCATCCCACCCCCAGAAGAGGCCCCCAGCGATGACAGCAGCTCTGTCTCCCTGGAGCCAGATGACCAGCCCGGCCCATCGGGGACCTCTGGACAGTCGGTTCCCCACAGACAGCCACAGGCTACACCAGACCCAACCCCCTCTGGGAACACCAGCACAGCTCCCACCCAGCGGGCCCATGCCTCTGTCTCCAGGACACGTAAATCAGCGGTGTGTCCACCACTACAGGGCACCCAGGTTGACCCACCACCCCAACAACAACAGGGACCTGGGGGCAGTGGTAGTAGGCACACCGTCCAGGGGACAGAGGCTCAGGAACACAGGGGAACTGGGAGGGCTGCTGTGCGACAGGGGGGGGACAGGCCCGGGGAACCCACTCTCCAAGAGGCCCTCTCCACCATCATGGGAGCATACCACCGCTCCCAGGAGACGATGGCGACGGTACTGGCCCGGTTCCAGGAGATCCAGGAACTGCAGGAGGAACGGTACATGGGGTTCAGGGAGGAACTGAGGAACATCGGTTCCGCAATGGGGACCATCGTCCTGGCCCTTACCCAGATCGTCACCACATTGCGGGACCATGTGGCACCCCAAAGGGCCCCTGTCACTAGCCCAGGCCAGGAACAGCTTACCACCTCCGCTGGCGCTAGTGGACAGGAGGCCCCCACACAACGACGGGCCACCAGAACCCCACCTTCTGCAGAAGAAGAACCACCCCGCAAGCGGAACCTGAGATCTCACAAGAAGACAGAGTAGGATTGCAAGACCCCCGCTAGCCTAAGATACCCCCTGATGTCATCCCACTGTCCCACATTGTCACCCTGTCCAACCTTGAACTGCCCCTGCTCCATCCTTCCCCAGGCATATGGACAATGCACCTGTGCGACTGAGAACTGGACTCTGCCATGGACATTACTCCACCCCCACCCATCACCGTTTCCCAATCATGTACTTATATGTAGCACTTAAAATAAATCACTTATTCCACCAAAAAAAACAGGAGTCTGCTTGTATTTTCAACAAATGTATTACACATAACGGTGCAATAATGTCCAGTTACTTTGTGATGACAACATACCAATCTCAATAAGCTTTAGTCCATGGGCAAACAAAGCTGATGTCAGGCAGTGGGTCATACAGCTCTGAAAAGGGAAGGGAAAGTCACAAATCAGTTAACAGGAACTGGGGGGAAACACAGACAGTGGAGACGCATGAGGCCTTCAGTAAATGTAAAATGGGGTGGCTGATTCTTACCTGGGTGCTACTGAAAGTATTGTCGTATGACTGTCTCCCTGTTGTCCGTGTCGTCCCCGTCGTCTTCCTCCTCTTCACTCTCCACAGGCTCCACAGCTGCTACAACACCACCATCTGGACCATCCTCCTGCAGAAAAGGCACCTGGCGTCGCAATGCAAGATTGTGAAGCATACAGCAGGCCACGATGATCTGGCACACCTTCTTTGGTGAGTACATGAGGGATCCCCCTGTCATATGCAGGCACCTAAACCTGGCCTTCAGGACCCCGAAGGTCCTTTCTATGATCCTCCTAGTTCGCCCATGGGCCTCATTGTACCGTTCCTCTGCCCTGGTCCGGGGATTCCTCACTGGGGTCAGTAGCCACGACAGGTTGGGGTAACCAGAGTCACCTATTAGCCACACACGGTGTCTCTGTAGCTGTTCCATCACATAAGGTATGCTGCTATTTCGCATGACATACGCGTCATGCACTGACCCAGGGAACTTGGCATTTACATGGGAGATGTACTGGTCAGCCAAACAGACCACCTGGACATTCATCGAATGATAACTTTTTCTGGTTCGGTACACCTGCTCACTTCCACTGGGGGGAACCAAAGCCACATGGGTCCCATCAATGGCACCAATGATGTTGGGGATATGTCCAAGGGCATAGAAATCACCCTTCACTGTAGCCAATTCGCCCACGTCAGGGAAAATAATGGAGCTCCGCATGTATTTCATCAGGGCAGACAACACTCTGGACAAAACCTTAGAAAACATAGGCTGAGACATCCCAGATGATATGGCCACTGTTGTCTGAAAAGACCCACTTGCCAAAAAATGGAGTACTGACAGAACCTGCACCAGAGGGGGAATCCCTGTGGGTTGGCGGATGGGGGACATCAGGTCTGGCTCCAGCTGGGCACATAGTTCATGTATGGTTGCTCTGTCAAGCCGGTATGTAAGTATGATATGTCGTTCTTCCATTGTCGACAGGTCCACCAGCGGCCGGTACACAGGAGGATTCATTCTTCTCCTTGCAAGTCCCAGCGGACGGTGCCTAGGAAGGACAACATGGAGCACAGAGTCAAGCAACCCACAGGTTCGTTCACACAGCTTGCACAGTACACCAATCGCTATGCATTGAATGGCTTGTATGAGTGGCAATGCAAGGACTAGGCCTGTGTGACGCAGTAGAAATCATGCCATGTGGGCCCTTGAAATGGCGGCTGCCTGACCTGTGAAGTGTGACAGTGGGATGTGAGGTCACTGCGCTGGCGTGGCACACCGTGGCGGTAGGCGGGCGAAGACCGTGGCGCAAAGCAGCATTGGTTAACATTGAACCCTATGGCTCTCAGGAGCCAATGACGATGTGCGCCGGCGGTCGCGGTACGCACCACCGCGGGCGTGACCGCCATTTTCTATCTGATTAATCACTCGAGACCTGATCATCCACAGGAGAGGACCTATACTGCAAGTGCTGCTGTGACCTCGGTCTGGTAGAAACAATGGCTGCTGCGACTGGGGAAAGGGCCCCTGCCTTCACTTCCGAAGAATTGGAGAAACTTGTTGATGGGGTCCTCCCCCAGTATGCGCTACTCTACGGTCCTCCAGACCAACAGGTTAGTACACAGGGTGCACGTTGAATGGGCTATGCCTGTGTTGAGTGGGGTGTATGTAAGATGGTGGGGAGGGGAGCGAATGAGGAGTGCAACGCACGAAAGATGAGAGCATGTGCCACATGGCAAGGTTGGGGAGGGGGGGGCCACTCACATTGACCAGGCAGAAAACTGATGCGCTTTCTTTTACCACCCTGTACATGTCACATAGGTCAGCGCCCATCAGAAGATCGACATTTGGCGTGCCATCGCCCAGGACATCCGGGCCCTGGGGGTCCACAACAGACGGGGCACCCAATGCCGAAAGAGGTGGGAGGACATCTGCCGCGGGACCAGAAAGACCGCCGAGTCTCTGCTGGGGATGGCCTCCCAACGTAGGAGGGGTGCCAGCCGCCAATTGACCCTCCTGATGTCCCGGATCCTGGCGGTGGCCTACCCCGATTTGGATGGGCGCGTGAGGACATCACAGCAGACACAAGGGGGTGAGTATCAGCACATTCTGCTATCTTTGCGCGAAGGGAAGTTGTCTGGGTGGGGGAGGAGGGGTGTGGCTATCTCCAGGCCAGGGCGCATTCTGTAGGCTAGGCCCCTCCGTTAGACACGGCACTGTGCCCCCGCCCCCCACCTCTGTAGGGTGCCAAGTACAGCTCTCCATGGTCCGGCCTCACCCATGTGTGCATTTGTCGTCCATAGACCCGTAGGACTAGTCTCAATAACTGAGTAGTGTACCCCCATTGCGCGGCCTAGTTCAGGGGGCTTCTGTGTCTGTCCTCTTCGACAACGGTGTTGCCAATGCATGCACTCAACCTGTCTTCATTTCTCCCACCCCCCATTTTCTTTGTCTTCCTGTTCATGTGTGCATTAGCATCATCTGGCGGAGGAAAAGTGGCATTGGAGCACGAGGGAGCTGCATCTCACATGGCCCCGGAGGACCATACGACAGACTCCGAGTACACCAGTGAGACGGAGGGCGAGTGGAGCTCCACAACGGGGACCCGTGGAGACGTCAGCGACACCGACACGTCCTCGGAAGGGAGCTCCCTAGCGGTGGCGGCAACATCCGTGCCCACTGCCACAACAGGTACAGCCGCCACCCAGCGCACCAGCCCCACCCTCCCAGCAGCCCCTCAGCCTTCGCTCCGTGCCCGCTCGCCCAGGAAGGCGGGCATCTCCTTCGCCCCAGGCACCTCAGGCCCTGCCCCAGTTACCCCTGCTGCCCTCAGTGAGGAGGTCATTGACCTCCTCAGGACACTCATTGTTGGGCAGTCTACCCTCTTGAATGCCATCCAGGGTGTAGAAAGGGAGGTGCATCGGAGCAATGCATACCTGGAGGGCATTCATTCGGGTCAGACTGCCCATCAGCGATCGTTCAACACTCTGGCCTCAGCACTGACGGCAGCCATTGTCCCTGTCTCCAGCCTCCCTCTTCTGACTCCCTCCACCCAGTCCCAGTCTCCTGTTCCTCTGCCTATCCCATCCACACCATCAGACCAGCCTGCACACACCTCTACACCCAAGGGCAGCTCATCCAGACATAAGCACCACAGATCCCACAAGCATTCACACAAGCAACACCCAGACGCAGACATGCCAACAGTCACTACCACCTCTGTGTCCCCCACCTCCTCATCTCCCCCCTCCCTCCCTGTGACGTTTCCACTCACACCTGCATGCACACCACCATCAGCCAGTACTTCCATCACCAGCACAGCCTCCATTACAGTCCGCACACGTGCAGTCACCACCCCCACTGCCATTTACACGTCCCCTGTGTCCTCTCCCAGTGTGTCTGTCACCCCCTCTTCCAAAGCACACAAACGCAGGCAGCCACCCACCCAACAGCCATCCACATCACGACAGCCTCCGTCACAAGCACCTGCACCCAAAGACAGCACACTTGACTCTCCTACAACCACATCCTCTTCCTCCACTCCCAAACCCACTACACCTACCCGTCCCTGTCCTCCCAAAGTCCTTTTCCTTTCCAACCTTGAACTCGTTCCAATCACTGACTCACCCCCTCCATCTGGTAAGACCAAAAAAAGCACCTCAGCCACCACCAGCCCTGCATCTACTGTGACCATAGTGCAGGGCTATTGGAGTCCACCAGATCCTAGGGCAGGAACATCGGCCAGCAGCAAGGGGACAGCCAGCCCCCCCCCCTGGGAAGAGGACAAGGAAGAAAAAGGCCCGGCGCGACAAGCCTGAGACGGCTGCCACCAAGGACAGTAGCCTTGCCCCGTCACCTGCCACATCGTCCAAGGGAGGCAAGGGCCACAGAGCTCCAGCGAAGGAGGGCAAGGGCAGCAGGGCGGAGAAGTCAGGCAGCAGGCGAGCTGCCCAGGAGGTCCCCACCAGACCCATCCCGGGTGTGACGGACGACACCCACGGGCCCAGGACTCCATCACAGGATGGCGCCGCGACCGCAAGTTCGGATGGGGAATGAGCGGGAAGTCTTGCCCAGGTCTGGCTCCCTAGTCACACAGGACAAGCACCGCTGAACAGGGCCCCGCTGGGAGGAGCACCGCTGAATGGGCCCCGCCGGGCCAAGAACCGGTGAACGGGCCCCGCCGTGCCAAGAACCGCTGAACAGGGCCCCGCCGGGAGGAGCACCACTGAACGGGCCCCGCCGGGCCAAGAACCGCTGAACGGGCCCGCCGGGCCAAGAACCGCTGAACAGGGCCCCGCCGGGAGGAGCACCGCTGAACAGGGCCCCGCCGGGAGGTGCACCGCTGAACAGGCCCCGCCGGGCCAAGAACTGCTGAACGGGCCCCGCCGGGCCAAGAACCGCTGAATAGGGCCCCGCCGGGAGGAGCACCGCTGAACGGGCCCTGCCGGGCCAAGAACCGCTGAACAGGGCCCCGCCGGGAGGAGCACCGCTGAACGGGCTCCACCGGGCCAAGAACCGCTGAACAGGGCACCGCCGGGAGGAGCACCGCTGAACGGGCCCCGCCGGGCCAAGAACCGCTGAACGGGCCCCGCCGGGCCAAGAACCGCTGAACAGGGCCCTGCCGGGTGGAGCACCGCTGAACAGGGCCCCGCCGGGGGGAGCACCGCTGAACAGGGCCCCGCCGGGGGGAGCACCGCTGAACGGGCCCTGCCGGGCCAATAACCTCTGAACAGTGCCCCGCCGGGAGGAGCACCGCTGAACGGGCCCCGCCGTCTCAACCACCGCTCCGCTGGGCCCTTCCTGTCAAGCACCGCTCCGCTGGGCCCTTCATCTCAAGCACCGCTCCGCTGGGCCCTTCCTGTCAAGCACCGCTCCGCTGGGCCCTTCCTGTCAAGCACCGCTCCGCTGGGCCCTTCATCTCAAGCACCGCTCTGCTGGGCCCCGCCGTCTCAAGCACCGCTCCGCTGGGCCCTTCCTGTAAAGCACCGCTCCGCTGGGCCCTTCATCTCAAGCACCGCTCCGCTGGGCCCTTCCTGTCAAGCACCGCTCCGCTGGGCCCTTCATCTCAAGCACCGCTCTGCTGGGTCCCGCCGTCTCAAGCACCGCTCCGCTGGGCCCTTCCTGTCAAGCAACGCTCCGCTGGGCCCTTCATCTCAAGCACCGCTCCGCTGGGCCCGCCGTCTCAAGCACCGCTCCACTGGGCCCTTCCTGTCAAGCACCGCTCCGCTGGGCCCCGCCGTCTCAAGCTCCGCTCCGCTGGGCCCCGCCGTCTCAAGCACCGCTCCGCTGGGCCCTTCCTGTCAAGCACCGCTGGCCCATTGACAGTACCGGTTCAGTGTCGAGCAGGGCTTCAGGGAGCACTCAAGGCACCATGCCTCCTCCAATCACAGTGGAGTCGGTAATCCATCTGATGGACTGTGGCTTTGCACCCCCCAGGATGGGACAGTGGGCATGGAGGCCCCTCGTGGATCTGGCGTCGTGGACTCATGTGGCTGAGGTGCCCCCCTTCCCTTCCCCCTGAGGTGCCTGTACTTTTATCATCTGATGCCCCTGCAGTGTTCTCTCCAATGGTATCAGGTCTCCTGTGTGGGCTTTGCCCATGTGTTTGAGCACATTGGCCCACGGACTATGGAACTTTGACGGAATGTGCAGGACTTTTTGCCTATGGATATTTTGTTGACTATCTTCATTCCTTATTTTTGTATCTTTTATATGGCATATTTGCCATTCCTTCTATGGAGCTATTTATACATATATTTTTTCGAACATTTAAATTGTGTCTTTGCATTATTCCGGGGGGTTTGTGTGGTGTCACTCTGACTTGTTGCTCGGCAATGGGGTGTAGGTATTTGTGGTGGGGGGGTGGGTGTATGGCGCATGTGTGTCTCCGTAATCTTTTCTCCTCCCCCCTCCCCTGTGTCGTAGGTGCAGTACTCACCGTTGTCGTCTGCGCCGGCGTTCGTACTCCTGGTAGATGAGCAGGTAGACAAGAGCTGGTAGGATGTGTAATTCGGGCTCCATGCTGTCCTCCTTCCTCGTGGAGTGTGTATAGGTGAGCGTTTTCCCGTTCGTAGTCTGTTTCCGCCGTGTTTTTATCGGCGGGGCTCCCGCCCCGGAAAAGGTGGCGGATTGGTGAGTTGTGATAGAGTGGGCGGTACATTGTCTGCCGCCTGCTGTTTGTCGGTCCCACCGTGGCGGTCGGAGTGTTAATGTGGCGGCCTGTGTTGGCGGTTCCCGCCAGAGTTAGAATACCATTTTTTTGACCGCCGGCCTGTTTGCGGGTTGGCCGCCGCTTTATCACCGACCGCCAGGGTCAGAATGACCCCCTTGGTCTTTCAGCCAGCAGATAAAGGAGCATCCCTGGTGGTGATGGATTGAATGTATTATGAAGCCAAGGTGATGGCAGATGTTTCAGATGGTAATATGTACATCCATATTGATCACACTCCTACTACAGAAATTGCTGCTACTCTTGCAGATATCTTGAAAAAACATTATCCTGTGAATAGTTCAATGAAAACACTACACAGTTTTTGACTAGTGATTTCCCTTGCAGGCCCAGTCTTACATGTTACTAAAAATACATAAACATACCACGGATCTACCATTCAGATGATAATATTGGGATGTGGCTCACTGCACATTGCACAAACCACTGGGAAGGTATCTTAATACTTTTCTACACCCATTTGTGCAAAAATTGGAAATCATACATCCAGGATGCCATGGATATTTTTCAGCAATTGGCTCAAATACTTGTTACTGAACTAAATACATGGAGGCTTAGTACCACTGATGTGCTTGCATTTTATCCCTCTATTCCCTACGAAGAGGGGCTAGAGGCAGTGGAAAGGGCACTGTTGCATCAAGAGAACATTTGTGCAAACAAGATATTCATATTGGAATTACTCCATTTCTTCCTGTACATTAGTTACCTTTCTTAGGCTGTTTTTTTTATGCACAAAAAAACAATACCTCTATGGGTTTTTCAGGAGCACCAACTATGCAAATATGTTTATGGTCAAATTTAAAGATCAGTTCATATTTTCTACACAACCATGGCAAGAACATCTTGTGGTCTATTTGAGATACATAAATGACATCTTCTTGATGGTCCCAAAGAGGCATTGGAAAAGAACATTGCAGAACTGAACAAAAGGAATCCATGGATAAAACTTATGCACACCATCAACAATCAAAATATCACATTTTTGGATGTCCAGCCTAGTTGAATACAAGAGTATACAGAAAACCAGAAAACTATGAGCAGTAACTCATAGTTTTCAACCACAGTCATTGAAACAACACTTACCTTTCTCCCAGTTTCTCTGTATTGAGAGAATCATTTCAGTTGCATGCTGGGTCAAGATTACTGAAGGATACAAGTTTCAGTTAATCAGCAGAAGATATCCTGAGGACCTACTTGATTCAACAATAGAACAGGTAAAATTGATGGATCGCATGAGTCTTTTACAAAATAATAGTGTTGAGAAACCTACATATTCAGTATATGTGTCAAAATTCTCTATCAAATCTCAATCAGGTAAACATCAACCACAGATGGGAATTACTTTAATCTGAGACAGATTTAGGGGTTTGTTTCAGCATAAATTGATTTTCGCACATCAGCAAGCAAAAAACCCGAAGGAGATTTTGGCTTCAAGACAACCCTTGATGACTGCTACATTTGTTGGGACTAGAAAATGTCAGGATTGTATACATTGCAACAACGTGATTGTGGGAGACAATGTTGTTCATCTGAAGACAGGCCAATCCATCAAACTAATGCACTCCTCTGATTGCAACACACAGCATGTAATATACAGCATCAAATGTCAATGCAAACTGATGTATGTTGGCAAAACCAACAGGAAGGTCAAAGTATGTATAAGAGAACACAGGAGTATAATACGGAATAAGCATAAAAATTATTTTTTGGCTTCACATTCGCTAGAATATAAGCACAATATAGCACAATTGTGCCTTCAAGCCCTGAAGGTGATAAAACCAAACCCTAAAATCAATGCTTCATAGAGAAATCTTTTGGATCAGAAAACTTGACACTCTTTTACCTCAGGGCTTAAATTATAAATTGGAATTGTTTTGTTATTTGTGAGATGTTTCTCATTGCTGGAAGATCAAAACTATATCTTGGTCATACAACTATTTAGGTCTATCAGCTTTTTTGCTACTCTTCTATGTTGTTATTCTTTTGGGTGGAAAACACAGGCTTCTCAGATTACCTTGAATCAGCTTCTTTACACACACACCAGGTGATGGGTGTTTTTGTCAGGTATAGTGCACCAACACAATAAAATAGAGATAGAGAGGTTTCATTAAAAATAGACAGTTTTATTCTGATTATTTTTCAGTTGCATCACTGGATTCAGTTGGATAGATGACACAGGTCACAGAGGTCAGTTAGATACAAAAAACGTTTATTTGTAATAACCTGTTGTTTCATCCTTTCTTAGATAAGTCTACCCACCATACGATACATGTTGAAGTACATCTTTGTTTATTGAATGTACTCATTTACCCACGCAGAAACAATTGTATAACAGTAGTAGCTGTCACACATAATGATTTCAGCACAAACGCAACATCTATATTAGGCAAGCAGTCATTATGGACATGGAATGCTATAAGCATGTATGTGTGAGGTGCATCCTCATTAAGAGACTTGGGTGAAGTGTGATGTATATAATTTGTTTGAAAGTTCTTAACAGGATTTTATGATTATGAGGCCCATGTGCCGCAGAGGAGGAGATGCGTGGGAAAAAAATGTGTTGCGTCAGATTTTCTGGTACGGCACAAACAATGTGTCATTTCTTTCCACGCAGCAAGGGTTTGCGTCATTTTTCTGGTGCACAGTCTTGGTTCCTCACTGCGTTGCTGGGGTGTTTTGATGGCCAGGGATAATGCGTTGAAAATCCTTGATGTGCTGGTAGAAGGTGCAGGCACTGCGTTGATCCGGTAGGTGGCGCGTCAAAATTTCTGTCGCAAGGCAGGCACTGCGCCAAATTTCCAGTCAGGAAATCGTGCAGTATCATTCAGGACGGCGGTGAGATGATTTCCCAGCTGCGATGCAGGCTTTGTGTCATTTTCTGCAGATGTTGCATCAATTTTCAATGCACAAGGAGTTTCTTTAAGAGGTGAAGTCTTTCTTGGCCCTGAGACTTCAGAAACAGGAGGCAAGCTCAATCCAAGACCTTGGAGAGGACTTCAGGAGGAAGGCAGTGTTATTCCACCAGAGTCAGATTCCAGCAGGGCAGCAAGGCAACTAGCAGGGCATCAGTCCTTTTCAGCAAATTAGTCCAGATGAGTCGTTTGGGCAGCCAGGCAGCTCCTCTGACAGAGTGCAGGTATAGGTCCAGAATTGCATGAGTTGGTGGGGTCAGAGACCCAGTTTATATACCCAAAAATGTCTTTTAAGTGGGGGAGACTTCAAAGAGTGGTTTTGACGTGCACAAGTTCCCCTTTCATCTCAGTCCTGTCTGCCAGGGTTCCTGCTGGGGGTTGGAACTCTTTTGTGTGAAAGCAGGCCACTTGCCTTTGAAATGTAAGTGTCAGGCCCTCCACCCTTCCAGCCCAGGAAGACCCATTCAGTATGCAGATGAATGCAGATGTGACTGAGGGCCAGATGTACGAAAGATTTGAGATTCGCAAATCGGTCAAAGCACTATTTGCGTCCTCGCAAAAAGCGAAATGGTATGTTTCAATGCAATCTCGGAGTTCCAAATAGCGATGCGACCATTACCAACTCGCAAAAATTGTGACTTGAAATTGCGACTCTCAATTAAAAAGTCGCAAATTGCGAGTCGCAAACCGAATGCACAAGGCAGTCGCAAATTGCGACTAGTCGCCAAAAGCCCATTTTGCACACCCCGATTAGCACTGATTCCAAACAGGTGGTACCAGAACCAAAGTATAAAAGGAGACCCAGTAGGCATCTGGGTTTCTCAAAATGGCTGCACTCTATGTGATTGCATAGAGGAGAAGAGTCCAGGCTGCCCATCAGAGGAGGAGGACGCAGAGACAGGAGAGGATATACCAAATCAGGCAGACACTATTTCAACAAACTGAGGACAAGATTTATGATAAATACAGACAGAGCAGCTCAGTTATCCTAGAGATCCTTGAACTGCTGAAACCTCAGCTTGAACGTCAGACAATGCGCAGCTGCTCCACCCCCACACATGTGCAAGTGCTCTGCTCGCTGCATCTCTTGGTCTCAGGTAGCTATCAGGGGTTGATTGCTGTTGCAGATGGGGTGTCCCAAAGTGCCCTCTCACGATTCTTCAGACGGTTCCTAGATACCATACTCGCACACATGTCCAGATATATATACATTCCCAGGAATGAGGCGGAAATTAACAGCACCAAGTTGGACTTCTACAGAATTGCCAACTTCCCCCATGTAATAGGACGGGACACATATACCAATTTGCCTACCAGCAAATCTGCAATATGTGTTCCACAATAGGAAATGTACCCACTCACTAAACATCGAGGTGGTATGTGATGCCCATAATGACATTACTGACATAGTGGCTACATTTCCAGGGAGTACACCTGATGCATACATATTCAGGGCACAGTGGGATACACCGACGCCTGGAACGTGGGGAGTCTAACAAAGGATATTTATTAGGTACTGTCTAGTACACTCTGATGTCTTAATTATTTGCCACTGCATAACCATGTTATGCCCTGCTAATTTTGGCTCTTTTGACACACAGGTGACAGTGCATATGCTCTGAGAACATGGATACTCACCCATACCTAACACCTGGCAATCAGAATGAGAGACGATACAACATAGGACATCGGCGGATCAGAGCTGTCATTTAGAGGACCTTCAGCTTGTTGAAGTCACGTTTCTGATGCCTGCACAAAAGTGGAGGGGCACTCCAGTATGCCCCCGAGACTGCATGCAAGATCGTTGCAACATGTGCATCCTCCACAACATGGCCACTAGATGTGGGCTATATCTCACCCTTGAAGACACAGATTCAGACGATGAGGAGCAAGAGCTACCACACCAACAGCCTGGGGATGGTAGCATCGCATTGGAGGGCACACAGAGACTGGACCACATTGCAACTCACTACTATGGCAGGTACGTGGCAACCATGGCAACAGTCACAAATGTAAGACACACATAGCCAGGTTGTATAGTACAAAAAATAATCCCTTTAATGTCAGGAATGTAATGATGAACTTTTGACATCTCAACTGCAAGAAAAAAGCAAAATGTAATGTCTGACACATTAACATCATGTGCCTCTGGCAAAACTCAGAATAGATGGCTCACACCCTCCTGCAACTACTGCCACCACAGCCCAATCCTGGTTGGTCCCCTGATGCTTGGCGGGCACTGCTACTCCACAGGATGCGTGCATCTGAGGCAGATACACTGCTGACGCTGGAGATGTCCTCACTATCCTCAGGGGTATTGGCAATGCTCCTTGCTGCCTGGGTGGTCTCTATTAGGTCCAATGCATGGCTGATGCACCCTAGTCCCCTTGCCACATCACCAGCAAAATGGCCAAGTTCTACCTGCAGCTTTACGGTGCGCCTTGACAGGAAGGTTGTAGTGGTAGCAAGGCGCCCAATTGATTGACTCAGTCGGTCCAAACGGGCAGCAGTGTTGAGCTCTCTGTGCCTTGCATGGGCCCTATCTGCCACCATTTCCCTGACCAAGTCATTGATGGAGCTGGTGAGGTTTGCCATTTTGGTGTTCATGGCAGTGAATTGGTTGTCCACATTGGCAAAACCCTGGCAGCGGGACTGTTGCAGTCTATGCAGGTTCCTATTCATAACCTGCATGTGTTTATTTTGCAGCCGATGATTGCTCAGTAAGGATGCCTCCAGTCCTAGGAATTGTTCACCGGTGACATCCTCCTCACTGGGTGACTGTGTTGGACGTTGCCATCTCCGCCCAGACCTAGCTGACCTATGTGACCGACTCCCACTCATCAGTGGCCACGGTGTCATGTTGACTGTCTCAAGATCAATATTAGTGTCATCGGTGGGCGAATGGTGTAGTCATGCACTCCCCTGCTCTTACACTGGCTGCCTCGTCTGCTGTGTTGGTGGCAGGTTCTTCTCCCTGCACAGTAGAGTTGTTGGTGGGTCCTTGTGGGAGACCTGTGGGACACAGGAGATACACTGTTGGTGCCTCACATATGCTTGGTGTATCACAATAAATATTTCTCAAAAGTTGGACTACTGTACTACATTGCCCATAATGCATTGTTCTGTAGGTTGCAATATGGGAATGGAGCATATGTGGAGGATGCATGCTTTTGTGTACTGTGGCTGTTTGCATGGTGCACTGAGTGGTGTAAATAAGTGATTTTTGGTACTTACTTTTGGATGTTCCCAGTGCCGAACTGTCCAGGTCTCCGATTCCTACCACAGCCTCTGGCTCCAGAGTGGTCTCTACCATGCTCTCAATGGCTGTAGGGGGTGGTACTGTTGATGGTCCTCCTCCAGTTCCGTGCATCTCCATCATCCACTCTGCTACCCTTTCCTTGGTCCTGGACCTGAGGTCATACCACCTTTTGCGGACCTCATCAATGGTGCGATGGCTGACTCCGATCACATTGATGTTACTAAGGATGTCCTGCCAGATCTTCTTCTTTTGGGTGTCAGGGACACTCATTGATGCCTTGCCAAACTAGACATCATGGGGCAGGCAGCACTCCTCTGTCAGGACCTCCTGTTCCTTTTCAGAAAACTTACGTTTCCTCTTCTTCCCAGCAGTGGGTGTCTCCTTGTCCTGAGCTGACATGGCTGTAGTTGCTCCTAACAGCTGGGTGTGCCTCTGCTGTCTGTGCTGGGTAGGCTCCTCCCTGTTTCATGGGGGTACTTCCTGGTTCTGATGTCATCACTCAGAACCAGGAAGTGTGTTTTCACCTATTTTCTTTGCCCCTGTGTGCAATTTGCAAGTCAGTCGCAATTTGCGACTCCAGACCACACCCTTGTGCAATTTGCGACCTCACAAATTGCGATTTCGCAAATAGCTATTTTGCAAATTGCAAAATCACAAATTGCGGTGCGACTTCGCACTGAATCGCAAATTGGTATTGCGATTTTTGCCTTCATCCCGTTTTGCGAGTAGGAAATAGCAATTCGCAAGGAGTCGCTATTTCCGACTAGCAATTTATTTGCGTCGTACATGTTGCTCTGAGTGTCCTGTGTTTGTGGTTGTCTGGGTGAAATGCACAAGAGAGCTTTTAACCAGCGCAGACAAGACATGGATTGGAGACAGGCTGTGAGGCACAGAAGTTATTAAGTGCAGAGAAATACCCAATTTCTAAAAGTGTCATTTTTAAAATAGTAATATTAAATCCAATCTCACCAATAAGCAGGGGTTTCTATTACCATTCTGGCCATACTAATTATGATCTGGTTACTCCTTCCAGATCAGACTTTACCACTCATAAGTATATGAGGGCAGTCCCAGTGCTAGTCTATGAAAGGAGCAGGCCTCACATTAGTGGGAAACAAATGTATGAGTTTTTTACTACCAGGACATATGAAACACATATGTATATGTCCTGCCTTTTACCTACATAGCACCCTGCCCTATGAGTTACCTACGGCTTACCTTAGGGGTGTCTTATGTGTAGGAAAATGGATGTTTAAGGCTTGGCAAGCAATTTTAATTGCCACGTAGCAATGAAACTGCACACACAGGCCTTGCAATGGCTGGCCTGAGACATGGTTAAGAGGCTACTTATGTGGGTGGCACAATCAGTGCTGCAGACTCACAAGTAGCATTTAATTTACAGGCCCTAGGCACATGTAATACACTTTACTATGGACTTACAAGTAAATCAAATATGCCAATTGGGTATGAACCAATGTTACCATGTTTAAGGAAGAGAGCATATGCACTTTACCACTGGTTAGCAGTGGCAAAATCCACAGAGTCCTAAAACCAGCAATAACAGTGTCAGAAAAGTGAAGGGAGGCAGGCAAAATGTTGGAGGATGACCACCCTAAGGCTGTCAGATCTACCATATACACACACAAAAATAAGAAAAAAAGAATAAAAACATTTAAAACATTTTTTTTTAAATCACAAAAACAAGAATAAAAACATTAAAAGCATTAAGAAACATTAAAACGAACAGCTACAAATAATTGAAATAGACAAGCACAAAAAACATGTAAAATCTCAACAAAACAGCACAACATTTATTTCTACTAAAACCTATACCACTGTGATAATCTACCTCCCATGCCTTTTCCTGTATATAATGGCAGTCACCAAAAAACTTGCAACAAAAGAGTGCTCCAAGGGACTTGTTAACATCTGAAGATACATCAGGGCTGGTTAAGCCTGTACAAAACCCTTCCATTTTAGAAGTGGCAGAATAAAGCGCTTTAGTGGTAAACTTAAATTATCACAGAAAAGCACAAAATGGAGGGCATCCTAGGTAGAAAAATGATCGCAGGTACAGAGAACCAAGTTCTCCACATGCTGTCTCCCCTGGGGTACAGGAAGTAGCCAATGTACTAGATTCAACCCGAACCTAGTTAACAGCAAGTTGTGGTAAGGTAACAAGGTCTCAATTTAATACGGTTCTGTCAAATGACAAGTTGTTAACAAAATGTACGCCTTTACAGTGGGTTTAGAAAGCTTCCTTACCTTCTGCTCTGCTGACATAATAGATAAAAAGTGTTTCTTCACCCAGCAAAGGTCGCTTTTGGCAAGCTTTGCATGGGAAGCAAACAAATCTTGGCGATCAAATTTTTGTGCCAAGGTCTCGATGTGGCACAGCCAGGGATTTTTTTTATTTTTTTTTATTTACAAATGCTTTATTATATGAAAGTATGAACAAAAAGGAACAACAACTTTCAGAAAAATAATCAAACTTATTCCAAAAAGCAATACAGGAAAATGTTAAATTTACAGAGTTAAAGGATAATGCATAAATATATTACTAGCTATAAATACTGAATAATGAGCAAAAACAAATGAACCACTTCTAGACTTTCAATTTATGTTTTTTTGTTTCAGAAAAAGAAAAGAGAAGATAGATGCAGCAAAGAAAAATGAGAAGGAAAAAGATATAAAAAGAAAGGAAAAGAGAAAGAGAGATATGAATAGACGAAAAATGAAGCTACATGACCAGAACCAAAGATTATCATATAACGTCAAACAATAAAAAAACAAAGTAGTATCTTAAACATGTACAAGAAATATAATTTGAAATTGAGATGGTAGAAGACATAAATAAGTCGTAAGAGGTGACCAGAATGAGTCTTTTTGAAGAAGTTGTTTCGTAGAAATGGCAGATGCTCTGTCTAATCTGTGATGATGACAAAGTAAGTTCCACCATCCATTAAAAGTGATCTTAGTAGCATCCTTCCAGTTTGAAGTGATAACTTTTAATGCTAAAGCAATGAACAAATCCAGAAAACGGCCCGCTTTACGGGCCACAATCCAAATAGGAGAGGAACTGTAAAAGATGTTGATAATGTCAAAAGGATGATAGTGATTTGGTAAATAATGCATAAACACTTGAGATGGAGTGCTCAACACTAGGAGATGAGAACCCTCTGGGAGAGTACGAAAAATATGATAGTGATTGAAATGGAAAAGGGAAAATAATAGCCTTCTCTAATTGATACCAAATCTGTGGGGGAATTTCTTGAGGAGAGTAGATATAAGGTTAAACTTGTTTCAATAAAAACGAGGAATGATATTGGTGAAGATTAGGAAGATTGACTTCACCTATATCCTTAGGTTTGTACAGTGAGGATAGAACTTTGTGTGCTTTGCATCTATTCCATAAACATTTTGTTAATATGCTGTTAAGCAATTAAAAAAATGTCAAAGGTATTTTGACCAATAGCATAGCCTGATAAAAATGAATCACTGGGAGCATCATCATTTCAATGGATTCCAACCTACCCCACTAGGTTAAATACTGGGGAGACCATTTATCTGACATACTACAATTTTTTTTTAACCAGATCAGCCAAATTAAGCTGAATAGTAGCCAGAATTGGGGTGTACTTAATCCCTAGACATTTTATATGTGTGGGGGTCCATTTAAAATCAGTTTCTGCAAGTATATGTTTGAAACAGAATTTATTCAAAGGAAGAACGTCAGATTTATTTAAGTTTAATTTGTAGCCTGAGAGGCTAGAGTATGAGTTCAATAGATCAATAAATACGGGTAAAGATGTCTGTGGTTTACAAACATACAAGATAACATCATCAACATAGGCAGTGAATTTAATTTGCAGATCTTTAGGCACAAGCCTGGTAAACAAGTTAGATTGCTTCAGGGAATAAAAAAACATTTTCAGAGTTAAAATAAATAGTAAAGGGGATAAGGGACACCCCTGCCTAGTACCTCGATGAAGGGAAAAATAAGAAGATTGAGCTCCATTTACAAAAATAGATGTAGAAGGGGAAGAATATAGTATTTTAAAGTATTTTTGTGATTACAGGTCCAAAACCATACCATTTCAGGGCTCGCATCATAAAAAGCCAATTAATACGATGGAAAGCTTTTTCTGCATCCGAGGTAATGGCTGCCATTGGGATAGTACTTGTAGAAGCTAGATGTAAAATATTTAAAAAATCTCTGAAATTATCAGTGATATAACTACCTTTAACAAAGCTAGTTTGTTCAATGCCAATTAAATCCTGTACAATCTGATTGACCTGAAGTGCTAATATCTTTGCAAAAATCTTACAGTCTAAATTAATTAGAGAAATTGGCTGATAATTGGCACAAACAGAACGCACCTTGAGCCCTATCATTCTGAATAAATTGATATTAAAGTGAATGCAAGTGCGGAAGAAGAGTGTGTGAAAAACGGAGGTAGAATTCAGCTGTAAAGCCATCCGGGCCCAGAGCTTTTTATTTTGGTAATTTTGCCAAAGCAATCTTAATATCCTGCACAGATATTTCTTTACCCACACAAGAAAGGTCTTGAGACTGATGTGTTTGAGATGGGAGAGATTAAAAAAAAGATTCAAGAGCTGCCTCAGAGGGAGATGATTCAGGCATATAGAGATTTTGATAACAATCAGAGAAACATTGTAAAATATCCTCATTTCTAAAAATATTGATCCCCTTTTAGTATATAATATTTGAAATCTTGAATTTTTGGGATTCATCTTTAAGATAATTTGAAAGCATCTTTCCAGCTTTATTACGCCCAACATAAAATTTTGAATTAATTTTTAATAGCATGCCAGAGGCTTGTTCAGTAGACATCTTATTAAAATCCAGTTTGGATTGAATAGGAAGTTTAAGAGTATCATTATCATTTGAGGTAAGGTATTTATGCTCCAGAGTTTTAATAGATGATAGAAGAAGAGCCGACTCCGTGAGAAACCTTTTCTTCTTTGTGGCCACATAGTCAATAATGAAGTCTCTAGCTGAGGCTTTGAAGGCATCCCAGATAACATGGAATTGCAAAGAAGGCTTAAGATTAATTTTGAAATATTCCTTGAGAAATAATTTTAATTTATCTACAAAACCTGATCCTTCAGCAAATAGTTATTAAAGAGGCATCTCCTTGACCTACAAGATTTAGTTGTTATGTCAATATCTATAAACATAGGTGCATGATCCGATATTAATATAGAGCCTATTTCAGCATGCACTAGACCTGTAAGCAAGTGAGGTGTCAAAAAAATAAATTCAATTCTAGATTTGGAGTTATGCATGGAAGAATGGAAGGTAAATTCTAAACTATCTGGATTGTATACTCTCCAGTCATCTGTCAAGTCTCTGGAGTGAATGGCATTCTTGAATGTTTTTTGCATTTTATTAGGGATATATCTGGAAATGGATTGCATGTCCATAAAAGGATCCATAACTTGACTACAATCTCCACCAGATATGCGATTGTCATCCGGATAAGAACATAAAATATATGAAATATTTTCCCCAAATTTTAGATCAATACCAGTAGGGCCATAAATGTTGAGTAAGTGTATGGGTCATTGTTGATAGTAAGGTGAAGAAGAAGCCAGCTCCCTTCATCATCCATCTCCTCTCTCTCTATCTGTAAGGAGAGTGATTTATGAAATAAAATAAGAACCTCATTTTTATTGTGAAACATGACCCACCCACTGCCTCCTCAAAAAAGTAAAATCCTTATCAGAGTGAGTTTCTTGTAACATAGGAACCTTGCAATTCAGCTTGGACCCCATCTTCTCTGTCAGCAGCCACATCGCCTCCAGCCACACCACCGAACTCCACTGGACCGACCACCGCTGCATCCACTTCACCTTCGAGGAACCCACCACGCACCATCACCCACAACAGATCCCCCGCCGCAGCTGGAACAAGGTCACCGAAGACCAGCTGATCTCCGTCTAAGCCTGAGCTCCACCAGCCGACACCGCTGACACTGACACAGCTGTCCGCAACCTCAGGAAATGGATCGACGACTGCGCCAACGCTCTCACCCCGATCAAGTAACCCTCCAACAACCGCACCAACAAAAAGGCCATCTAGTTCACTGCCGACCCCCAGGCTTCCAAATAGACGTGCCGAAAACTCGAGAAGAAGTGGTGCCATGAACAGACACTGGTCACCCACACGGCCCTCAAGAACACCATCCGCAGGCACCACCAGCTCATCCGGAACACCAAGAGATCCTCCTTCAAGGAGCGCATTGACAACAACGCACACAACAGCAAAGAGCTGCTTCTTTGGGTAGAGGGAACATGGCGGCCGGCTAACGCGGGTCGCGGAGGACTCCTGGAACCGGCATTGTATGGAACACATTGCGGTGTGCCCAGCGTTCCGTTCTCGGATCTCCCAGCCATCAAATGAGGCTGGTTTAGACGTGAAGCTTACCCGCTTTATCAGAGGAAAGGTGATGTCAACGCGATCGGCGTATATCAGCCAGGACCTCCCTCCAGGGCACCGAGGAAAGAGCCAGCACTAGTCTGGCATTCACGTGGAGGACGCTGAAGCTGCTGGAAGGTAAAGGGTGGCAGGAGAGCTGTGACCCCTGCGCAACTACCGCTTTTTAAAAAGGTAATTTGATTTTTAAGAAGAAAGTGCCAAATATCTCTGTTTCCCCCCTCATGGATGGAATTACAAATAATTCTAGCATGCAAAACACACAGGGACTAAATCAATGTAAGAGGAGAGGAGGAGGAGCGAAGAAGAAGGGGCATCTGACCTATTCCCTAAGGAGTAGAAAAAGGAGTCCCAGTTTAAAATGGAATTTGGCCCCACAGATAAGGCCCCATCAAAGAAAAATTGGAAAACTTCTAAAATATCAGTGGATACGCGGGGGTCAAGGGACAACGTTAATAGCAGCCTTATTGAGCAGGATTTGTTTGACGTAAGACCTACCAAGACTGTTCTTAAGAAATCTAGAATCACCGCGTCCCTACAGACATATTTTAATGTTCTTCTTGGCACTCAGGGGAGGGAGACTGAAATGGAGGAAAAAGAACATGAGAACTTCGTCCTAACTTCAGATAGGAGGCCAGAGGACATTCAAGTACTCCAAAATTAATCTACTCCTGATAGATTTCAGTCATGAATGGAGGAGAATTTGTTTCAGAATAGTTATGGTGGTGTTGCCAGCCATGAGGTTGAGATGAACTCTTTAAAAAGGGCCTCCATTAGTCAGAAGCAAGACTTAGGAAAAGGGGAAAAGCAGGGTGGAGACAGTGATCTACAGCAGGAGGAGGTTGCTACTACCTCAGAGCAGACTCCGTCAGAAGGGCCTCTCACACAGTCCATAGCAGGAATGATACGGTACTTAGCAGTCGAGGTCCGAGGTAGTTTTGAAACCTCAAATTCTAACCAGAAATAGATAAGAGGGCTTTGTGAACCTCAGGGGCAGAAATTAGATGATCTTGTGATACGTACTGTGGCCCTGGAGGCAGAAGTCAGTGAGCTGAAGAAAGCCACAGAGAATAATGCTGGTGAGATTCAACAAATGAAAGCAGGGGAGGATAAGGTATTACTAAAGCTTGAATTAATGGAGAACAATATGAGGAGGAATAATTTGAGGTTTCTAAAAGCTCCTGAAGGTCTGGATGGCGGAGATCTGAAGAGGTTGTACAGATTGAGGATGAAGAAGAAGACCTGGCAAAGGACAGTCAAAGAGTGCACAGAGACCAGTTCAGAAAACCCCCCAACAGAGTTAAACCTAGAAAGTTTTGGTTAACTTTCACACTTATGCCATTAAAGAGTGTATTTTAGCGGCAGCATTGAATAAAAAGACTTTGACAGTAGAGGGTGTTAATTTTGAGAGTAGATCAGACCTATCGAGTGTAACTTTAAATAAACAATGGGAGCTAGGGAAAATAATTGATGTTTTGGAGAGACTAGGGGCTACGGCCCAATTGAAATTCCCTGCCTCCTTGAGGGTGATGGCAAATAACAAAATGTATACGTTCAGTAATGTTAGAGAGATAGATGATCTGATTAAGTCAATGGATAAGGATTACTAAATGTCAGGTTAAGGAGCAAGGTATTTTGTAGATTTTATGGTTCGGGACTGGGAGGAGCCTCCTAGGGCGGCTTTGCCTAGGAAGAGATAGGACGGGTTCTCTCAGGGTTATGGAGGAGGGGATGGGGAATTGTAGGGGGAACTGGCGGTTGCGAGGATGGTAGGGGGCACAGGGTGGGCAGCATTGGGGATAATAATTTTTTAAAAAGTTGTCCTCAATTAAAGGTATTTGATACTATGGATGATTTCTGTTAACCCCGACGGTTGGTCGACAGTCAGAAAGTGTGTTAGAAAGGAAAATGAAGAGTAATGAATTACGGCTCCTATCTTGGAATGTCAATGGCTTAAGGGTAAGAGGCAGACAGAAGAGGTTAATACAGTATTGTAGGGATACCCAAGCTATGGAGATTGTTTTGCAAGAAACGCATCTTTCTGGGGAGGAGTACATTGAGTTGTTTAAACCATATTGGTGGATTCAATTCATGTTAAGTTCAAATCAGGCCGGGAGTAGTAAAGGGGTGGCTATATTAGTTAAAAATCACCCAGAAATTTCCTTCCAGGCAGGACCAGTGGATAAAGCAGGTAGATGAGTGATAGGAAAATTGAGAGCTTTTAATCAAGTGTTTACATTAGTGGGCTACTATGGGCCAAATAGGGACGATATTCAGCCATTTCGAGATTTGTTTCAACATGTATTACAATTTACAGACCCGAAAATTTGGGCAGGAGATTTCAATATAGTATTAAACTATGATTTAGATTGGTCAAAAGGGAATAGGTCAAAAATGAAGGAGAAGATGCGATCTCAGGTGATTAATATGATGTCCCACTTTGGGTTACATGATATTTGGAGGGAATCGATGGGTTTAAGGCGAGGATACACATATAAAAATAACAAGTATAAATATCAATCTAGGATTGGTTATGTGTTGGTGGATAAGAGGCTGAGAAAGAGGGTTGAAAAGATTGCCCACATTGGAGTGCACCAATACAGATCATTCTGCAGTGAGTGTGAGCTTTGTGTTCAGTAGGGAAATGTTGCAGAGCAGGTGGACCTTAGATAGAACTCTCCTTTTAGATTAAACTATTGTAGTAGGTTTGAAAAAGGATACAGAAGAATTTTTTAGGTTAAATGCTGGTTCTTCTCCACCAGCGATAGTTTGGGATGCTTCTAAAGCTTTTTTAAGAGGCAGATTGATTACATCAGCTTCTTTTAAGAGAAGAAATTATATGAACAAGATTAGTATCCAATAAGAGCATATCCAATTAATTGAAAGGGAGATGATAAGCAAAGAGGGTCAGGAGGAAGTGGTCAAAAGACTTGCTAAGATTCTTCAAGAACTTCGAAATAAACTTGTAATTGAATTAGATAACAGAGTTAAGGAAAGATGTGAAGCTAATAGGACAACCTTTTTTGAATACAGAGAAAATTGTGAGAAAGGTTTAGCTTGGCAAATACAATCAAATCAGACTAGGAACAAGGTGGGGGGAGTTCAGCGGAACAATGTAGGGGAGATTTGTCGAGGAAATAAAGACATAGGAGATGCTTTTTGAGATTATTTTCAGAATCTCTCCTCGGAGAGGGCAGATATAATTCCAGGGTTGGTTCAGAATTGGCTGAAAGGTGTAGATCTCATGACCAAGGGGGATGAGGATAGAGAAATTCTGAATGAACTAATTAGTCAAGTAGAAGTGGAAGAAGTGATCAGCTCTGGTAAATTGGGGAAGACACCGGGGCCAGATGGCCTACCGCTGGAAGTTTAAAGATTCTGGCTGATAGCATAGGTAAGGTTTTTGTAAAGCTGTGTGATAGTATTTGTATGGAGGGGGCAGCGTTGCCTCTCTCTTGGAAGGAGGCAATGATTACCTTAATATTAAAGCCTGGGAAAGACCCTACAAGGTGTGACTCATATAGACCTATTTCATTATTGAATAGTGATTATAAAATGTTTGCAAAAATGTTTGCGAAGAGATTAGGTAGGGTCTGAGAGATACTGATTCATGTAGAGCAGAAGGGGTTCATAAAGGATAGATACCTTCATGAGTTAACTCAAAGCCTGATAGGGGCAATTGATCTAGCAAGTTCATGCAAAGTCTCTTTAGCGGTGGTGATGACTGATGCTGCAAAGGCATTTGATACAGTGAATTGGACTTATTTGATCACTCTTTGTGAGTTTCTTAATCTGGGGAGTAGGTTCACAAGTATGTTAAGATTGATAAATCGGAATCCATTGGTGAGAATTTTGGTTAATGGCGTCTTAACCCGCCCTTTTATGATCGAGAGGGGTACTAGACAAGGATGCCCGTTATCCCCCCTTTTATTTATAGAACCTTTGGCTTGTAAGATTAGGAGTCAGTTGATGATACCCCGTTTTCAGTGTGGGAATTGGGTTAGGAAAGAAGCGCTATATGCAGATGATTTGATGGTTTACACAAGTAATTTAAAGCAATCTTTGGCGGTTTTGAATGATTTGATTATGAAATTTGGGAGGATAGCAGGGTACATGGTAAATAAGGATGAAACGGATGTTATGTCTTGAAATATGGCTGACCATGTGCCCAAGGGGAATGCTAAGGTGAGCAGAGAGTTGAAATACTTGGGCATTAGGATAACATGTCAGGTGGGGAGGATCGCAGGAAGAAATCTTGAGAGAATTAAGACCAAGTCATGTAAACGAATGAAGGGGTGGGCCACTTTACCTCTGACTATTTTAGGAAGGGTCAATTTGGTTAAAATGATGATCCTACCGAAATTGCTTTTCATTTTTAATGCACTCCCTTTGAGATTTGATAAAGAGAAGTTGAATAAGTTTCAAAGTAAAATTAGTAGTTTTATATGGGGAAGTAGGGGAGTATGTGCAGCATGGAAGAAGCTGAGGCGGAGGAGAGAGAAGGGAGGGCTTGGACTACCAGACTTACAACTCTATGCATGGGCAACCTTTTTCAAAAATATAAAGAGTGCTTTTGGTGGGTCCACAAGTTCGGGATTAGGGCAGATTTTGGAAGCAATGATGAAATCTTAGAGGGTTGACGAGGGGGCTTTCTTGTACAAATTTGGAGATCCGACATTTGTTAAGAAAGTAAGGCTTAGAGTATTGGTAGATGCGGCGAAAGTTTGGTATGAGATAAGGAAGACCATAAATCTACCATACTACAGCAAATATGCCCCCATTTGGAACTCACCGGGTTTGCCAGAATGGTCCAAAGATGTTTTAGCTGTTTCCTTGTGAGAGGCTGGGTTTCTGCAGTGGGGCCAACTGTGTACGCGGGAGGGTTTGGTCCCCTATGAAGATTTTGTAAGAGATACAGGAGGAAGGTTTTCCAAATTTAAGTATTTGCAAATAAAGGTTTGGGTCACAGAGAGTCGGGGGAGTGGGTAAATCAAATGCGGTTGAAAGTTCACTCCATAAAACTGTTATGAATAAAAAATAACTATCAAGTTGGTATTGGACACTTTAAAAAATGATTGATGGAGAAGTATCGATGCCAGAGCTTATTTCGAAAAATCATCTTCCAGGAGTTCAGATAACAGAACTATAGAAAGTATCCACTGCAACATTGTATTCCACAGTTAAACCAGCATGTCTAAGAAGGAATCACTTGTTTACAATTCACAGGGTGTTCTGGACTCCCGGAAAGCTGACAAGAGTGAGGTCTGGCAGAAAAGTCATCTGCTGTAAATGTGCCTTAGATTTTGCAGACGATTTGCTTATGTTCGTGGACTGTCCCCTTCTAAGTCAGTTTTGGAGAGAGATTGGTGATTCTATAAACACAATATTATCTTCCAATTTTAGGATAACCCCTCTTTGATTATCTTTGGTTGTATACAGGGTCAGAGGATTAAAAAAGATAATCCCAAACTGTTGTTCTATATGATACTACTGGCCAGAAGAGAGATATGTAGGAAATGGACAAGTCAAACGCCCCCAACGTTTGTGGAATGGAAAGATTCTTTCTTTATTGTATAATTTAATGTGTGACACTAAGGGGAAGGGTTGCACAGGGTAAATGTTGGAGTTTTGAGGTCCATTAATAGATTGATCTGCACGAAATAGGTTTTTGTCCAATGATTATTCATGATTAAGTCCGAAGGAGCTTGATGTCGGAGTATTAGAAGGGTAATTCAGCTCAATGATACAGACTGCCCCCGATTTGATCTGATAGTCCTGAATGGTGAATGATTTGGAAGGATTTGAATCCTGGTAGTTCATTTGTTGGACGTTCAGACTATGGGGTGTACCAATGAGGACCAAAAGAAAAAACAACAGCAAAGAGCTCTTCAACATTGTAAAGGAACTCTCCAACCCCAGCTCCAACGACATCCCACCTTCGCAAGACCTTCTGTGACTCCCTAGCCACCTTCTTTTTACCGCAAGATCACAGACATCCACGACATCTTCAACACCAAGAACCCCTCAACACCTCGCCAACACCTCAGACTCACTGCCCTCCAGCCACACCAACCTCCTGCTCTCCTGGACCCACGTCAACGACAATGATACCATCAAAGTCATGAACACCATTCACTCCGGTTCACCATCCGACCCCTGCCCTCATCACATCTTCAACAAGGCGAGCTCCATCATCACTCCCCAACTCCGGATGATCGTCAACAGCTCCTTCGAGACCGCCACCTTCCCGTAAAGCTGGAAGCACGCCAAGATCAACACCATTACAGGCCCATCTCCCTGCTCCCGTTCCCGGTAAAGGTCATCGAGAAGATCGTCAACAGGCAACCGACCCACTTCCTTGAGGAAAACAACACTCTGGACCCGTCCCAAACCAGTTTCTGCAGCAACCACAGCACCGAGACCGCCTTCATCGCCGCCACCGACAACATCAGGACCCTGCTGGACAAAGGCGAACCTGCGGCCCCACCACCGCCAAAACCAACATCCACAAAGGAATGAAGGCCATCGCCGACTGGATGGAGAACAGTCGCCTGAAACTGAACTCGGACAAGACGGAAGTCTTCACCCTCGGCTCCACCCCCTCCACCTGGGACGACTCCTGGTGGCCGGCCTCGCACCCAACCTGGGGTTCATCCTAGACTCATCGCTCTCCATGACCCAGCAAGTCAACGCTGTCCCATCCTCCTGCTTCAACACCCTCTGCATGCTCCGCAAGATCTACAGGTGAATCCCCACCGAAACCAGAAGGACGGTCACCCAGGCCCTCGTCAGTAGCAGACTCGACTACAGCAACGCTCTCAATGCGGGAACCACAGCCAATCTCCAGAAAAGACTGCAACGCATACAAAACACCTCTGCACGCATCATCCTCGACATCTCCCGCCACAGCCACCTCATAGCCCACCGGAGAGACCTGCACTGGCTTCCCGTCAACAAGAGGATCACCTTCAAGCTCCTCACCAATGCTCACAAAGCACTCCGTAACGCCAGACCAGCATACCTCAACAAACGACTCACCTACTACACTCCGAACTGACAGCTCCTCTCCGCCAACCTCACCACTGTTCCACGCATCCACAGGACAACAGCCTGTGGCAGATCATTCTCCCACCTCACCTCCAAGACCTGGAACACCCTCCGCATACACCTGCGGCAGACCCAGGACCTGCTGACCTTCAGGAGACACCTCAAGACCTGGCTGTTTTGAGCAGGAGCAGCTCCCCTAACTCCCCTCCCTCAGCGCCTTGAGACACTCGCGGGTGAGTAGCGCGCTTAACAAATGATTGATTGATTGATTGGAAAGATGTGAAAGGACTCTGCTTCGTAATGGGATTGCATAAACCTTTCACATTCCAAGAAACAACACGCATGACTTTAACCATTTTGCGGAACAATAAAAAGACATTCCTGTAACAACATTTTCAATATAAGTTATGAAAGTTATATGACAATAAATTTAAACCACTGGATCCTATAGTAACAAGGCTATGTAGGATGAGCAGCCAAATCTCAATCAAGTAAGACAGAAGGAAGGAAGAAAAGAGAAAAGGAAAAAGAAAAAAAAGAGCAAAAGGTGCTAAAAACAGAGTAGATGGCTAGGAGCCAAATGGCTTGAGCCATAGTAAGACAAGGTAAATACAATACAGCGATAATAAGAGGGGAGAGTGGGGAAGCACAAAAAAAGCTAAGATGAGCCACAACCAGAACTTCACAAGAGAAGAAACAGAAGGTCACGAAGACACCTTATCAAGAAAAATATAAATAATGGAATGAATATTAACAACATTGACTTATACAATACACTTACCGACAATTGAGAACATAATGATGACAATGGGTCTGGAACATGAAACAGGGAAGGGACACATATCGGGCTTAGGAAAACAATTGAAGCGTGAGGTATCTGCAAAAAAAAAAAAAAGTGATCAGTAAAGTAGGACAGTATATTAGTGTATTAGCATAGACAAATTATAAAAATAAACAATGAATAATCAAGATTTGCCACATTCCATTTCTTCACTCTTGCATTGGCATATAATTTTTTTCAGATCAGCAGGAGAGGCAAATGAAAAAGTATGATCTTTACAAGTCACTTTAAAAAAGCAAGGATGCACCAGTTTAGAGATCTCAACCCTGGACGCAGTGAAAGAAATTATTCGCGACGAGCAGCCGTAGCACGTGCCACATCCTGTGAGAAGAAAATCCTATGTCCCGACCACAGCATCTGTTTCCTTTGCTTAGCTGCTGCTTAAACCATTAGTAACTCAGTATACTCCAAAAAAAGAACTTTATGCCTCTCAGTCGATCAGGTGATGAGGCACCAGAAGATTTGGACCCCACACAATGTGCATGTTGTATATTAAGGGCAGTACCATCCGTGAGCCCAACTATTTTTGGAATATGAATTTTCAGAAAAGAGATTATGGCCCTCGTTTCAACCTCGGAGGCCTTTTCCAGGACCGCCGAGGTTTCCCCAGGCCAAAGACCGCCATTTTTGGCAGACTTCCGCCAACCATATTATGACTGCTGGCGAACCTCTGCCCTTTTTTGGATGGATAGCCACCAGAAACCATACTGGCGGTTGGCGGTGTAATGGAGGCTGCTCCACCATCATCGCCACATCATCAGAACACCGCCCACCGAATTACATCTCAGTATTCGCCGTGGCGGTGTTCTGGTGACGGGGTGCTGGCGCGGAGCAGCCCCCTTGGATCCCGTTCCCTCCCGGAGGATCACTGAAACATGTAAGGTGATCGTCTGTTAGGGGAGGGGGTGGGGGGTGTTGTGTGGTGTGTGCGTGCATGGAGGTGTGAGTGTGTAGAGGGGGTATGTGAGTGTGTGTATGTATGTGGGAGGTGTGAGCGTGTGTGAAGGTGGTGTGGGAGGTATGTGTGGGGGGTATATGGGGTCGGGGTTGGGGGGGTCCTACTACCTTTGAGGGGTGTTAGGGGGGCTGTGGGTGTTGGGGTGGACTCAGGGGAGAGGGAAGGGGGCGACCCCAATCAGTGCAAAGGAACTAATTCCCTGGCACTGATAGTGCCTACCACAATGGATTTTGTGGCAGTTCAAAACCCCACCAAATCCATGGCGGTATGCGGGGTCCTGATACCGCAAGCGGACTAGTGACGGCCGCGGGGCTGAAGACCATTGTCTCTAGCCTGGCGGTCGTTACCACCTGGCGGACGGTGCGGTACATTGGCGGTTTGGTATATTCCAAACCACCAATGTCAGAATGGGGCGGCAATGACCCCCGGCCTGTATGCGGTCTTACCGCCATCATTGCACCATCCGCCAGGGTTGTAATGAGGGCCTATGTCATTGCCTTCCACCTCCCCAGGAATGCCATAAATTCTAAGATTGTCACACCGATGACGATTTTCCAGGGCCTCAGTTTGCTGCTTCAGAAGCGAAATTTCTTAAGACATGACACCAATCTTAGTAACCTCATCCTGCATATTACTTATCCTTTGCCCAAACTTCTGAGACCCTGGATTCCAGATTAGACCACTTTTCTTCAATCCTTTGAAGAGTAGCATTAGTTTCCATCACAAAGGGCTTCAAGTGTTTTATTGCATCCATGAGATCTTCTAGGGTCAGAGGCAGAGGAGATTTTGTCGGAGAAAAGGGATCTGTCTTTTGTCGTTTAGAGGTATTATTATCATCCTTCCGTGATGAGGACATAGTTCCAGAGACCGTTGCAGCTGTTGGAGAGAAAGAGGAGGAAGGCTCCATATAAAATATGTATTGAAGAGAATACACTCAAAACTGGTAAATAATATATGAAGTATCTAATTGCAGCACAGCAGTCTAAAGTGCACTCAATACAATAACTCTTCTGACCGGCAAAATTATTAATTACACATATAGCTCCTGAGGCTGTAGATGTTGGCCATATCCCAATTGTAAAAATAATAGAATAGTCATGCACCAATGTTTAGATTAAAAAAAATATTGACTGTATACCAGTAACCCATTTAGAAAATGAGCTTCAGAAAATGCCTGCGTCCTACAACAGCAAAGTATGCAATCATTTCTTTAAATCCAAAATGACGGCCACCAAAGGTGAGAAGGGGCCATATGAGCAAAAAAAGATGACAAAACACACCCCAAAATCACTCCAGGGCTGAAATACCTGTTGCCCTTATAGTCCCATCTCTGTGCCTCTAACATTTACTATCCGCAGTGCCCAAATGCTACCAAACAAAGCGAAAACGTCTCTGTGACTACACAGAGCTTCAACAAGCTGCGGCCAGCTTGCGGCGTCTCCGCCATGCCCCCCCAGGGAATTTTATTGACATGATCGAAGGAAAGACAGTCTTCAACTATTGTCTTATTAAAGACCAAAGCAGGGTTAATCCAGGTCCTAATCCAAAGCAAAAGGAGAGAAACGAGCACCAGGTCAGTGATATACCCCACCTCTAATTCTTCATGTACAATACTGTATAAGAAGCTACGGAATGGCAGCCCGGAAGCAAATTCCAAAGGAATTTATTCTCCACAGTTTGTAAGTCCCTGTGATCTTTGTATCCCCAATCCTTGCACCTCTGATAAGCAATATAGATCCATTTAGCCCTCTATAGCTTCAGCAGGGCCTGCACCAGTTTGGCCCCTAGTCTTTTGGCAAAGTCAAGAACAGCCACCACTGCTCTTGACATGGAGTTTCTTTTTGCTTTTCTTAAAAGGGACCCATGAACCCCTGTCATCAAATAGGACTCCCAGATAGGAACCATTGTGTAAGACTTAGCAAAATTGGTACTGAGGTCCAGGGAGTTCATAAATTCCACAAAGGAATTCAATAAACGTTGGAGCAGGACAGCATCCTCTGCATAGAGAAGTGCAGGTTTAAGCTGAGACCGTGCCCGGGGAACATCTCTACAAGCTGGACATAAATGTGAGTCCAAGTCATTATTATATAACGTAAATAACAACGGGGGCAACATACATCCCTGTTTCACACCCCTATAAATGTTAAATGATGAAGAGAGACTCCCCTTATGATTATACCTAACATTAGCTGAATGATCCAGGCAGAACTTATGAAGAAAGTTTGCAATATTGCAGTTCATCCCCATGCTGATAAATAGAGGCTACAGTTTAGATCTGTTCAATCCATCAAAAGCAGATGTTAAGCCCATGAAGACCAGATGTAATATGTGTTTCTTGGCCACCATATGTTTCCCTATTATCAACTAAAGGTTAAGGCATTGATCTATAGTACTTTTCCAAGACCTGAACCCAAATTGTAGGTTGGAGATAATATTATGCTGATCCAACCAATCAGTCAATCTGGCCAAAATCACTCTCCCTAGGACCTTAACCACTGAGTCGATGAGGGATATGGGTCTGTAGCATCTTGGATCTGTACCTGTCCCTTTCTTAAAAACTGGTATAATAACAGATTGGGACCAGGACAATGGCACCCCACTTTGCAGGCAGTGATAAAGACATGAAGACATGGGTAAGAGGTTTTTCCCACAGTGATGGAGTTGATGTATATTGTTCTGCTGGCACTCTGTCTGGCCCCAGCGCTTTATGTTTTGATATGACCATAATAGCCTCAGTCACTTACTACTCAGAAAAAAAACAGGTCATGATTGCCCTTCGAGAGGACCTGTGTTGACAATTGAGGGTGCTCTAGGGTTTTCCCTTAAATGCCCTGAAAATGAGAAACCCATGTATCCACAGATATGGTACAGTCTGTAGAGGAATTAACAGTCCCTGCAAAAAAGTGTGATTAGTAATCTCCCAGAACACAGCACTATTTTTTAGAATGTCTGGACACAATAAATAATTTCAGGCGTTCTCTTTAATTTCTTTTTTCGGGCTGCTAAGGTTAATTTGTGGATTTTCCTCCTCCGAGCTATTTCACTCTTGTCCTGAGGGCTTTGTTTAAGTGTTGACATCAACCTTCAGTGCTCTTCTGAGCACTTACCATAAAACTACCTTTTCCTGCCCAACTGAACTTTGCCTAACGGCTTCATTAGAGTAGAAAATACCTGTTGACAAATCCTCCGAAAGGCATTTAATAAGGTTTCACTGGCATTCTCCACACACAGAGTGATCTCTTCCTAACAAGCCCCAAACAAAGCATTAGTGACTTGATCCGAAATAACCTTGCTCCATATCAAGCCAAAGACTAGATCATGGAGAATAATGTTGGAATTTGTAGGACCTGAAAAAGAGCCAGCGGCTTCCCCCACCTTCCATTTTAGAGACAAAAATAGGGGAGTATGATCACTGAAATGGTGCCACTTGATCTCAAATGAAAGGGCAAACTGCACTAAAAAGGTTAAAAAAAAAATAATCAATGGAAGACTTCACTCCTCTACCCATAAATGAGGGCATACCGAGACCATCATTCTCCCCCCAAGTATTGTAAATCGGCATCTGCAACCTATTCTTCTAATACCACCCCTTGTGCAGAATGCTCAAAATGGGGAATTGGGTGGGAACCTGCACCAAGATCGTCATAAACATGACACCCCCTTTGGCAAAGGTGCAAGTTAAAATTGCTTAAAATAATAACCAAATAAGGAAACTTCCGTTGTTCTCCAAATGACTCTAGAAATGTTTTTAGGGAAAGCAAGTGCTTAATAGGGATTACCCTAAAAAAAGAGTTATAAAAAATCAAAATACACAAATTGGGTACAATATTAAAACCTAACGACACTGCCTAAAGGTTACAAGAGCCTGTGCCCAGTTTCTGTGAGGTACATGTAATTTTAAGGGAAATTAAAGTGAGAAGGCCCCCCTCGTCCCTACCTGACTGAGAAGGCAGTGAAGGCTTGAAAAAAGAAATATACCCACCAATATAAAACGAGGATTCCCGATCCCTATTTTCCTGTAAATCCACAATGTGCTAAATTGATAAAATTCCTCCTTCCTACTACCTAAGCTGGCTATATTCCAACTGAGCACATTTAAATTATAAACTATAGAAGCACCCACACTAGCATCCAGAGACATCCCCAACTCATTATTTTCCTGAGGTTGTAAAACAGGGTTGGTGATAGCCTCAGTCAATCATTAAGGTCTAGGTTGCCAAGAAGAGAAAATCGTTTGGACAACTTAATGGAAGCAACCCAAACATAACAGTCCTGTCTCTGGGACTGTTTCAGTGGCCAATTTGAGGGTTTACTAGACAACCCTTGCCACCCATTATACATAGGAGGATAAAAAAGCCAAGGGGCAATGCCCTGATACCCCTCTGTTGGATATTAAGCCCGTGATGAAACAACCTTCCGGCGATGTCAGATTAGTAAAAATTCAGGACTGCACAATCTCCCTTTACTGATTTCCTCTTAACGGCCGCCCAGCCCACAGTCTGGCCATAATAATATGAGAGGAGGTCCCAATCCCACCCCCAATGTGTTCCTACACCAAGATCTGACTTTACGAATAAGCTCTAAAAGGGGCTCTTCTGATCCTGCTTTGAGATGGGGGACCCCCACCAGGACAGCTGCCAATGAGGTTGATTCGGGTGGCACAGTAATCTACAAATCATTGGCACTAACCCCTTAGTGGCTGATGGCGGTAGGCAAGGCTCAGCCCCTGTAAACTCCTCTTTGGGGCAGGGGGGCAAGAAGGAGCCTTTCTAGTTACTATAGTCTGCTAAGGAGGGAGAGCAGCCTGGTCTGGCAACACAGAATGGGTGGAGAAGTGCGATTGTGCCTCTGGTGTTGATAGGGTTACTTAGCCCAGTAACCACAGTCCGATTGGACAAAGTGCCTGACACTGGCCCCAGATCAGCAGGGCTTGCACCTTGGCCCTCTTCCTAAGTAATAAACAACTCATTAAAGGATGTTTCTAAAGCCCTCAGCTTTACCATCAAAACCTCTATCAGAGTCTGCATTGTCCTCACAACGTTCTTATGGAGGTTTTTAAAAGATGGCTCCAAATGTGTTTACAAGTGACCTCCCTAAGCAGCAACAGAAATTTAACCAGGAAAGGCATCTGGGGCACAAGCGTCTGTCTCACCACATAAAAGGTTAGAGTCCTTAGCAGCCATTGCTCACAACCTTCTAGGTATGGATTTCATCTTGGGGGGTCTTTCTTTTCCTTAACTTCACCAGGAGGCCCTCTCTGGTGATACAACGACCACTGTGTTGATTACCTCACGAGAACTCCCTCCTTTTGCTGGGAATTCACCCAGGTCAGTTCCTCCTTGCGATAAACACTGCTCAGAACCCAAAGCCTTACTTCCTCTTGCTGGATGCTCGTCCCTGCTGAGTGTGACTAAACCCAACCCTAAGCCCAAATCCACCTCTGCATTTGGAATCTCCTCAGTCAATGCCCCTACGTCAGAGGGCAGATAAGTAGAAATAGATGCATATTTGCTGAGAACTTTAGGGACATCTGCTTCCGGGGGCAGGCAGATTTGTACTTATCTATGCTGGCAGACAGTGGATGTAAGAGTGGTGGACCAGCCCAACCTCTGTCAGGCACTGACAGGCGCAGGTTGGGTGTACCCTTGGCCCTGGCTTCACCCAGGCATATCCCGCACCGAGGGACTCCTGATGGCACTTGATAGTGCTCCAAGCTTCACTGGTGAAAGTGATTGTCAGGGATCACCTCCAGAGGCCCAGAGTCTCATCAGGCACGTAGTCCCTCTCCTCGTTTCTGCTCCTGCCACCCCAAGACTCCTGTTGGCGTTTTCTAGTGCTCCTGGCCTCACAGGTCAAAGAGATTGTCAGGGGCAGCCTCCAGAGCCCCAGAGTCTCATGGGACACATAGTCCCTCTCCTCGTTGCTGCTCCTGCTAGTCATGTATGTCATGGGCTATCAACCAATCAGTGATTTTTAAAGCATGGCTAATCACACATAGAGCTCAATGTGCTGTTTGTGGGTGTGCTGCTCGATCAAAGAGCCAGGTTTTGACGTCCTTCCTGAACTGCTTTAGTGATGCGGTCTCCCTGAGCTTGAGTGGTAGCGTGTTCCATGTCCGGGCTGCGAGGTAGGAGAAGGATCTTCCTCCTGCTGTGCTTTTCCAGATCTTGGGAAATGCTGAGAGGGTGACCTGGAAAGAACAGAGATGTCTGTTCGGTATGTGGAAGGTGAGGTGGTGGTTGTGTTATGCCAGTCCTATGTTGTGTAGTGCCTTGTAGGTGTGGATCAGGAGCTTGTATGTGATTCGCTTGTTGACTGGGAGCCAGTGTAGGTCTCTGAGGTAGGTAGAGCTGTCGCTGTGTCAGGGGATGTCCAGGATGAGTCTGGCTGCTGCATTCTGGATTCTTTGAAGTCTTGATTGTAGTTTCTTGGTGATGCTGGCATAGAATGTGTTGCCGTAGTCCAGTTTGCTAGTGATGAGTGCATGGGTAACTGTCTTACTCATGTTGCAGGGGATCCACTTGAAAATCTTTCACTGGAGTAGGAGGGGGTAGAAGCATGATGATGAAACAGAGTTGACTTGTTGGGTCATGGATAGAAAGGAGTCCAGGATAATGCCCAGATTGTGTGCGTGGTCCGTGGGAGCAGGGGCGTTTCCCAGTGCGGTGGGCCACCAGGAATCATTCCAGGTAAAAGGGGTGGAGCTGATTACGAGGATCTCTGTCTTGTCCGAGTTGAGTTTAAGGCAGCTGGCTTCCATCTAGGTAGCGACTGCTCTCATCCCATTGTGGAAATTTCTCTTAGCCTTTGCAAAGTCATTGGACAGGGAGAGAATCAGTTGGGTATCATCGGCATAAGAGACTAGGTTCAGCCTGTGTTGTTTGATGATCTTGGCTAGCGGGCCATGTACATGTTGAAATGCGTCGGGCTAAGTGATGATCCTTAGGCACTCCATAGCATGTGTCTTTGGGTTCTGATGTGAATAGTGGTAGTCTGACACTCTGTGTTCAGCCGGTGAAGAACGACATATACAGTCCAGCACTTTATCTCCAATGCTGGCATTGCGTGGTCTGTCACAGAGGATAGATTGAAAGATGGTGTCAAACACAGCTGTCGAGGAGGATGGGTGCAGCCATGTCTCTGTGGTGTAGTATGATGTGTATGTAGTTGGTGGCTGCTAGGAATGCTGTTTCGGAACTGTGGTTGCTTCTGAATCTGGACTGAAATGGGTCTAGGATTTGTAATGTCTGGCAGAATTCAGTGAGTTGCTGGTTGTTGGCCTTTTCCATTACTTTGGCTGGAAAAGGAAGCAGAGAGATGGGTCAGTAGTTTTTCAGCTCCCTTGGGTCGGCTGTGGGTTTCTTGAGCAGCAGGTTGATCTTGGCGTGCTTCCAGTCTGATTGAAAGGTGGCGGTCTCGAAATATCGGTTTATAGCTCGGTAGAACTCAGGTGCTATGGTGGCGCTGGCCAGGTTGAAGATACGATGAGAGCACAGATCAGAGGGTGCTCCCTAGTGGATGGAGTTCATGAATCTTTGGGTGTCCTCTCTGGTGACGGGGGTACAGGAGTTCAGGATCTGGTGTGGTGCTGGGTCTGTGGTGGTGTTAATGGGTGGTGTGGGAGAGTTTTGGTTCCTGAAGCCTTTGTAAATTGCCTGGATTTTTCAGTGAAAAACGGTGGTGAGGTTATTGCAGAGGCCTTGGGAGGAAGGGATGGATGAGGTGTCAGTCCTGGGGTTCATGAACTCTTTGACAATTGCGAACAGCTCTTTGCTGTTGTGAGCGGTGGTGCTGAGGCGTCCTTGAATGGTGGCTTTTTTGGCGGCTCTGATGTTTTGGTGGTGCATGGTGCCTGCATTCTTGTAAGCTATGCCGTCTTCAGTTGATTTGCTGTTCCTCCATTTCCGTTACAGTTGTCGGTAGGAGAGTTTGGATTCTTGAAGGTCTGTCATAAACCATTTAGGTGTTTTGCCATGTCAGTTTCCTGGATGTTTCATTAAGGGGGCTATGTTGTTGATGCATTCTGATAACCAGCGTTGTAGATGCCATACGGCTTCATTAGCGTCCGCTGCTTCTGGTGGGGGGGAGTGGTTGAGAGCGCTGGTGAGTTGTGCTTCTGTAACTCTGTCCCAGCATCTGCCAAGGTGCCAGGGGTATAATGGCGTGTAGTGTTCTTTGTGAGGGTAAAGTGGACACCACTGTGGTTGGTCCAATGGTGTTTCTGAGATGTGAGAGATGGTGATGTTGTTCCCTGCTGAGAAGTGGGGTTTGAGAATGTGTCTGGCTCTGTGGGTTGTAACGTTGATGAGTTGTTTGAGGCCGAAGGTTGTGAGGTGGTCCAGGAGGTTTGTGCTGTTGGGGTCATCATGTGTATCAAGGTGGAAGTTGAGGTCGCCAACTAGGATGTAGTCAGAGGAGGTGAGCACTGTAGGAAAGTACCATCTTGCCTGGCATGTTACACCCATTTTTACTGTATATATGTTTGTTTTTGCCTGTGTCCCTCGGATCCTGCTAACGTCCACGTTATTTCACAGCCATTTTACACTGCACTTAAGTAACTTACAAGTCACCTATACGTCTAACCTTCACTTAGTGAAGGCTAGGTGCAAAGTGACTTAGTGTGAGGTTACTCTGGCACTAGCCAAGGTGCCCCCACATTGTTCAGGGCAATTTCCACAGACTTTGTGAGTGCAGGGACACCATTACACGTGTGCACTACATATAGGCCAATAGCTGTAAGTAGCGTCACAATGGTAACTCCGAACATGGCCATGTAACATGTCTAGGATCATGGAATTGTCACCCCAATACCATTCTGGTATTGGGGGGACAATTCCATGCATCCCCGGGTCTCCAGCACAGAGCCCGGGTACTGCCAAACTAACTCTCAGTGGTTTTCTCTGCAGCTACTGCTGCTGCCAACCCTCAGACAGGTTTCTGCCCTCCTGGGGCCTGGGCAGCCCAGTCCCAGAAAGGCAGAACAAAGGATTTCCTCTGAGAGAGGGTGTTACATCCTCTCCCTTTGGAAATAGGTGTTAAGGGCCTGAAAGGAGTAGCCTCTCCTGGCCTCTGGAAATGCTTTGAAGGGCACAGGTGGTGCCCTCCTTGCATAAGCCAGTCTACACCAGTTCAGGGATCGCCCCAGCCCTGCTCTGTCATGAAACTGGACAAAGGAAAGGGGAGTGACCACTCCCCTGACCAGCACCTCCCAAGGGGAGGTGCCCAGACCTCCTCTAGTGTGTCCAGACCTCTGCCATCTTGGATGCAGAGGTATGAGGGCACAAGGGACACCTCTGAGTGACCAGTGCCAGCAGGTGACGTCAGAGACCCCTCCTGATAGGTTCTTACATTTTTCTGTAGCCAATCCTCCTCTGAGGGCTATTTAGGGTCTCTCCTGTGGGTATCTCACCAAATAACGAATGCAAGAGCACACCAGAGTTCCTCTGCACTTCCCTCTTCGACTTCTGCCAAGGATCGACCGCTGACTGCTCTAGGACGCCTGCAAAACCGCAACAAAGTAGCAACAAAACTACCAGTAACTTTGTAGATCCTCATCCTACCGGCTTTCTCAACTGTTTCCTGGTGGTGCATGCTCTGAGGGCTGTCTGCCTTCACCTTGCACTGGAAGCCAAGAAGAAATCTCCTGTGGGTCGACGGAATCTTCCCCCTGCTAACGCAGGCACCAAACTTCTGCATCACCGGTCCTCTGGGTCCCCTCTCATCTTGACGAGCATGGTCCATGGAACACAGGAGCTGGATCCAAGTGTCCCCAACAGTCCAGTGGCCCTTCTGTCCAAATTTGGGGGAGGTAAGTCCTTGCCTCCCCACGTCAGACAGTAATCATGTGTACTGCGTGAACTGCAGCTGCTAGGGCTTCTGTGCACTTCCTTTGTGTACAGCTTAGCCAGGTCCCCAGCACTCCGTCCTGCACTGCCCAACTCGCTGAGTTGGACTCCAACTTCGTGGGACTCCCTTTTGTTGTGCTGAGTTGACCGTCATGCTCAGATCTTCTGGATGCCTGTTCAGGTACTTCTGCAGGTGCTGCATGCTTCTGCATGGGCTCTCTGTATTGCTGAGTGCCCCGTCTGTCTCCTCTTCCAAGGGGCGACCTCCTGATCCTTCCTGGGCTCTGGCAGCACCCAAAACCTTCAACCACGACTCTTACAGCTAGCAAGGTTTGTTTGTGGTTGTTCTGCATGGAAACAACCCTGCAACCTCCAGCACGCCGTGGGACATCTTCTGACCAAAGGAGAAGTTCCTGGCACCTTCCGTTGTTGCAGAATCTTTGGCTTCTTCCATCCGGAGGCAGCCGTTTTGTACCTTCATCCGGGGTTTTGTGGGCTCCTGCCCCCCCGGACACTTGCCTGACTCTTGGACTTGGTCCCCTTCCTTTACAGGTCCTCAGATCCAGGAATCCGTCTTCAGTGCTTTGCAGTCAGTTTTTGTCTTTGCAGAATCCCCTATCTCGACTTTACTGTCTTTCTGGAGTAGTACGGTAACTTTACTCCTACTTTCCAGGTTCTTGGGGTGGGGTATCTTGGACACCCTTAGTGTTTTCTAACACTCCCATCGACCCTCTATACACTGCACTAGGCCTGGGGTCCATTTGTGGTTTGCATTCCACTTTTGGAGTATATGGTTTTTGTTGGCCCTAGGCCTATTGTCTCCTATTGCATTCTATAGTGTCCTACGGTGTTTGCACTACTTTTCTAACTGTTTACTTACCTGATTTTGGTTTGTGTTTATATTTTGTGTATATTACTCACCTCCTAAGAGAGTATATCCTCTGACATACTTTTGGCATACCTTTATTTTTAGTAACTCTGAGTATTGTGTTTCTTATGATATAGTGCTAAGTGATATAAGTGGTATAGTAGGAGCTTTGCATGTCTCCCAGTTCTGCCTAAGCTGCTCTGCTATAGCTACCTCTATCAGCCTAAGCTGCTAGAACACTTCTAATCTACTAATAAGGGATAACTGGACCTGGCACAAGGTGTAAGTACCACAAGGTACCCACTATAAGCTGGGCCAGCCTCCTACAAGCACTAGGGGGGCGACAAGGTCGGCAATGTCTTTGCAGAATTGGGGTCGGGGTCCAGGCGGCCTGTAGATGAGTGTGCCACGGAGGAAGGAGTTGGGGTTGGTCTGATTCTGGAATTCTAGGTGTTTATGCGTTGGCTGAAACTGTGACTCATTGGTGGTTGTCAAGTACAGGGTGTTCTTGTAGACTATGCCAATGCCTTCTCCAGGCCGTTTGGCTCAGTCCTTGTGGATGGTTTTGTAGTTGTCCTGGATTGCCGTGGCAATGTCCAGGGCAGAGGTGGGGGTGATCCATGTCTCCATGAAGAAGTCAATGTCCAGGGCGGTCGAGTCAAGGTTGTCCAAGACTTCTACTGCATGCTTGATGAGGGAGCATGTTTTGAGGAGTATGCACTTGAGGTGGTTGTCTGTGCTTGGTACGGGATCATGAGGTGGTCCTTGGAGGGTGCGGGAGCATGCACGGCATGAAAAAGTTCCATGAGTGTTCCTGGGGTCAGCTAGGTGACAGGTTGAGGCTCTTCTCGGGTTGTGGGTACATAGAGTGTTGGTGTTGAACCAGCGGATGGAGTGAGGACCAGGGTCTATGGCCCTGGGCATGGTCCAGGTTCTGACAGGTGCAGATGGGGGTTAAGAAGGGAAGGGAGGCGTGGGGTCCAATCAGCTTGGAGGTGGGAGGGCAGGTCCGCAGGGGCAGCAGTGGCATGGGGAAAACGCGGGGAGAGTGAAAGGAGAGAGAAAGAGACAAGAGGGAAAAAATGAAATAAGAGACAGAAAATTTAAAAGAAGTAGAAACAGAAGTAAAGCGAGACAGAAGATACTTACTTGCAGATGGCCACTAGACCACCAGGGATGAGGTTCAGGCAGTTCACTCGTGGAAGAGACAGCAGCAGCAGCAACAGGTTAAGCTGCACAGGGGAGGACAATAGACCCTGACCAGGTGGTTATTTCATTTTCAGGATTCTACAATCCTACAGTCTTTCTATTTCTATTGCACACCCACATTGACGTCCGGTTTACACAATGTGGTGGTTAAAGACACTAATGTTTCTAGTTATGCGTTCATAGCGTGTTTGATAGTGGCACGTTCCAAAGCGGATCACGGCGCATTCCATAAGGTAACTATGCTTGCATCAATTATTTCAGGTTCCTTTTTGCTTTGTCATTATCATTATTGAGCACCACATTTTCATTCACTCTTCAGTTGTTGGGCAAGCAGAGGATGGCATATTAATTTGATTGGGTGCCGGAATGTGCAATTTAGTTGGCAACGTTAGTTGGATTTCTTTGAACCTCAACACTGCTCTTGAAGGTATCCAGTGTTACATCTGGTGCATGGGTGCAACAGAACGGGTTTGTCGGTCTCTAATGACTGCCCTAGTGTGTTTTTTGGAGTTTTGGAATTGCTTCCCAACTCCCCATGCCACTAGGGTGACCACCCATCCGTAATTTTCATGGACTTTCCGTAATTTAGCATTTCTGTCCATTGTCTGCGATGAAAGGCTTAACAGACAGCGTTTGTCTGTAATTTTAACCTTTCACTCAAAGAACAAAATGTAATTAGGACAGATTAGTTTCCCCAGCTGGAATAAAAGGCAGGGAGTCTTCTGTGCTCTGAGGGAGGGAGGGGCAGACAGATAAGAAACAGACCTTCTTGCTATGGTATCTTCCTCCCTAAAGAAAAGCAAATGTGCGCAACTGATAAATCTGCAAAGGCAAAGGGGCTTGGAAACCTGTATTGACTTTAGTCAAAAGAGTCACTTGAAGCTTTCTGATGGCACAGATATTTTCTTTTAGAGAGATAGTGTAAGGGTGTTCCAAGATGAATTGTGGAGTGTGTGGTTTTAGTGAATTGATATGAAAAATGTTTGCACTAGGTAAAATCTGTATATTATTGAAATTTTTATTTTAGGACAACTTTTTTTATTTAACCTAAATGTACTTGTGCATTTTGAAGCAGCCTTTATTATGATGAGATAATGCATGTTTAAAATAAGGACTCATACATTCACAGTTATTTCAGGGACCTTAGTACCTCATAATAGTAAAAAACATTCGCAAATCCAGTAGGTCTTGTGTACACAAGAGTTATTTGCTTTGCTAATGTGTTTTAGCCATGTTATGCACCAGAGTGGCTGATGTTCAGCATGACTAGAAGTTCGTGGCTTAGAAGAGATGGGCGGGAAGTGTTGCAGAGTTCAATGGCAAAGAGTGGAATAGAGGGCTGCAGAGTGGAGGGACAGAGAGTGTCACGTTTAGGAATTACATACTGTGGAGTTGCGTAGAGTGGCATATAGTGGGGTGGTATGCAGTGGAGTTGACTGATGTAGAGTTCATTGGTGTAGAGTGTTGCAGAATATAATGGTGTAGAGTGAAGTGGCATTGAATGCAGCGGCATAGAATTCAGCGGCGTACAATGTTGTGTCATTGAATGCAGAGGCATAGATTAGAGTGGTGCACAGTAGAGTGTAGGGGTGCAGAGTGGAGTGGTGCAGACTAGAGTGGCATAGAGTGCAGTGGAGTAAAATGGCATACAATAGAGTGGCAGAGGGTGCAGTAGTGTAGACTGGTGCAGTGGCATAGAGTGCAGAGTAGACCTGAGGGGTATAGAGGACAGTGATGATGAGTGGTGCAGAGTGGAGTAGTGTAGGGTGGTGCAGTACAGGTTAGAGTATAGTTCTGTAGAGTGCAGTGGCGTAGAGTAGAGTGATGCAGAGTAGATTGGCATTAAGTGCAGTGGCAAAGAGTACAGTGGTGTAGAGTGTATTGGCATAGAATGCAGTAGTACAGAGTAGAGTGGTGTAGAGTACAGAGAGTGCAATGTTGCAGAGTAGCGTCAGTGCAGTGGTGTGAAGTAGAGTGCCATAGAGATCAGTGGAGTAGATTACAGTAGCACAGAGTAGAGTGCAGTAGCATAGGGTACAGTTGTTTAGAGTGCATTGGCCTAGAGTGCAGTGGTTTAGAGTGAGGTGACATAGAGTGGCATGTGGCACAGTAGTGTGGCATAGAGTGCAGTGGAGAAGAGTGGTGTGCAATAGTGGCAGAAAGTGCTGTAGTGCAGAGTGGTGCAGTGGCATAGACTGCAGAGTTGACTTGAGTGGCATAGAGTGAAGTGGCGTATAGTAGTGCAGAGTGGAGTAGTGCAGAGTGGTACAGTTCAGAGTAGAGTATAGTGCTGTAAAGTGCAGTGGCATAGAGTGAAGTTATGCAGAGTAGAGTGGTACAGAGTACAGTGGCATAGAGTGTATTTGTGCAGAATGCAGTAGTACAGAGTACAGCGGTGTACAGTATAGTGGCAGTGAGTGCAGTGTTGCAGAGTGGAGTGTCATAGTGTGCAGTGGTGTATAGTGGAGTAGAGTGACACAGAGAGCAGTGGCATAGAGCACAGTGGTGCAAAGTAGAGGGCAGTGACATATAGTGCAGTTGTTTAGAGTGCGCTGGCGTAGAGTGCATTGAAGTAGAGTGCAGTGGGTTAGGGTGCAGTAGGGCAGAGTGGCATAGAGTGCAGTGGCGTAGAGTAAATTGGTTCAGTGTGGAGTGAAGTGGCATAGAGTGAAGAGGTACCGAGTAAAGTGCACTGGCATAGAATGCAGTGGTGGAGAGTGCAGTGGCGTAAAGTAGATTGTTTCACAGTAGAGTGGAGAGGTGCAGGGTAGAGTGGAGTTGCGTAGACTGGCATAGAGTGTGATGACATAGAGTAAAGTTGTTTAGAGTGCCATGGTATAGAGTGCACTGGTGCAAAGTAGATGAGAGTAATGTACAGTGTCTTGATGTAGAGTGCAGGAGCATAGAGTTGAGTATTAGAGTAAAGTGGACTAGCATAGAGTGCAGTGGCACAGAGTGCAGTGTTGCAGAGTGGCATAGAGTGGAGTTGTGTGGAGTAGTCTTATGTTGCTTAGACTGGTATAGCATACAGAGGCGCAGAGCACAGTGGTGTAGAGAGGCATAAAGTGCACTAGCATAGAGTAGAGTGGTATAGAGTAGAGAGGCATAGTGTGAAGTAGCATAGAGTGCAGTGACTTGGGTGGAGTAGAGGGAAGTGGAGAAGAGTGCAGTGTCCCACAGTGCAATGGCGTGGAGTGGTGCAGAGTGGGGTGCAGTGGTGTGGAGTGGTACAGAGTAGAGAGTAGAGTGGAGTATGCATGGTGTGGTAACAACACATTTATGATTGAAACGACCTTTGTATTTGCACAGACACACTGTTTTTTAAATAAAACTATACAGTGCACAGACGATGATGTGTGGAAATTGCATCACCTAATGTAATGATTTGTTTTAATCATTTAAAGGTATTTGTTTCCAGCACAGTTCAGATTTAACAAAATGTGCTTCATTTGTACTCCTAATTCTGATATATTCTGAAATTCTTGCACAGTTTAAATGTTGTCATGTGATAGAAAAACACTCTTTACTACCCCCAGCATCCAGCAAGATTGTCACATTAATCCTCTCACTTAGAATTCAGAGAAATAAAAGTAAACACTAAGGGCCAGATGTACCAAAGGTTTGCGACTCGCAAACGGGCAGAATCGCAATTTGCGACAGTGCAAAATCGGAAATGGGATGCAAAAAGCCCATTTCCGACTCGCAAAAAGCGATGGGACCCGTTTGCGAGTCACATCCGTTGCAACCCCATTTTGCGACCCGCAAATAGCAAGTTGCAATTTGCGAGTCGCAAACCTTATGCAATTGCAACTCGCAAATTGCGACTAGTCGCAAAAAGCCCAGTTTGCATGTCCCATTTACCACTAACTCAGAGCAGGTGGTAACCATTACCAAAGTATAAAAGGGGACCCAGAAGCCATCTGGGTTACTCAAGATGGCGGAGATATACCTGATAGCAGTGAGGAGGAGAGTCTACGCAGCCCAGCAGAGGAGGAGGAGGGGCCACAGACAGGAGAAGATATATAGAACCAGGCAGACTCTTTTTCAGCAAACTGAAGAGGAGATCTATGACAAATACCGCCTTAGCAGCGCAGCCATTCTAGAATTAATAGATTTACTCAAACCACAGCTAGAACACCAGACTCTGCGTGGCTGCGCCATTCCTACGCATGTGCAAGTACTATGCTCACTGCACCTCTTGGCCTCAGGGAGTTATCTGGGGGTCATTGCTGTGGCAGGTGGGGTATCCCCAAGTGCAGTGTCAAGGTTCCTCAGGGCCTTCCTAGATGCCTTAGTCACGCACATGTCTCACTTCATATACTTACCAAGGAATGAGGCAGAAATGAACAGCACCAAGCTGGACTTTTACAGGATTGCCCACTTTCCCCATGTCATAGGGTGTGTAGATGGGACACACATTCAAATATGCCCCCCTGCAAATCTGGAACACATTTTCCGCAACAGAAAGTGTACCCACTCACTCAACATACAGGTTGTTTGTGATGCCCATTATGTCATCACGGACATCGTAGCTAAGTTTCCAGGCAGTACCCATGACTCATACATTTTTAGGCATAGTGGGATACATCAACGCCTGGAACGTGGGGAATTCGGAGACGGTTACCTCCTAGGTAGAGCCATAGACACTTGCAGACATACACACAGGTCACTGTGCACGACTATCTGGACTTCCTAACAGTGTACTTTTGTGCCCAACAGGTGACAGTGCCTATGCTCTCAGGCCTTGGATCATGACTCCGTTTTTAACAACCCGCACTGAATCAGAGAGGCAATACAACAGTGCGCATAAGAGGACCAGGAACCTGATAGAGCGCACCTTCGGACTCCTGAAGGCAAGATTCAGATGCCTACACCGCAGTGGAGGCGCCCTCCAATACACCCCCATTACCGCATTCAAAATTGTGGTCGCATGCGCCATCCTCCACAACATAGCCACCCGACGTGGGCTACCTCTCACCCCTGCAGACCCAGATCCGGATGATGAAGAGCAAGAACAACCACATCGCCATCATGGGGATAGGAGTATAGCTAATCAAGGCAGACTGAGACGGGACCACATTGCAACACAATATTTTGGACGGTACGTGTCAACTCCCACCATACTCACCTATTGACCAAAAACTCCATTTGTTAAGTGGAACAAAAATAACTGTTTTATTACTGTAATTAAGAAACTATATACAAGTCGAAATTGTCCATGGGCAGGAAAATGCCAACCAGTCATGTGGCACATTAACGCCATGTGCCACATTTAATGGTCCTGGGTGTTATCTATGATCTCCTGCCCCTCCTGCCAGCCTGGCTGGTCCCTGCTGCGTCCGTGGTGCTCTGCCTACCACTCCTGAGCACCCTGCTGTCAGTGGCAGAGACACTGCTCACTGTTGAGCCCTCCTCACTGTCTTGGGGTGTTTCCCCTGTGGCCCTCGACATTTCCCGTGTCTCCATAAGTTCGATTATGTGGGTGAGACGTCCCAGGCCCCTGGCAACATCCCCAGCAAAATGGCCCATCTCAACTTGCAGCCCAACTGTCCTCCTTGACAGGCCTGTTGTATTAATGGAGAGCCTGCCGATCGATGTGGCCATCCTGTCCAGTCAGTGCATTATCTGCCGATCTCTGCGCCGCCCAGCCTCTGCCTGGGCCACCAGTCCTCCCGCCAGTTCCCTAATGGCAAGGGCAAGGTCCCCAGTGTTCTGGCACATCATGTCCATGCGTCTGTTGAGGTGCTGCATGCTTGCATGGTTGTTTCGCACAAAGCGGTGCAGCACACCACTGATCCTGCCCAAAATTCTGTTCTGCAGGCGCTGACCACGCAGCAGATGTGCCTCACTGGTGGTTGGAGGAAGTATCCCGGATGCAGACTGCAGCCCAGATGGTCTTGTCCTGTGGCTGCCCTGTGCTCCCACCTGTGTCCTCCCTGCCTGTTGCTGGGGCAGCTTCTGGCATGATTGTTGCAGCAGGTGTTGCTACTGCAGGGATGCTGCTGACCGTGCAGGTGGGGGTGCTGGCGGGTCCTGGGGTGTCCTCCTGGGCCTGGGTGCTTGGGGTGTTGGGTGTGTATTGCTGCAGACCTGTGGGACATGGGGAACAGACTGTCAGTGTCTACTATCTATTGCACACATCCTAATAAACATTTGCCTATGAACTGCCTATTTGACTACATTTCCCATAATGCATCATTCTGGCAATTTCTATCCTGAAATGGAGCTATTTTGGTTGTGCATGCACCTGTGTACATGGTGGGTGGGGGTATGGCATTGATAGGGGTACAGGCTTATCACATGGTACTCACCGGTTGATGTGCCGGACTCTGAGGTGTCCAGGTCCCCAAATCCACACACTGCCTCCTGGTCCAATGTTCCTTCCACCCTTTCTTCCAGGGGTGTGGGTGGTGGCACAGATGATGGTCCCCCTCCTGTGCCTCTCATCTCCCGGAGCCTTTCTGCCACCCTCTCCTTGGCCCGGGAGCGGAGGTCATACCACCTCTTCTTAATGTCCTCGATTGTCCTGTGGCTCACACCCAGGGAATTGATTTTAGCCTGAATGTCCTGCCAGAGTAGTTTTTTTGTGGCCTCAGGGACATTGAGGGCTGCTCTCCCAAAAAGCTCATCATGGTGCTGACAGCATTCCTCTGTCAGCACCTCCAGCTCACTCTCAGAAAATTTAAGCTTCCTCTTTCTTGGGGTTCCCTCCATGGCAGCTGCTGTTTGTTCTGTGTGAAGACTGGCAGTTATAAAAGGGTGTGGTCCTCCCTCCTCCCAGGTGTATTTGTAAACTTCCTGGCTGTGATGTCATCATCATGTGCCAGGAAGTGTTTCCAGAGTGTTCTGGTGTGGTTTCTGGAGTGTTCTGCTGCACCTGCAAGCAATTTTCAAGGTAATCGCAATTTGCGACACCTACTCGCTAATTGCGAGTTCGTTTTTTGCACACTCGCAAAAAGTGACCTCGCAATCTGCGGACTCGCACACTGCGTTGCGAGTCCGGCTGCGAGACGCAAAATCGGATCGTTTTTTTTTTGGGCATTACATATTGCGACTCGTATTTTGCGAGTCGCATCAACTCGCAAAATGCGAGTCGCAATTTTTATTTTTGCTACATCTGGCCCTAAGTTCCCACCAAAGATAGAGGCTGATATTTGACCTTGTTCTATGAATGCCCAACAAATGTGATGAGATAAGAACAAGATTTACAGGCCCGTTTACGGAAAGATACAGTAAATAAGGTTTGGGCAAGGGAAGGGAAGGGACTTACTCAAGCTGGACAGCCTAAAACAAATAAAGCCAGCAAATTGAAAGCAACGAAATGTGAGTTGCAAGCCACAAAGCCGATGGCAAGCAGTGAGCAGAATGCATTCCCAAGGAAGCTCTATGAATGTACTTAAAGTGACAGTCATGGGATACTTTGTGGGGAAAAACCAGTATTTTAGTCCAGTCCTTATCTTCAGAAGTTTGGCCACATCAATCACCCAGGTATTATAACAAGAAGACCTGGAGTGGTCTCCATGTTGCAGGAAAGGTCTGTAACCCATCTTATCAGTTTGCCACCAGTCTCTATGGTATAGAGCTTCTGGCACACCTCATGTAGGGTTAGTGCTAGGTTGCAGAAATGAAATAAGGCATTTAATGATTGTTTAAGGTAGGTGTAAGTAAGGATTTGACCAGGGTGAAGATGGTCATCTGCCACACGGGTTTGGAAATTTAGTAGCTCGACATCCAGAAACAAATCCCCCAATTTTAAGACACCTGCAGCAAGCCACTGATGGAGTTGTTCAAGTGGATAGTCTAGCAAAGGTAGTGCAGGAGCACAGGGTTTCTTCGTGTCAGTGAGTCAACAGGTTCTAGTAAGGCAAGAGAAAGCTGTGCATCATAACCCCAGATGGTGTTCCATAGACTGGTCAGTAGGAAACAATGAGCAGTGCAGGAAGCCCTCCTTAAATTCTTTACAGATAAACCCCATCTCATGCAGGGGGCAGGCAGACAGCCAGCAAGCCACCCATTGGACCTGTGCAGCGAAATAATAGCGTTATAAGTCCAGCAGGCCTAATCCACCCACAGTCACGGGTTGCTTTAGAGTGGAAAGAGCTACCCGACGTCGCTCCAGCTACCAAATCATATGTGTGGTGTGTCTGAAGAAGGAATGAAGGACTAGTAGGGGAAGGTTTGCAAAATAATACTATCATCGGGGTAGCACACCATCTTCACTGGTGCCATGTGGCCCACTACAGAAAGCATAAGAGAAGACCAAAAGGGAAACTGGGCTGGGAGGGATCATGACGCTCTGCTGAGAGTTCCTTCCTGCAAATCAGTGGGGAAATGGTAGATATTAATCACTAGGTACCGAAAGGTAACTGGTTCCCAGTACAATCTGAGGTCTAATTGTATATAAAGAGGAAAACACCAATTATATTTTAAGATCTTTCTCATGTTCTTACTTTTTGTTTGTGCAATTTACATCCCAAATATTTTGAAGATTATATGTGTACTTGAAGTTTAGGGATTACCCAGATCACTGGTTTGTTTTTTTCTCATTTGCAAAACCATTTGAAGACATGGACAGAGGAGGCAATTGCCTTGCACAAACTTGCAAGGGGTATGGCCCCTGCTAACCCTTCAACCTGCGGACCCAGCTTACCATTGCACCCAAAACGTTTGCCAGGGTGGGTTGGTGCTGCTTGTTCAACTACCTGACAGTGCCTCTTCTGTTTCTCTCCTGTCTGTAGAGGCAACTCCCCAGGTACGCAATACCTTCAGATAGTCTTGGTGAACCCATCTTGTCTGATTTTAGGAATTGTCCCGCCTTGTTCTTCTCTTTCTTATCTATCCAGTTCTTAGCAACAACCCTGTGAGTCAGTTGCCATGGATCTACCATTTGATCTTGATTTCATCCTCCTTTTTTTATTACCTTTGATAGGTAGTCCGGGCTCCCAGTTCTGAGATAAATGTAGAGTCCCAGCCGTACACTCTAGTTCTGTGAGACTACAGAGAAGTTATTGGTGCCTCACATCCTGACATTAGATGTGAGACTGTCCCCCACAACATCTGTTCTGTCTCATTAAATGTTTTTTAGGTTGAAAGTCCATTGGAGGTTGAAGTGAGCCAGATGTTTTTGTTCAACCTGTTTAAACTAGCATAAGGTTAATCACATTAATTTTTCCCAAACTGTTGTCATGGGTTTTAAAATGTTTAGAAACATAATCAAAATGTTGCTGTTACTTTCTCCCCAATAAAGATTGGGTGGATTTGGGTAGGGGTGATGGCCATGATACAGTGCTGCAGGGCATTAATTTACCACTGAACAAGGACGTAATGTGACATCGGAATGTAGCATACCAGAAGGCAATCACAAATAGACCACAGTGAATAAATAGTGCAATGTTAAAAAAGAGTAAATAAATGCTCTGATAACCTAATGGGATATGGTCTCTCTTGGGTGTGTCTGTAAAACTGACATTTGTTCTTAAGTTTTTGTCCTGAATTTTGACCCTTGTCCTGATTTTTTGTCCTGAATTTTGACCCTTTGTCCTGAATTTTTTACAGTCCTGTCTAGAATTTGCATTGATGCCAGTAGCCTTACATGCTACTACGAAGAGACCAACTAGTTGTAGTGTATAGGGCATAGAGAGTATTATGCATTCTGCGTATTATTTATTTTGACAATACTCATCAACACCATTTTTGTGAGTAGCAATGTTTCTAGTGAGTTGTGATGCATATTGGTACATGAAGTACACCTGAGTTACCTCAGTTGTTTATCGCATGGAAGATACATAAGGGATCATTACGACCCTGGCGTTCGGCGATAATATGGCGGCAAACACTGGCAACAGGCTGGAGGTACTTACAGCCATATTATGACATTGGCGGGTTGGCTGAAGCCAACCCACCAATATACCACTCCGACCGTCACAGCGGTAATGACAGCCAGGCTGGAAATATCTATCTCCAGCCCAGCAGCCGTCACTGTTCCACCTGCGGGATTATGAACCCGCCTAACGCCATGGTTTTCGTGGCTTTCTTAACGCCACGAAAACCATGGTGGTAGGTACTATCAGTGACAGGGAATTCCTTCCCTGTCACAGATAGGGGTCTCCTCCTGTAGGAGGCTGGCTTGGCTTATAGTGGGTACCTTGTGGTACTTACACCTTGTGCCAGGTCCAGTTATCCCTTATTGGTAGATTAGAGGTGTTCTAGCAGCTTAGGCTGATAGAGGTAGCTATAGCAGAGCAGCTTAGGCTGAACTAGGAGGCATGCAAAGCTCCTACCATACCACTTAAATCATTTAGCACTATATCATAAGAAAACACAATACTCAGAGTTACTAAAAATAAAGGTACTTTATTTTAGTGACAATATGCCAAAAGTATCTCAGAGGATATACTCCCATAGGAGGCAGACAAACCAAAATCAAGTAAGTAACAGTTAGAAAAGTAGTGCAAACAGTGTAGAACACAATAGAATGCAATAGGGAGAAATAGGCCTAGTGGCAACACAAACCATATACTCCAAAAGTGGAATGCGAACCACGAATGAACCCCAGGCCTAGTGTAGTGTGTAGAGGGTCACTGGGAGTGTAAGAAAACACTAAGGGTGTCCAAGATACCCACCCCAAGACCCTGAAAAGTAGGAGTAAAGTTACCCTACTACCCCAGAAAGACAGTAAAGTCGAGATAGGGGATTCTGCAAGGACAACTACTGACTGCAAAGCACTGAAGACGGATTCCTGGACCTGAGGACCTGTGAAGGAAGGGGACCAAGTCCAAGAGTCACGCAAGTGTTGAGGAGGGCAGGAGCCCACTAAACCCCGGATGAAGGTGCAAAAGGGCTGCCTCTGGGTGGAAGAAGCCGAAAATTCTGCAACAACGGAAGGTGCCAGGAACTTTTCCTTGGTTCAGAAGATGTCCCACTGTGTGCTGGAGGATGCAGAGTTGTTTCCATGCAGAAAGACCCGAAGCAAGCCTTGCTAGCTGCAAGAGTCGCGGTTAGGATTGTGGGTGCTGTTAGGGCCCAGGAAGGACCAGGAGGTCGCCCCTTGCAGGAGGGCACAGAGGGGTCGCTTAGCAATACGGAGAGCCCGTGCAGGATCAGGCAGCACCCGCAGAAGCACCTGAACAGGCACTTAGAAGATCTGAGTATGACGGTCAACTCAAAACAACAAAAGAGGGTCCCACAACGTCAGAGTCCAACTGAGCGAGTTGAGGCAATGCAAGACGGAGTGCTGGGGACCTGGGCTAGGCTGTGCACAAAGGAAGTCTTGCAAAAATGCTCGGTACACAGGATTGCTGTCTGGCGTGGGGAGTCAAGGAATTACTTCCACCAAATTTGGACAGATGGGCCACTGGACTGTCGAAGACACTTGGACCCAGCTCCTCAGTTCCAGGGACCATACTCGTCAGGATGAGAGGGGACAAATAGGACCAGTGATGCAGAAGTTTGGTGCCTGTGTTGACAGGGGGAAGATTCCGTCGACCCACGGGAGATTTCTTCTTGGCTTCCAGTGCAGGGTGAAGGCAGACAGCCCTCAGAGCATGCACCACCAGGAAACAGTCAAGAAAGCCGGCAGGATGAGGCACTACAATGTTGCTGGTAGTCTTCTTGCTACTTTGTTGTGGTTTTGCAGGCGACCTGGAGCAGTCAGCGGTCGATCCTTGGCAGAAGTCGAAGAGGGAAATGCAGAGGAACTCTGGTGAGCTCTTGCATTCGTTATCTGCTGAGATACCCACAGGAGAGACCCTAAATAGCCCTCAGAGGAGGATTGGCTACATCCAAAGGTAAGCACCTATCAGGAGGAGTCTCTGATGTCACCTGCTGGCACTGGCCATTTAGAGCTGTCCATTGTGCCCTCACACCTCTGCATCCAAGATGGCAGAGGTCTGGGACACCCTGGAGGAGCTCTGGGCACCTCCCCTGGGAGGTGCTGGTCAGGGGAGTGGTCACTCCACTTTCCTTTGTCCAGTTTCGCGCCAGAGCAGGGGCTGGGGGATCCCTGAACTGGTGTAGACTGACTTATGCAAGGAGGGCACCATCTGTGCCCTTCAAAGCATTTCCAGAGGCCAGGAGAGGCTACTCCTCCCAGGCCCTTCACACCTATTTCCAAAAGGAGAGGGTGTAACACCCTCTCTCAGAGGAAATCCTTAGTTCTGCCTTCCTGGGACTGGGCTGCCCAGGCCCCAGGGGGGCAGAAACCTGTCTGGGGGTTGGCAGCAGCAGTAGCTGCAGAGAAAACCCCGGAAAGTTAGTTTGGCAGTACCCGAGCTCTGTGCTGGAGACCCGGGGATGCATGGAATTGTCCCCCCAATACCAGAATGGTATTGGGGTGACAATTGCATGATCCTAGGCATGTTACATGGCCATGTTCGGGGTTACCATTGTAACGCTACATATAGGTGTTGACCTATATGTAGTGCACACGTGTAATGGCGTCCCCACACTCACAAAGTCCAGGCAATTTGCCCTGAACAATGTGGGGGCACCTTGGCTAGTGCCAGGGTGCCCACACACTAAGTAACTTTGCACCTAATCTAATTATAACACATCTGTCACTGTTGGACAAATTTAACTTGGTGGAAGTTGCTGGACTTTGACAATCGGTATGTCTCTTCCTCTTTTCTTGGTGTTGCAGTCACTCAAGTCAATCTCGTTATGCCCATCAGGATGGCTCAGCTCTTGTTGCAGAGGCATGTTTTTCTTGTACGACCAAAGATCAGGCCACAAAGTCATTTCCCAATATAGTCATGCAAGGTGATATGATAGTCCCCAAGGACAAAGCAGGGAGTTTGGTTAATGGAAATGTGCAGCAAAATCTCTGGAAACGCATTAAACACCACTTTCTGCATCTGTTAGAATGCTAGCAGCTGGTTACCTTTAAGGACTTCAGATGAGTATGTGCTTGTGTAAATGGTGTATCCTATAGAGACATTATTTTCCTCAATTCCAATAGCAGTGAGAATTTAGTTGACTCTTGAGCAATCTTTTCTATTGAAACAATTTTGAGTGTTAACTGGCACACAAATAAATCTATGTACTCTTTGTCTGTGGATGATTGTGATGTCATGGCTGGGAGAGGACACCTCAAGATGTAGTTCACAGGGTAGCAGTCAATCACTGTGCACAGTGTTGAAATCATATGTCATGACACATAGGGGGTCATTATGACCCCAGCGGTAGGTGATAATGTGGCGGTAGTACAGGCTGGCGGTACATTCTGCCACATTATGACATTGGTGGGTTGGCTGTAGCCAACCTGCTAATTTATTGTTCCTACCACCATGGCGGTAGCAGCCACCGTGCTAGAGATAACAATCTCCAGCCTGGCAGCCGCTATTGTACCACTGCCGGCATTTTGAGCCTGCCTACTGCCATGGTTTTTGTGGCATTCACAATGCCACAAAAACCATGGCGGTACGCCCTACCAGTGACAGGGAATTCCTTCCCTGTCACTGGTAGGAGGCTCACCCCCCCAAACACTCCCCAGATGCACCCTACCCCTCCTCCATCCATGCTCCCCCCTTCCAATCCCCCACCCACCATACACGCACACTCGCAGACACGCACCACCCAGACACACACTCACTCACACTTGCATACACACATTCATTCACGCATGCGTCCATTCATTCTCGGAATCATCCGTACGCACATTCACACTGACATGTAGACACGCATTCCCATTTCCATTTGTACATGCATTCTCACACATGCATACACCCACGCACACAGCACTACACACACAGTTGCATACACGCACGCACACACTCACACATACATGCACACAACACTACATACCCACACACAACACCCTCCACCTCCCTCCCCTGTCGGAAGCCCAACTTACCTGCATCCAGGGGTGCTTCCGGCAGGGAACGGGACAGGGCACTGCTACTGCCAGCAGTGCCCACCAGCAGAACACAGCCAGGTCGTATCATGTGTCATGATATGGCTGACAGCGGTCTACTGCTGTGGCGCTGCTGGTGGTAGAAGCCCCACCTTACCACCATCCGCCAGTATGGCCACAGCCGGATTTCCACCCTTCTTGTGGCAGAAATCCGTCTGTGGTCATAATTCGGCGAATGGATGGTAGCAGCGGCAACAGTCTTTTAGCTGCTGTCGCAGCAGTAGGTGGCTTTTACCATCAATGTTAATATGAGGGCTATAGTCTCCATCACTCAATGCGAGGTAACATTTTCACACTATGGTGCCTGATGATTTGCAAAAATTGTAATTGCTTTCCCATTCAGGAACATCTGGTGGTGTTCAAATGCTCATTTTTCAGCCAGGCGAATTTTCTTGATTGGCTGGTAAGCTTTGCCACTGTCAGTCAAACTTCGTTTGGAATATGTCCACATTTGTGCAGTGGTATAATTGCTTCGAGCCACACTGGATTTGCATTAACTTTGCTTGCACTGCACACGGCCAAGATCAGTGTATTCTGTGTGTTCTGCTAATATAACATAATCTTTAGCTTGATGATATGCTGCAGCACACTCACTGGACCAGATTAATGGCTGTCCTTGCTTGATGAGTTATCCAAGGTCAGAGCTCATTGTGGCAAAGTTCTTGGTATAACAAGAACTTTAGCTTGATCTGACTCCGCTTTGATGTCCCTTGTAGCTACATGCATCCTCAAGATTCACAAGTGAAGAGTTAGGAATAGCAAACCAATACTTACCTGTAAATGCTTACCTTGGTGATATTTTTTGTGTCAATATTCTGGTTATGATATTTTTTAGCACAATTTGTCAAAGTTGGTATTTTGGTAGTATACCTTATTTCAGCATACATAGTTGTATAATAATACAGCAGGACTTGGGCACAGTTGGCTAAAGTGTACGATGATCCGATCCTAAGATAGAAACAGAACTAAAAACTTCTCAAAGTCAGGTGAACCAATGAAAATTAACCAGTGATCATTTGCTACCTTCCTGTTTCATATAATTTGACAGACAGGTGTTGTGGGGCACACCTGCCTTTTACATAGCTTCCTTAAAAGCTTCAATGCTATTGCAATACATTTTATTTACATAGTGCATTCTCCCACATTTTCAGAATGGTAGCATACTATACTGTTGAATGAATGATTGTTTGGCAGGGTGCTGTGTTTGTGAAGCAATGTGGTATCATGCATGAGTGACCAGAGGGGTGCTCTTGTTTTGTCTTGTCCTACAATGCCCAGCAGTGTCATGGAGGGGGAGGTGTGCGTGATAAGCACACATATTATGATTGTAAATGGGACTACAACATAGGCAGCTACACAACACCAACCTAGTCAGAGGGGCAATAGGGCACTGTGTCCCTGAATGTACACCAAAAGAGGGGTTAATCAGAAATGGCCCTGTAATCCATAATGCAAATTTGATGTTTGTAGGAAATTGCCATCTTTCCCCTTATTTCCTGCCAACTTTTTGCCCTATCTGTTTTGCTAGCATTAGAACTCTGAGCTGTTTAACCCTGTTATACAGGAGTTAAGTGCTTGTGCTCACCCATTAAAATTGGTTATATTGGTTTACCCCAATTTACATATTTAACTTGCCTATAGGTTCCTAGTGTATTGTGTAGAAAATGCATTCCCGGCCTTGAAAATAAATATCACCTTTAGATTGCAGCATCTATTATGTGATCTACTGCATTGGCCTGTAAAGCATATCTTCGGATATACCATGTATAGCTTGAATGCACTAGCCAAAAAATCTGCTGTAATACCTGTCAATTTTTTTTTTTTTGACAGGCTGGAAACCCTGGTTTTAAATACTAACAAGGTACTTTTAAGCACACCATGTCACCCACAAGGTAGGTGCCTAATATTTAAAAGTGGAGCATGTACAAAGTTAAAGCTGCCCTATTCCTCCAGTGACAGCCCCCAAAGATGTTTTCACCAGCAAGGCTGGAGCTGGAGCCCAGATAACACCTAAGTACAGATTATAAATGTTATACTGCAGTTTTGGACAGTACACTTCTAAAAGAAGCATTCATCTTCACTTCCAGCAGCCACATCGCCTTCACTCACACCACCGAACTCCACTGGACTGACCACCACTGCATCCACTTCTCCTTCCTGAAGCCCACCACTCACCACCAACAACATCCTACCCCCCACCACAAGTGGAACAAGATCTCCAAAGAACAACTGATCTCCAACCTCACACAAGCTTCACCTCCCAGTACCAACGACCCCAATGCCGCCACCCTCAACCTCACACGATGGCTAGAAGCATGCGCAGACTCCCTCACCCCACTCAAAATACCCAACAATACCCGCAGCAACAAGACAGCACCCTGGTTCACCGCAGAACTTCAGTCTTCCAAACGAGAATGCCGAAAAATTGAGAAAGTCTGGTGCCAAGAACCCTCAGTGAATAACTTCTCCACCCTCAAATCAGCCATGCTCAAACATCACCAGCTCATCCAGACCACCAAACGATCCTTCTACAAAGAACGCATAGACGACAATGCACACAACAGCAAGGAATGTTTTGCCATCATCAAAGAACTCACCAAACCCAAATCTTGCACCATCGACCCTCCACACTCCCAAGACCTCTGCAACTCCCTCTCCACCTACTTCCACCACAAGATCACAGACATACACGACAGCTTCACATTGTCATCACCCATCACCACCACCAACACAGCCAACACCATGGGTCCCTGCCACACCAACGTACTGAACACCTGGATCCCCACCAAAGACGAAGAAACAAGGCCAGCCAAATCATCGCTCCCCAGCTCTGGGCCGTCATCAACAGCTCCTTTGAGACCGCAACCTTCCCAGACATTTGGAAACATGCCAAAGTCAATGCTCTTCTCAAAAAACCCAAATCAGACATTGAAGACCTCACAAACTACCAACCTATCTCTCTACTCCCCTTCCCAGGAAAGGTCACAGAGAAGATAGTAAACATACAACTGTATCGCTTCCTAGAAGACAACAACATACTCAACGTCTCCCAGTCTGGATTCCGCAAAAACCCCAGCATCGAGACCGCCCTCATTACCTGTACAGACGACATCAGGACCAGATTGGAGAAGGGCGAAACTGTTGCCCTCATCCTCCTAGACCTCTCCACAGCTTTCAACACTGTATGCCACAATTCGCACACGCCTCTTCGATGCCGGAATTTGCCACAAAGCCCTGGACTGGCTCACCTTCTTCCTCTCCGAAAGAACCCAAAGAGTTCGCCTCCCTCCTTTCCGGTCTACAGCCACCAAGACCATCTGTGGGGTCCCCCAAGGATCCTCCCTCAGCCCCACCCTCTTCAATATCTACATGGCTCCACTCGCCAACATCATCCGCCCCCACGGCCTCACCATCATTTCATACGCTGACGACACCCAGCTCATCATCTCCCTCATGAGGAACGCATCTACCGCAAAGAATAACCTACACGCAGGACTCATCGCCATCGCTAACTGGATGACAGCAAGCCACCTCAAATAGAACTCAGAAAAAACCGAGATCATCGTCTTCAGTCCCAACAAGACAGCATGGAACGACTCTTGGTGGCCCACCACCCTTGTACCACCCCCAACACCCACCACCAACACACGCAATCTAGGCATCATACTGGACTCATCTCTCTCCATGACTCAGCAAATCAATGCCACATCATCCTTCTGCTTCAACACCCTTCGCATGCTACGCAAGACTTTCAAATGGATTCCTTTAGAAACAAGAAGAACGGTCACCCACGCCCTCATAAGCAGTAGACTGGGCTACGGCAATGCCCTCTACGCTGGGATCACAGCCAAGCTTCAGAGAAAACTCCAGCGCATCTAGAACGCAGCCGCACGTCTCATCCTCAACCACCCTCGCCACGAACACATCTCCGCCCACCTCAGATCCCTACACTGGCTGCCCATCAACAAAAGGATAATTTTCAAAATCCTTATCCACGCTCACAAAGCCTTCCATGACACCGGACTGGCCTACCTCAACTAACAAATCAAATTCCACAAACCAACTCGACAGCTCTGCTCTGCCGACCTCGCTGCAGTTCCCCGCATCCAACGCACCACCTCCGGTGGCAGATCCTTCTCCCACCTCACCGCTGAAACCTGGAACTCCCTCCCCACCAACCCACGCAAGACCCAGGACCTCCTAACCATCAGAAAGCACCTCAAAACATGGTTCTTCGAGCAGTAACCCCCCCAGCGCCTTGAAACCCTACCGGGTGAGTAGTGCACTTAAGAAATGTATTTGATTTATTGGCTGAAAGGCCATTTTTCATATTTATTACAAATCTAATCAATTGGTTAACTTAGAATTTTTAATATTTTAGGAAAAGTAGTTTCAGGAAAGTTACCGCTTTCCTGCTTATGATTCCTGAAGGATAATTTGCATTACCCTAGCACAGCTTTCAAACCTGTGCTTGACCTTAATGAGGTGTGAAAATGGCTTTTAGAGCAGTACAATGGCTTAAACCTACTGACAGGATGGATTGAGCGTCAAGAGTGTGATATAGGAAAGACGGATTGGGAGATTGCTGGACTTTCATTCCCTTCAAAGGGAAAGGGTTGAAGCCTTCCTATTCATAGTTTAATGGAAACAGAGACCTAAGGAAAGGACAGTCTTTGTTCTTCAGGTGTAAGGTAGCCAATTGGGCACCAGCCCAGAGAGAGGGGTGATGGTGCAATTTGGGATAGTATGCAATAAAGCAAACAGGATGTACTATAAAAGTATGAAGGGTTAACGAAGGGGAATTTTTCACCATTGGTTAGGGAGTGTCCAGGAGTCGCCGGCACCCACTGGCTAGTACAAACCATAAATGTGGCACCCTAAGTAACTCTCCTCTGAACATTTCTGGACCTGTGGATGATCAGAAGAGAGAAGGGCCTACTGTCTATGACTAGAGAAGAACCCTGAAGCACAAGACCTGCTGGTGGTCTATGCCCACAGGTGCAGTCCCCAAGATCATGCAGCACCAAGTGACTCAGGGGAGCTGCCTGCTCCAGAAACCCTGAAAAGCTGGGACTGTTATTTGGACTTTCAATGAGCAACCAGAGGGACATCGTGGCAAAGAATTTAATACAACTTTATTGTGTACATCTTCAGGCTTGGCAGCTGGATGACTTTTTTTTGTCCTCATAGCATTGCCTTAAGCACCAACTTAGTTTTCAGTGCCCCATGTGCTCAAAATCAGCGTTATCATCAGATCACTGGGACACAGAATGAGACAGGCTTCTCAGTCTTACTGATTTAGAAGCATGTAAACATCGGATGAAATAACATGTCATATCTTCAACAATTATCCAAATTTACCTGTTTTATTCCCATTGGCAGCTAGCTGACTAAGTCAGACAGTAACATTTGTGACCAGGCAAACCCACTAGGTGTACCTGACCTGTGCTCCATCATAGTTGTCCTAGAATTGCATCTATTGTTGGTGCTTAGTGCTTTTTGGCATTATTTTTACTTAAACATTCAAAAGTTCATATCTCTGGTTCTCCCTATTGGATTTTTGTTATTGTTGTGTCATTTTGATTATACATTTTTATTTTATTTTTCTAACTCAGTTTGGGAGTTTTGTTTTGGACTGCATTACTACTTTACGCATTGCCCGAAGTGAATCCTTTAGAGCTACCTGTGGAGCTCAGGTTAATTTTGTGATTTGGGAATTTTCCCTGACAAGTTAGTGTAATTATTGTTTGAGTTGGGTGTTTCCTAACTCCAAATAATAATCCACTCCCTTAAACTCTTAGGGGGTCATTCCGACCCCGGCGGGAGGCGGGCACCGCCCGCCTGGCGGGAACCGCCACTTGGCCGCTCCGCGGTCAAAAGACCGCGGAGGCCATTCTGACTTTCCCGCTGGGCTGGCGGGCGCCCACCAAGGGAGCGCCCGCCGGCCCAGCGGGAAAGGCCCTGCAACACAGAAGCCGGCTCCGAATGGAGCCGGCGGTGTTGCAGGGGTGCGACGGGTGCAGTTGCACCCGTAGCGATTTTCACTGTCTGCTAAGCAGACAGTGAAAATCATGCTGGGGCCCTGTTAGGGGGCCCCTGCACTGCCCATGCCAGTGGCATGGGCAAAGCAGGGGCCCCCAGGGGCCCCACAACACCCGTTCCCGCCATCCTGTTCCTGGCGGTAAAAACCGCCAGAAACAGGCTGGCGGGAAGGGGGTCGGAATCCCCATGGCGGTGCTGCTTGCAGCGCCGCCATGGAGGTTCTGCCCAGCCAGGGGAAATCCGGCGGGAAACCGCCGGATCCCCTTTTCTGACCGCGGCTTTACCGCTGCGGTCATAATGGGCAGGAAAGAACTGCCAGCCTGTTGGCGGTGCTTTCCGTCGTTCACGGCCCTGGGGGGTTTTACTGCCAGGGTCGGAATGACCCCCTTAATTTGCCAAATGGACAAGGATGGGTTTTGGTGTCATGAGCAGCAAAAAATAACCTTTTTAAAGGCAGGCAGTACTGTAACAGCATTCAGTGGTGGCAACCTGAGAATTAGCTATTTAATATTTAATATTTAAAGGCCCCAGTTTCCTATTGCTACTAGGGTGAAGGCGGTCAAGATTTTGAACAGTTTACACCCCACACCCATCACATGCTCCAGAAAGCTCTCAAGGCAGAAAAAAGCACTAGTCAGACTAGTCTTATTTGGGTAATATCATAAGGATCTAATTTACAGTTTGGCAGACAGTGTACTTTGTTGCAAACTAAGCGGAGTACCTTGCCAACCAAACTTTTGGTCTGTCTGCTTTATTTACAGTCAGCCAGACCACAAGTATTGCATAAATGGAAGCCCCACTGGGTCTGTCTACAGAATACTTTTGCTGACTTCCCAACAGACTAAGGGCCACCAAAAGGACTATGCCCTGCTCACTCTATTTAAAAAAATCTTTTTTAGCCCTCCCTATCAATTCCAATTCAAGATGAAAACCTGATGAAGGGGACAGAAAAAATAATGACCCTCCCACCACATCCTGAGAGAAAAGCCCCAATGTGCGGGGAGGAATATTAAAACGATTTATAGCTGACTGTCACTGCTGAAAGTACGAAAAATGTCTAACATTGACTGGATGAAGTGGTTCCTGTCAGTGTAGAGAAAACTTTAAATTTTGTGGGCAGAGGATTCTGAGGATGGTGAAAGTACTGTTTGTCTCCATTCAGACCGAGTCAACTCCGACCACCAGGCTATTACTTAGGCCCTCAGAACGTAGCCAGACTGCCACTCTGGACATGCAAGGATGAAAGGCTAAGAATTTGGTAGACTGCTGCGCTGACCGCCCAAGAATGAATCTACAGGGGCGTGTCCATGCAAATCCCACAACATCCTGGGCCCACAATGATCAATAACCCCCCCAAAGCAACAAACTGTTTGCGACCCTCCTAGACTGTTCAAGATGCCACCATCAGGCCACGACCTCCTAATTTAGAGCTGGAAGAGCGGGGATGCCGCTGCGGCCCAGTCGAAGAGATCCCTGCTTGAGTGTGGAGGCCTTGAGCGAGTAAGAGATGAGAGACTGTGCCGGACCTCACTTTTTATTGGAGTCCACTCTGGCATCGGATCCCTGTGGTGGTGTTGGGAGGAGACCCAAGAGGTACCATGGGCTCCTGAGAGACAGGAGAAGGCAAGTGCCTGGGGCCCTGGCTGGACGCACATTGCGAAGGGCCCAGAAGTGGAGGGGGCAGTGGGCTGAAAGTCAGGGCTGGTGTTGGTGAAGGTGAGCAGAGAGCAGTGCTCCTCTCTGCAATCAGAGCCCCTGAGAAGTGTGCGGACTGCCTCTGCTGAGGTGCAGGAGAAGGAATTGTTTGCCTTGAGTGAACCATCATCGCCTGGGTGATTTCTCTAGGAGAATAACCTTGGGCTGGGGACGCTGAGATCATTTGTGCCAGTGCACCTGCTTTGGACACTGTGATTGGTATTGGACGGCCCTCACGGTGGAGACTCAGTAGTGGCAGCTCAAGTTCTGGCCCCCAAGAGCCAGGGGTATGGCAAAGACACTCTTTTAAGATACTCAGCATAAGTAGATACCGAGCTGTGGAGGTCGAATACCCTCTGGCCTAGGACTCATATGGGAAAGTGCAATTGACGCTAGGTGGCCGTCGCAGAGGAGACCCAGCAGCTGTGGCTTCATGTTTTGGCCCACAGAGGTAGTAAGCAATATTTTGAGGACACTCAACCCTGGTAGGAGGTGTCTGTAGGGCTGTTATAGTCGCTCGCCCTCTGACCTATGACTCCCTGTGAGGAATAGGACACACATACTAGGAAGCTCCTGAAGTAGGGATGAATGACTTCAGGGATGGGGAAAGACATGCTGTAGGAAGTTGGCTCTGTATGTACTATTTCAAAGTAAGAAATAGCATGCAGAGAGTCCAAGGGTTCCCCTTAGAGGTAAGATAGTGGCAAAAAGAGATAATTCTAATGCTCTATTTTGTGGTAGTGTGGTCAAGCAGTAGGCATATCAGAGGGTAGTGTTAAGCATTTGTTGTACACACGCAGGCAATAAATGAGGAACACACACTCAAAGACAATTCCAGGCCAATAGGTTTTTGTATAGAAAAATATATTTTCTTAGTTTATTTTAAGAAACATAGGTTCAAGATTTACAAGTAATTCTTCAAATGAAAGGTATTTCACTTAGGTACTTTAGGAACTTTGAATTAGCAAAATAGCATGTACAGTTTTCACAAAAATGGCAATAAGCTATTTTAAAACTAGACACTGTAATTTTCAACAGTTCCTGGGGGAGGTAAGTGTTTGTTAGTTTTGCAGGTAAGTAAACCATCTACAGGGTTCAAAGTTGGGTCCAAGGTAGCCCACGTTGGGGGTTCAGGGCAACCCTAAAGTTACCACACCAGCAGCTCAGGGCCGGTCAGGTGCAGAGGTCAAAGTGGTGCCCAAAACACATAGGCTTCAATGGAGAAGGGGGTGCCCCGGTTCCAGTCTGCCAGCAGGTAAGTACCCGCGTCTTCGGAGGGCACACCAGGGGGGTTTTGTAGGGCACCGGGGGGGACACAAGTCAGCACAAAAAGTACACCCTCAGCGGCACGGGGTGGCCGGGTGCAGAGTGCAAACAGGCGTCAGGTTTGCAATATGTTTCAATGGGAGACCCAGGGGTCTTTTCAGTGAAGCAGGCAGGCAAGGGGGGGGGGGCTCCTCGGGGTAGCCACCACCTGGGCAAGGGAGAGGGCCACCTGGGGGTCGCTTCTGCACTGGAGGTCGGATCCTTCAGGTCCTGGGGACTGCGGGTGCAGTGTCTTTACCAGGCGTCGGGTTCTTTGAAGCAGGCAGTCGCGGTCAGGGGGAGCCTCTAGATTCCCTCTGCAGGCGTTGCTGGTGGGGCTCAGGGGGGTCAACTCTGGCTACTCACAGGGTCGCAGTCGCCGGGGAGTCTTCCCTGTAGTGTTGTTTCTCCGCAGGTCGAGCCGGGGGCGTCGGGGGCAGAGTGCAAAGTCTCACGTTTCCGCAGGAAACGTGTGGTTTTTAAAAGTTGCTTCTTTGTTGCAAAGATGTTTCTTCTTTGGAGCAGAGCCGCTGTCCTCTGGAGTTCTTGGTCCTTTTAGATGCAGGGTAGTCCTGTGAGGCTTCAGAGGTCACTGGACCCTGTGGAATGCGTCGCTGTTTCAGTTTTTCTTGAAGTGGGAAGACAGGCCGGTAGGGCTGGGGCCAAAGCAGTTGGTGTCTCCGTCTTCTCTGCAGGGCTTTCAGGTCAGTAGTCCTTCTTCGTCTGAGGTTGCAGGAATCTATCTTGCTAGGTTCTGGGAGCCCCTAAATACTCAATTTAGGGTGTGTTTAGGTCTGGGGGGTTAGTAGCCAATGGCTACTAGCCCTGAGGGTGGCTACACCCTCTTTGTGCCTCCTCCCTGAGGGGAGGGGGGCACATCCCTAATCCTATTGGGGGAATGGAGGATTTCTAAAAGTCAGAGTCACCTCAGCTCAGGACACCTTAGGAGTTGTCCTGACTGGCCAGTGACTCCTCCTTGTTTTTCTCATTATCTCCTCCGGCCTTGCCGCCAAAAGTGGGTTCGTGGCCGGAGGGGGCGGGCATCTCCACTAGCTGGAGTGCCCTGGGGCACTGTAACACCTGGCGGTGTAGCCATAAGAGTATATGGTCTGGGAGTCTGTCATACACGAACTCCAGAGCACCATAAACTCTTATGGCTACCCTGCACCTACAATGTCTAAGGTTTTGCTTAGACACTGTAGGGGCATAGTGCTCATGCACCTATGCCCTCACCTATGGTATAGTGCACCCTGCCTTAGGGGTGTAAGGCCTGCTAGAGGGGTGACTTATCTATGCCATAGGAAGTGTGAGGTTGGCATGGCACCCTGAGGGGAGTGCCATGTTGACTTAGTCATTTTCTCCCCACCAGCACACACAAGCTGGCAAGCAGTTTGTCTGTGCTGAGGGAGGGGTCCCCAGGGTGGCATAAGACATGCTGCAGCCCTTAGAGACCTTCCCTGGCATCAGGGCCCTTGGTACCAGGGGTACCAGTTACAAGGGGCTTACTGGATGCTAGGGTGTGCCAATTGTGGGAAAAAAAGTACAGTTTTAGGGAAAGAACACTGGTGCTGGGGCCTGGTTAGCAGGCCTCTGCACACTTTCAAATCATAACTTGGCATCAGCAAAGACAAAAAGTCAGGGGGTAACCATGCCAAGGAGGCATTTCCTTACACATGCTCACCAAGACTATGCAGTTGAAGAAAATAGACAGTTACACCTTCCCAGTACAGCTTGACAGCTCTCTAGGGGAGCAGTCCCAGTGGCTGGCGGCAGAGGTGGTGGTGGCCCTGATGATGGCAGATCTCCTGGCAGAAATACAGGGATCTCAGGAGACGACGCTGGTCAAAATAGATACCATGGCCATTGAAATGAGCCTTCTTTGAATGGGCCTTTGTAAAATGGCAGAGAGGGTTACTGACGCGCAACGGGATTTTACAGAACTTCAACAGGAAGTGGCAGCCCTGAAGAAGACAGTAGCCACGCTTCAGTCCCTCTTGATCCGTATAGAGAAGCACATCAATGACTCTGAAGGACACCCCCGAAGCAACAACCTGAGGTGTATTGGATTCCCAGAACGTGCTGTGGGGCAATCTGCTGAGTTGTTCTTGCAAGACTGAATTATGAACTCTTTGAAACCAAAGAAGCTCTTAACTTTTTTTACAATTAAAACAGCCCATTGGGCGTTGGCACCTGTTCCTAAACCAGTGATGTTACCCCATGCCATTATAGCTCTTCTATTTAACTTTGGGGACCACAATGCCCTCCTCCTACATGTCCAGGTGCTTGGAATACAGCAATAGAAAGGTAGGAACTTTATGGTATTCCCAGATCATACTCGCAAAGTACAGGATCTCTGCTGGAACAATATGGCAATCAAAAAGAGATTGAACATTTGGTACTGTCTCATGTTCCTGGCTAATTTTTTAGTGCAGCAGAACAGAAAGGCATTCCTTTCCATACCCGGGGAAGACGTGGGCTGGTTGATCCAATCAGCGGAGCAAAAAAGAAACAGCACTCAGCTCACAGGCTCTCTGGGAGTAGTCCCAGCCACCAATCTGCATGTTTGCTGAGACATTTTGTCAGATCAGAGGTCAATTCCAGGGTCCACCAGGCAGGGAGGATTGTGGTTTACCCAGATGGCACTCTTGAGAGCTCAAACTATGTCCCTGATACCTGTGAATCCTTTTAATGCCATAGAGGAGATCAAGATTCACTGATCAACAGCAAGGATCTGGGCTAATGAGAGGGGAGACTGCTGTGACAGAGCCTTGGTTCTATGCAGGCCACCTTAGACTGTGGAGGTACACACTTGTTATGTACAGTGCAGGGATACGGAGTTCCTGGTAGTAGATAATTGCTTGAAAGATGTTACCAGGATTGATGGTTTAATGTTGCATTGATGAATAACAGATTGTGTGTCACTAATTCTGTGCATAATGGGGGTGGGGTTGCAGAATGCATACCATTGTTGAATAAGGGGGAGGAACCTATTATGTAGCTTTAATGCTTTATACCCATCCGTGTACCTATGAGTAATTGCCAGTGGGTTAGCTGGTGAGGGCTACTGTCTTCTGAGGATGGCTTGAGTGCCTTTGGCCTTGCTCTCCTAGAAGAATATTAGGCCCTCTACGTGATGCAGTTTGGGAAGTTGAGGCTGCAGCCTCTGTAGGATGGATTGGGCGGTAGATGCTATGTGTTAGTCCAAAGGTTATGGGCTGGAGTTGCTTGAGTTCACTGCCTGTGGGGGGATGTTTTAGGAGTTAATGTTGGCGCTTGCTATGGTGTTTTGGGATCTAGGTGTGCTCTACTGTGTGGTGAAATATCAATCTGTATGTAAGATCTGGGGGGCTGTGGGAGAATGGGGAGCATGCATGGGAATGAATGTCATAGGACCTGTGACGCGCAGCTCAAGATCGAACCTACATGGAAGTTCCTAAGTTGGAACATTTGCAGCCTGGAACAGACTTCGAAGTGGGGTACAGTGTACTCATATCTAATGTGCTTTGTGATCGCAGTTGCCTTCCTACAGGAGATGCATACCTGGAGGGATTTTATTAGACAACTGAGATGTAGGTGGTGTGAACAGTTATAGGTAACCGCTTACTCTAGTTTTGCTACAGGGGTATTGATTTGGGTGGCTCCAGGGATCCTGTTTTCTGCTAAGTGGTGAAAGTGGAAGCCCAAAGAGGGTATGTAATTGTGCCTTGAAGTTTGGATGCCAGGGTCATCGGTCTGGTGAATGTTTATGCTACCAACTTGGATGATAATGACATCTATGGGACCGTGTTAAGAGACGCTGGCAATTATCTAGGCTTGGAGGTGATGGTAACATGGGGATCTAAATTGTGTGTTGGGTAAAGCTGTGGATCGAACACCCCCAAAGATCGAAACAAAATCAGCCATGACTTGCGCCCTCTGGGAGGTCATGAGCGGATTAGGACTTACAAGATGTATGGAGGGTGCATCATCCTCAGGACTGGACATATTTGTTTTATACCCCGGCAAGGGGAGCCCACAGTCAATTAAATTACTGCTTGGTGGACATGGTTCCGAATGTGGTTAATATTTTGTATCTGATGCTCTGCTTATCAGATCATACTCCCCCTTATTGATCACTTATAGCATGGGTAGGAAGGCCCCCAGCATCCTGCTTTGGAAGTTGATGTTGGAGGTATTGGCAGACTCAGTTTTTGCACACACTAGTTCAGAGTTGCTGGACCATTATTTTGAGGAGAGTTGGAATAGCACGACTGCCAGGGCCACTGAATGGGATGCCATGAAAGTGGCTTTGCAGGGGCAGTCTATGAAGGTGTTGTATGGTGCTAGAATAGATTGTGAACTGAGGAAGAATGCCTAGCTATGCAGCTGTTGGTGGAATGGATGATGGAATTAATGGAGATGTGGGACAGGCTGAATAGAATTGTACATACCTGCTATTGGTAGAGACTCCATTCAGAGGGGGCAAGGAGGAATGAATTCTTGCTACCCTCTACACAGCAGGATCCAGAGGGTTCCCGTTGCAGGGATGTGGGACACACTGGGAAGGGAGGTACATACACAAGTAACTATAGAGGTCTTTTCAGCTCATTTTCAGATAGTGTAAGCCGTGCCTGATGGGAGTACACACAGAGCAGGTGACACATACTTACATACTGTCCAGTTTTCTGATGGCCTGTTTCTCAAATGAGGGTAGGATTAGGTTGGTTGTGCCCATTACCAGGGAAGTAATAGTAGTGGTCATGTGGGCCTTTAAGGCTGCTAAGGCCCCTGGGGGATTGTCTTCCAGCTGAGTTGTATCAGAGGAGGGCTGGATCTTTTGTGGCCTGCTTGTTAAACTTTTATAATGAGGCATATGAGAGAGGTCTGTTGCCTGCTTTGACGAGGGAGTCACTCACAGTAATATTACTCAAACCGGATAAGGACGTTAAAGAGGTCTCATCCTATTGCCAACTCTTAATGCTGAACCCTGATGCAAAAGTCTTAATAAAATTCTGGCATCAAGGTTGCTGGAATATCTGCCAACACTGATTTATGATGATCAGTGCTGCTTCATACTATGCTGCAACGCTCTGTGTAACTTGAGACACCTTTCACTAGTCATGCATGCTCCGATTCTGAAGACGATCACTATACTTTAGTGCTGCTCGAAATTGAGCAGGGTTTCAATTCCATAGCATGGGATTTCATCTGGCAGTTGATACAGAAAATGGGATTCATAGAATATTTCATCTGTTGGGTGAAGCTGTTACATAATGGCATAATGGGCCTGTGTGAGGGTTTGCATTTGCAGAACAGTGTTAGGCCGCTTCTCCCTGTTTAGGGGTACCAGGAAGGGCTGGCCATTGTTGCCACTGCTTTTTGCACTGGCAATGGAGCCTATGGCGTGTTGATAACGATCAGTTCTATGGGGCTGGGCATCAATATAGGGATGACCACTCATGTGGTCCCCTTGGATGTGGGCGATGCCCTGGTATATCTGTGCCAACTAGACTATTCATTTTTATATTATTATGGTTGTTCTGTCTTAGTTTGGGGAGATCGCTGGGCTTTCATTTGAACTGGGTCAAGTGTAAGCTGTCTGCCTTGGGTGCACCTGGGAGGGTTGCTTTAAAGGGACTTCCAGCATTGATCATCTTTTGGGAGTCCTCAAATGTTAGATATCTTGGAATTAGGATAACAAGGGAGGCTGAGCTGTTTCCTATATATCGATAGAGTGATGGAAGGCTGTCCTTGATGGGAAAACTAGCACTAGTGAAGATGATTCTCTTGCCCACTTGTTTATATGTTTTTAGGGAGCCATGTTATAATATTCCCAGAAAATATTTTGTAGATCTAGATAAGTTGACTGTGAACTGCGTTGGGCTTCGGCAAGAAAAAGGGTAGGCCTCAAAATCCTCAAATTAACCTGGAGGCGAGGGGGACTGTAACTACCCTTCATGGATCTACACTTGCATCATGTAGTGCACTGGTATGAGGGTGCGACAATTGGCAAAAAAGGTTGTTGGAGGGCATGTGCAAAGGAGTTCCTCTACCAGAACTCCTGTTGTTTGGTGCCAGAGTTCTGGACTCAGTCCCATACATGGTCAGGCAGGTGTGGGGTACCTGGGAGAGAGTGGTTTGACAGGTTCTGTGGCTCACTCCCTATGCACCGCACATGGGCGTATGAACACTGTGCCCTTATGTGCAGATCATATGGGCAATGTCCATTAACCGGTTGGAGTGCCAGGGGTTGTGACACCCTGTGAGATCACTATGCCAATAATACATTTGTTACTCTGACAGATGCTGTGGAAGCATTTGACTTGGGACTGGGCCAATTTTTGAGTTTGCAAAGATTGCAGCTACGGCGTAAGAAATTTGGACTATATTTTCAGATGCAGTCAAGGAGTGTCAGACACTAATGACACTGTTCAACATGGCTGGGGGGAGAAAGTTGGTTTCTCATTTTCACACGGCTCTCCAGGTAGATATCCCATTGTGCACTCTGAAGGCTCAGGGTAGATGTCAGGAGATAATGGAAGACCTACTTCAAGAGCAGGAATGAGAGGGCATAGAGGTGGGGGTGAAGAGGACTTCCATCAATGTAAGATTTAAATTAATGTAGTACACCAGGTGTATCTCTCCACAAATATGTTGCACACTGTTTACCCTGGGATGGTGTCTTACTAAATTATGAAGCTGGAGAAGACTTTCTGCACACGTTGTTGGGGTACCCCATACTAGAGAAGTATTAGCAGACTGTGGTTACTAGACTGAGTGGAGAAGTGGGAGGGACAGTCCCTAGAGATGTTAAATAGTTCTTGCTTGATATGATTCTTGTACAAAAGAAAAAACCCTTAGTAGATGACTGGTAGAGAGATTTGGCAGAGCGGGCAATGGTGCAAGAAAGCCACATGCAGAAAATGTGAAGAGACAATAAGTTAGCCAATGACTTACAGGCATGAGCAGTGATTCTTTATGAACTACTTAAGCCACTTGATGCAAGACCACCATGGTGCGATTTGGGACTATGTTGAATGGGGAGGTGGGATGGATAAAGTGGAGTATATTATAGTGCCTTGAGAATGGAGTATACATGACTTCGACCTGCGTTCATGCCAACTCCCATTTGACAGCTTCAGAAGATTTCTTGCATACTGTCCCAGGCAATTGTTTGAATGATGTTGTAATTTTGGTGTGCCTCATTCTAACAAATGCCAATAAAAATGTATATAAAAAAAGAATGAAGCAGCATGCCTTATATCACCTGTTAGGAACTGGGTTTCTAGTTAGCAGTGGTTTGTACCCTGCCCAACTACGGACCACAATCCTAGTCAGTCAGTTAAACTTCATGGCACAGAGCCATCAGGGTTAACCTAAGAGGCAATGTGTAAAGTATTTGCACAACACTTGAAGTTCAGTAACACAGTGAAGACACCACAGACAGACTCCACACCAGTTAAAAAAAAATAGGGAATATTTACCTGGTTACATTTAGACCCAAACCACAAACTCCAATTACTTTTGTATAGATTGCACAATTCAAGTGTAGTATTGAAACTCACAGTGCTTAAAAGATGTGGGCACTCCCTTTCAGGGAGTTACGGTATATTCTCGTAGAGGGAGTACTAGGAAGGCACTTGCGATGTAAATTCTGACGCAGTCTCCTGACTGGAATGGTTTGCAGGGGATCTCGATTCCCCAGGCCCCTTGACATTTGAAGTCAATGCAAGGCAGAAATACACAACAGGCAGCCCAAAGCTGCGGTGCGGGGTCTCACTTGATATGCACGCACGGAGGCTGAGCAGTCGACCCGCTACACTTACTCACAGCACCTTGTTGATGTTTGGATGGCTATGTGAAGATGTCCTCAGTCATGGAGGCTGGGTCAGACACAGCACCACGGTGCAGGATGTTGGGCCACGCTTGACACACACAGAGCTTGGTGAATGAAGAAGCTCTTGTCACGCTGATTTTGGTGAACGAAGAAGCTCTCAAAACGCACTGACTTAGGTGCATAAAGAAGCACTCGACACCTACTGACTGAAAGAAGAAGAAGCACTCAACATGTGCTGATTTTGGTGAACGAAGAAGCGTTCAACACGTGCTGACTCTGGTGCACGAAGATGCGCTCGACACGTGCTGTTGGGTAGGAGTGTTTCATTCACTCGAAGCAGTAAGACACACAGGCCCTCATTACAATCCTGGCGGTCGGTGCTAAAGCAGCAGTAATACCGTCAACAGGCCGGCGATAAAAAACATGGAATCAGGACCATGGCGGAAACTGCCAACACAGACAGCCACTTTAACACTCCGACCGCCACGGCGGTAGAAACAAACACTGCGGCGGTAACCGCCATCAGACAGGCGGAACACAATGTACCGCCCACTATATTACAAGGCACCAATCCGCCACCTTTTCCGGGGCGGTACCAACACCATCAAAAGCACGGCGGAAACAGTACTTGGAACGGAAACCACTCACCAATCGACACCCAACGAGGAACCAGTACGCCATGCAGCCCGAGTTACAGGTCCTACCAATGTTGGTTTACCTCCCCGTCTACCAGGAGCAGCAAAGACGGCAGCGACGACCATGGTGAGTACAGCATCTAGCACACAGGGGAGGGGGGGAAGAAAAAGAGAGTGACACACACATGCAACACGCAACACCCCCACCACCACCCTCACCCTCAACACCATACTCACAAATACATGCTGCAACATTGCATATACACCCCGTAACCCTCTGGAAGAATGCAAGGACAAAAGGAAATGATTGTAACGAGTGTAATCATCTAAAATTCTGACATGGAAGCAGGTCTGTAACAGATCAGTATATGCAAATATGTACAGCAACTACACAAGTCTGGATAGTGTTCCATTCATTGACGGTGGACCAGTGGTCCCAAAATGCATGGGCAAAGCCCACACATGACACCTGCCTCTGGGGCGTCAGGTCGAAAAAAAACAGGTACCTCAGGGGGAAGGGGAGGGGGGGCACCTCAGCCAGATGAAGGGACGACGCCACTGCTCCACGAGGGGGCTCCATGCCCACTGTTTGGTCCTGGGGAGTTCAAAGCCACAGTCTCACAAGTCTCTCAAGTGGGTGGTTTGCCCACTCTTTGGCCCTGGGGAGTGCAAAGCCACAGTCTCACAAGTCTCTCAAGTGGGTGGTTTGCCCGCTGTTTGATCATGGGGAGTGTAAAGCCACAGTCTCACAAGTCTCTCAAGTGGGTGAGTTGCCCACAGATTGGTACTGGGGAGTGCAAAGCCACAGTCCCACAAGTCTCTCAAGTGGGTGGTTTGCCCACTGTTTGGTCCTGGGAAGTTCAAAGCCACAGTCTCACAAGTCTCTCAAGTGGGTGGTTTGCCCACTGATTGGTCCTGGGGAGTGCAAAGCCACATTATCACACGTCTCTCAAGTGGGTGGGTTGCCTACATGCTCTGGAGGGGGCTTAGTGCCCAGAGTGCTTCATCCTGCCAAGGACTGGTGAGTGGATGCTTTTCTCCACTGGTTCTGGAGGGGGCTTAGTGCCCAGAGTGCTTCATCCTGCCAAGGACTGGGTAACTGGATGCTTTTCTCCACTGGTTCAGGAGGGGGCTTAGTGCCCAGAGTGCTTCATCCTGCCTAGGACTGAGGTAGTGGATACTGTTCTCTACTGGTTCTGGAGGGGGCTTTGTGCCCAGAGTGCTTCACATGGTGTGTGGCAGTCCCCATTCCCGCACCTGGGTGTCAGAGCCACGAGATTTCCTGGGAACAGGTAGCATGATACTCCATGGAGGCAGAGACACACTCCACCCTGCGACGACTCAGCCTGCCAACTGCTGGTCCTGCCAGTGCTGGTTGTGGTGCCTCATGTACGCTGTGCAGGGTCCTGGACGTCTCCTGCAGCCTCGGATGACTGCCTACTGGGGATGATGCTGGGGACTGGAGCAGAGGCAGCAGACGTGCAGGTAATCATGCAGGTGACAGTGCAACTGGCGATGCAGGTGGCGGTGATTGCGGCAGGAGGGTCCACCATAGTACAGGTTGCTGTTCTGAACTGCAGAAGGGGTGTCACCAGTCCCTCACCCTAAGGCTCCGTACCCTGAGCTGACTTCCCTTTAGCCTTGTGTCCCTTCCCCACCTTGGAAGTCGCTGCTGAGACCTTGGCACTGTCCCCTTTTGTAGTGAATTACATGCTGGCCTTCCGGAGCCAGATGGCCAAGTTGTGGAAGTAAGCTTCAGACAACTTAGAGACCAGCCAGGCAATAATGAAACAATGGTATAATGAGACGGAACAGCCCTCCTGGCCGCAACAGACAACATCTGCTCCCTGCTGGACAACGGAGAGACGGAGTCATACATCCTGCCAGACCTCTTGGCGGTCTTCAACAGTCTCCCATCACACCCTGATACGAAGACTCCACAAAGTTGGCATCAGAGGCAAGGACCTTGATTGGATCCAATCCTTCCTCTCCGGAGAAACTCAACAAGTGACACTCGCTCCCTTCCTCGCAGACCCCAAACCCACCACCTGCGGAGTTCCCCAGGGATCCTCCCTCAGCCCACGCTATTTAACGTCTACATGGCCCTGCTAGCCACCATCATCAGAAGCTACGGAATCAACATCATCTCTTACGCCGACAACACCCAACTCATCCTCTCCAATGAACCCAACAAAGCCAGACACAACGTCCACAAAGGCATGCAAGCAGTCGCCAACTGGATGAGAAACAGCTGCCTTCAACTCAACGCAAACAAGACAGAAGTACTCATCATGGGCCCTCAAACCAACGTGCGGAATGACTCCTGGTGGCCACCCACCCTCGGAAACCCACCCACCCCGACAAGCCAAGCCCGCAACCTCGTGATCATCCTGGGATCCAATCTCAGCATAAACCATCAAATCAACTCAGTCACCTCCACCTGCTTCTGCACCCTCTGCCTCCTACGCAAGTCCTTCAAATGAATCCCCCTCTAACATAGAAAGACCGTCACACACGCCCTCATCATCAGCAGAAGGGACTATGGCAACGCACTCTATGTCGGACTCAACAAGAAACTTATCTGCAAACTACAAAACATCCATAACGCTGCCGCCAGACTGGTCCTCGACCTACCTCGACACTGCCACATCTCGCAACACCTGCGTACACTGCACTGGCTTCCCATAGAGAAAAGAATCACCTTCAAGATCCTCACCCACGCTCACAAAGACCGCCAAAACACCAGAACAGCCTACCTGAACCAACGAGGGGAAAGACAGAGGAGAGACATGGTCAATGCCAGCAACACCACCACCGTTGGCGGACACAACACACAGGGAGAAGCCCTATGCACTAGGCCATGCACTAACAGTTCAGGGGAAAATCACATGGCCATAGTGAACTGTGCCTACACCCATTTGATGCACACCTGGAACCCACAGGAGCCTGACTAGGTTTAGAGGACCACTATGACTTTTGGGGTTGGACTGGCACTGAGCCTGTCTAACAATGGATCTACCCTGGCACGCTTGCCCTGCCCTAGGGGAACCCACAGTCCTCTTCCCACATCCAGAAACCTCAAAAAGCGCGCAGAGTCAGCTGCATGAGACAGTACTCACCCCCTTGTGGCTGCTGTGATGCTCTCAAGCGCCCATCCAACTCCGGCTATGCCACCGCCAGGATCCGGTACATCAGGGGGGGTCATAGTGTGATGGGCACCCCTTTCACATTGAGAGGCCAGCCCCAGCTGCCGCCTTCTTGGTCCAGTGGCGCAGGTACTCCCATCTTTTGTGGCAGTGGGTGCTCAGTCTATGGTGGAACCCCAGGGTCCTCACTTCCTTGGCTGACCTAGAGGAAATGTAAAGTAGGAATGGATTTTACTCCCCCGTCCGGTTTTTCTTACTTATTGGCCACAACCACCCACCCTGGCCCACAAACACATACACTGACCATCCTCACATGCTGGCCTCTGCCCACCCCCCACCTGTACCTTTCATCAACACCACTCCATACATTCATGTCCCATCCATCATGATTACAGTGTACTCACCTGTTTGTCTGGTGGACCGTAGAGTTGCGTGCACTGGGGGAAGACCTCATCCACCAGTTTCTCCAACTCCTACGCGGTGAGGGCACTGTAGCCATTGTCGCTTCCAGACTCAGGTCACAGTAGCACTTGCAATGTAGGTCATCTCCTGTTGAAGGTCAGATATCAAGTGAGTGAACAGATGGAAAATGACGGTCACGTCCGTGGCAATGCAAACCGTCACCGCTGGCGTACATCGTCATTGGCTCCTGGAACCCATAGGGCCCAATGATAATCAATGCTGAATTGCGCCGCGGTCTTCGTCCGCCTACCGCGACGGTGTACAACGCCAGCGCAGTTACCTCATTTCCCCTTGTCCCTCCTTACAGGTCAGGCAGCCGCCATTTCAGGTGGCCACATGGCACGCCAACTAACTGCGTCACAGCAGTTGTGTGCAGGAATACGGACATACAGCGCTAAACACAGATTAAATAACATTTGTTCTAAACAGCCTTGTGCAAGCTATGTGGTGTATGACCCTCTTCTCACACTTCTCCTCCATAGACCACGTCCACTGGGGCAGATGATGAGATGGTGTCATCCTCCGGTATGCAGACCCCTGGTGGACCTGTCGACAATGGAAGACAGACACATCATCATCACCTACAGACTTGATTGTGCCACAATCCATGAACTGTGTGCCCAGTTGGAGCCAGACCTGATTTCAGCTATCCGCCATCCCACAGGAATCCCCACTCTAGTGCAGGTTCTGTCAGTACTCCATTTCCTGGCAAGTGGGTCCTTTCAAACAACAGTGGCCATTTCATCAGGGATGTCTCAGCCAATGTTCTCTAACGTGTTGTCCAGAGCGTTGTCTGCCCTGCTGAAACACATGCACAGCTACATCGTATTCCCCCAGGTGGAGGATTTGCCCACGGTGAAAGGTGACTTCTATGCCCTGGGCTTTGTGACGCCAGGTGCCTTTTCTGCAGGAGGATGGGCCTGATGTTGGTCTTGTGGCAGCTGTGGAGCCTGTGGACAGTGAAGAAGAGGAGGCAGCATAAGAAGATATAGACAACCGAAACAACATCATCATGCAATAATTCCACTGAGACACAGGTAAGTGACTGGCACTGCTCCTCTCATATCAGACAACTGTAGGACATTGCATGATTATGCCTTTTTTGCCTCTGTGTGACAGTTCACTTTGGCTTTCCATTTTACAGATCTGTGTACCACTTTCTGCCTTCAGCTATGTTTATTGATGACCAACAACTGTCAAACATTGGTATGTGGAAATGAACATTGACATTGCTATTTTTCAGAAAGTTTACAATAACACATTTGTGAAAGTACAGACTGACTCCAGATTGATTTGTGATTCAAGGGTGTTTATTTCAGAGCTAATAAGTGGAGGGGGCTGTGCAATGGTCTGGGGTAACGGTGGAGGAATGTCCATGGTAGAGTCCTGTCTATTGGCATCACAGGTGCATTGTCCAAGGGGGCATAAGAAGTAGAGTAATGGCAGTTGAAAAAGGACAGGGTAACTGGATGGGACAGAAGGGTGACTATCAGGAGAGTCTTATTTCCTGGTGGGGGTCTTGGCAATGTTCTCTGTAGTGTGCCTGGATCTCAGGGACCGTTTGCGGGGTGGTTCTCCTTCTGCAGGGGGTGGGGTGCTGGTGGCCTGTTGGTCCTGTGGCGGGACCTCCTGTCCACTAGTGCCGGCAGAGGTGGAGGGCTGTTCATCTTTCAGGCTAGTGTCGGTGGCCCGTTGGTGTGCCACTGTGTCTCTCATGGTGTTGGCCATTTCTGCCAGCACCCCTGCAAAGGTGACCAGGGTGTTGTTCATGGACTTCAAGTCCTCCCTGATCCCCAGGTAGTGTTCCCCCTGCAGCCGCTGGGTCTCCTGAAACTTGCCCAGTACCGTGCCCATGGTCTCTTGGGAATGATGGTATGCTCCCATGATGATGGAGAGTGCCTCGTGGAGAGTGGGTTCCCTGGGCCTGTCCTCCCCCTGTCGCACAGCAGTCTCCCAGCTTCCCTGTTATCCTGTGCCTCTGTCCCCTGAACCATGTGCCCACTGCCACTGACCCCAGGTCCCTGATGGTCTTGGGTTAGTGGGGTTGCCTGGGGTCCCTGTAGTGGTGGACACACTGCTGATTGACGTGTCCTGGGGACAGTGGCATCAGTCCGCTGGGTGGGAGCTGTGGGGGTGTTTCCTGAGGGGGAGGTTCTGTGTTTGTTTGTTACAGTAGCAGGGGAACCGACTGTCCCGAGGTCCTAGATGGGCCGGGCTGGTCATCTTGATCGAGGTGTGCAGAGCTGCTGTCATCACTGTGGGCCTCTTCTGTTGGGGGACTGGATATGTCTGGCACCTCCTGTTCGGTGATGTTGGGTAGGGGTGTAAATGCATAGTTATTGTATCTGTGTGCCCTCTTGTCCAAAGTGTGAGTTACCCTCTACTCCTGTGGTTGGCTTATTGTCTTTGGCCATGTGTGATTGTTAATTTTGGGGCCTGGGTGAGTATCTGTACTGGACATGCTTTGGTGATGGGTGTCCATGCATTGGTGTGACATGCAGGCCTTGGAATTGGGATGTGTGGGTTGTGATATTGGGGTATCTGTGGGGTGTTGGGGTAATGGGTGTGAGGGTAGGGGTAGGAGTTTAGGATGGCATGCAGGTAGGGTGGGGGATATAGTAGTAAAGCTTTGCCTTATCAGAACACAGTCCTCCTGCCACTCCTGCGAGGCCCTCAGGATGCATGATTGCCAAGACTTGCTCCTCCCATGTTGATATTTGTGGGGGAGGGGTGGGGGTCCACTGCCAGTCCTTTGTACTGATACCTGGTGTCTGGATAACACGGAACGCACCTTCCCCAGTAGGTCATTCCACCTCTTCCTGATGTAATCCCGTGTTCTTGGATGGTGTCCCACTGCATTGACCCTGTCGACAATTCTCCGCCATAGCTCTATCTTCCTTGCAATGGATGTCTGCTGCACCTGTGAGCCGAATAGCTGTGGCTCTACCCGGATGATTTCCTCCACCATGACCCTGAGATCCTCCTCAGAAAACCTGAGGTGTCTCTGAGGTGCCATGATGTGGTGTGAGTGATGTGTGAGGTGATGGTTGATGTGATGTGTGGGGTGATGTTTTGCCGTGTGTGGTGTTTTGTGCGTGGATGTTGTGTGAGTGATGGTGTTGTGTGCCTGTGGAAGCTGGTGTTGTGCTTGCTATTCTCTCTCTCTCTCTGCTTCTTCCAAAAATGTCATTGTAAGGGTTTGTGGGTAATGTGGGTGTGTGTTTTATAGTGGTGTGAGTGTGTGGGTGTGGTGTGTGTATGTGTGTCAGGTGTGTGTGGTTGTCCAATGTGGTTGTGTTTTGTAAATGTGTGTGTGTTTTGAGCACAGCAGTGTGTACCGCCATTGGATTACGCCGGTTAAATGACCGCCACGTTGATTCGTGGGTCGTAATAGTGTGGGCGTAGTTCTGTGGGTGTGACGGTGTAAGTTTTGCTATCACCAGTTTATCAATGACCTTTGGTGTGGCGGACTTGTGTGGGTGTCTGTATTGTGGCAGATTACGAGGTATGGTTCGTAATACCTGTAGCGGAATTCCGCCGTGGCCACAGTATCTTGATGGCTGTCAGAACAGCAGTAAGCAGGATTTACCGCCAGGGTTGTAATGTGGGCCACAGTTCCTAATTGAGACACACTGCTACAGGACCTAGAGGTCCCACAGTAGTAGTGGACAGTTCAAATCTTTGACTGTCCTGAGATTTCCAACAGGGAGCAAGTCAACAAGCCCTTAAAGTTACTTGAGATGTCCTTTGTGGTTGTAGAGCAGACATAGGGGGTCATTCTGAGCCTGGCGGTCCATGACCGCCATGGCGGAGGGCAGCGGAAGCACCGCCAACAGGCTGGCGGTGCTTCCTGGGCGATTCTGCCGCCGCGGTCAGAAAAGGGGAGCCGGCGGTTTCCCGCTGGCCCAGGGAATCCGCCATGGCGGCGCTGCTTGCAGCACCGCCATGGGGATTCCGACCCCCTTCCCGCCAGCCTGTTTCTGGCGGTGTCCACCGCCAGAACCAGGATGGCGGGAACGGGTGCCATGGGGCCCCTGCACTGCCCATGCCACTGGCATGGGCAGTGCAGGGGCCCCCTAACAGGGCCCCACAAAGATTTTCACTGTCTGCTTTGCAGACAGTGAAAATCACGACGGGTGCCACTGCACCCGTCGCACCCCTGCAACTCTGCCGGCTCCATTCGGAGCCGGCTTCATTGTTGAAGGGGCTTTCCCGCTGGGCCGGCCGGCGGTCTTCTGGCGGTCGCCCGCCGGCCCAGAGGGAAAGCCGGAATGGCCGCCGCGGTCTTTCGGCGGGAACCGCTTGGCGGGCGGCGACCGCCGACCGCCGCGGTCAGAATGACCGCCATAGTCTTTCTCACTGCAAGAGGCAGCTGGCCAACAGAGCAGAACACGTTGCAAAGTGGCAGTCCTTCATAGCAGCACAGCAATCAGCAGGCAGTAGGCCAACACAGCAAAGCAAGAAGCAAAGTGGTAGTCATTCCTGGCAGCACAGCTCCTCTTCTTGGCAGAGTCTCTTCAGGACCCAAAATGTGACCTGATTTGGTGGGATTTGGGGTCCAGTATGTATACCAAAATATGTCTTTGAAGTGGGGGGACTTCAAAAGAGGCCTTTGAAGATCCTAACTTCCCTTTCCTCCCTGTCTTCAGACACTCTACAGAGTGGTATACAGCCCATTGTGTGAGGAGAGGCACTGAATTTTGATGTAGGTGTGAGCTGCTCCCTACCATTTAGCCCAGGAAGACCCATCAGGTGATGGCCCATCAGGATGCAAATGTCACATCCAAGCTATCTTTGTGTGTGACTGTCTAGAGGGGATGCACAAAGCCCAACTGTCATCTACCCCAGAAGTGTATTCCGAGACAGGCAGAGGCATAGAATGGTTAATGTGAGAAAATGCCAGCTTTCTAAAAGTGAAATTTTCAGACCTACTATTAAGAATCTAACTTCAACAGAAGTCACCACACTCCATATTTCTATATCTTGGAAACTACACTTAAAAGATGTTTTAAGGCAATACCAATATTAACCTATGAGAAAGGTATGCTGTGCAGCAATGAAAAACAAATGTATGATTTTTCACTGTCTGGACATGTTAAACTAAAAAGGACATGTCCACTTTCTTAAATACACAGCTCCCTGTCCTTGGGGTTAAGTAGGGCCTACCTTAAGGGTATCTTATATGTAATACAAAGGAAGGTTTTGACCTGGCAAATGGGCGCACTTGGCAAGTCGAAATGGCAGTGTAAAACTTAATCTATAGGCACTGCAGTGGCGAGCTTGAAATATGTTTGAATTGCTTCTGTAGTGGGGGGCACAATCAGTACTGCAGGCCACCAGTAGATTTAAATTTACAGGCCCTGGGCACACATAGTGCACTTAAATGGGAACTTACAAGTAAATCAAATATGCCAATTGTGGATAAACCAATGTTACCACGGTTAGAGTTCAGAGCAACTGCACTTAACCACCGGTTATCAGTGGTAAAGTGCTCAGAATCCTCAAAGCCAGCAGAAATGTGTCAGATAAGCAGGAGATCAGAGGGCAAAAAGTTAGGTGAAACTATGCCAAGGATGCCGGGTCTAACATTATCTTTCGGTCCTTCCCCTTCATGCAATTGCAAACTCTTTTTCTTGGAGTCCAGAAACAATTGTTTGTCCTAGTTCACATGGCTATGTAGTTTCTAGAATTGCTAACCATTTCATTGCCAGTTGTCAGTGTGTCTCCTTATCTCACAAACAGATGGCAGACAAGTGACAGGTAGTTGTTACTTTCTTTATTGGTTCTCAATATTACAGTGAGGTCGACACCTGCCCTGAGCTCTTGCGACTTCATCTTCTGTCATTTATCTATTAACTGACTTGTTCTTTCTTTGGCTCCACCATTTCTTCTCTCCTCCTGGATCTCATGTAATAGAGGCAGGGGATGGATCTTAGTCAGTGATCACTCGGGTATGAAAGTTGGATAATAAGAGAAGGAGGTCATAATTGATTTTATCCATATGAATAATCCTGACTAGCAGCAGCAAACAGACTTGGTGTCTGGACTAGAAGAAGATAATGAAGAGCAAACTCTAACAGGAAATCCAGAAAACTCAAATCCAGCCAGAGATTAAGGTTTTTCAAAACCAATTAATCTCCTTTGATTGGAAGTATTTGAAAGATGAAGAAACAAAATGCCAGCTAGAATACCATGCAACAGTGGCATGGCAGATCACCAGGCAAAGAGTTGTTTTACAAAAAGTGCTTCCAACTTGCTGGGGTAATTACTTGTGGTAAAAATATCCAAACTATCCCAGTGGGGACATCTAAATATGGCAAACAGATGTTTTTTAAGTTTACATAGCCCAAAAGTTGAATTATAAAGGGCAAGGATATTTATTTGTGGGCATATGAGACGTTTATGCTATAACTCTAGAAGGCTCCCCAGACTGAAGACCATAGGTTGAATTCGAAAGGGCAAGGATATTTATTTGTGGGGATATGATATGTATACGGTATAACTCTAGTAGGCTCCACCGACTAACTTGATTCTACTTTTGTCTTTGATGAGCTTATGTAGGAACCTGTATTTCAATGTGCACTTGCTAAGATGTCATCAATGATGTCACTGGCCATGTCATGAATAATGTCATATTTGAGGTCATAAGCAGTGCATTGTGGGGGTGTTAGTTATAATTAGTTCAGGTAATTAGAACTGCTGAATTTCTATGGCTTTGTGTGTGTGAAATCTGTACCTAACTATAACGGCCCTGTAACCTTTCTTGTTTTCAGTTAATTTCTATGTTTTTTTAATTCTATTTCCTAACCATAACTCCCCTGAAACCTTTTTTTTTTTATTCTATTTTGAAAGAATAACATCCCTGTAACCATCTGGTTCTTTCAGTGTACATGTATGTGCAACAAGCCTCTCTTCCCAATATAAAGAAAGGAATAGCCGGCACTCCAGATGGTATGATCTCAAAAGCTTTATTTGGCTTTGCTGACCTATGTGGTCTTCCTCATAGCTAGTACCATAACACAGTGCCCTATTTCCCATAGGAAATATGAACCACAGTTGAGTGAACATATAGAAAATACTCTCCCAGTCCAGCTAGGAAGAAATGACATATAATTGTTTGCTTTTCTCACAACAGAAATAAAGGAATCACCCATTAATATAATGTAGCTGCTTAATAATGCCAAATGCAATAAGATTTACAAATAATATTCATCCCAACAAGAATGAAAGACAATTTCATCAGAGATTTCTTTAAAATAATGACCAGTGGCTCACCGTATACCTATGTAACTAACCTCCATTATAGGTTACCATAAGTTAACCTTCTAGTCCTATGAAAACTATTGTAAGCCCAAGTGCATCGTATTCAATGAGTATCCCTTTTATTCAAATGTATTACATGTAATAAATGGATTCCAAATATTTTCCTGCCAAGTGCCCAAAAACATACAATATTCAAAAATAGACCTCTCTCTAATCCTCAATACATATCCCCAATAATATGTGACAACAAAGGGTAAGACATTATACATTAGGAAATTCTGAACTCTCCAAGAAGAAAGAAAGCAGAGGGAACATAAAAAGCATGTACATTTTAACATCAGACTTATGCTCAGAAACATACAAACATCTAATCGCAAAGCAAGTCCTGTATACTCATCAATATAATATCACCCCATATTTACAAAGAGTTCTTCATCCCGGTTGAGTCCTCCTGGATATCTGCTATTCAGCCTGATAGTGTATTCGGACTCCATCCTCCTTAGGGTGAGTTCCTTGTCTCCTCCTCTCTGATTCAACATCACCCTGTTAATTCCAAAGAAAGACATGTCATCAACCTTTCTATTCTGTACCTGTTCGCAGTGTTGTGCCAACAACATCACCACACTCCTTTGAATTTTTTCACTTTGGACCAATGGTGCGTTTTCCATAAACTGGATACTGTCCAAAATGAGGGACATAAATACTCCTTGATTGGGTGTATTCTTTTACACAACTTGGATGAGTATTTTCTTTGCTGTCATCAAATGCAACTAGATACAAACCAGACAATGTCCTAACTTGAGACAAAGCTATATATGACATATCTTCATTAAACACTGTACTACCAATATTAATAAATAAATGATACATCTACACTTAAACCTTGAGATTTATGAATGGTAAGAGGGTATGCTAGAGAAACTGGAACATATTTCTATCAAATATATGTCTTTCACAAGCAAATAAACGTACAATCAACCTTCCAATCTGCTTTGAGCTGTCAATCTGATCAAATTTAATCACTAGGGATTCCACCTTATTCCTATTGGGAAAGCCAATGAAATAAATACATTTACCCATAGCACCTTCAACTAACCGTTCTTCAACATTTCAATTTCAATGCAAAATTACTTTACAATTCTTGCAAACACTTAAACATTTTTCCAACACCGCAGTTGGTAAAACAGATTTTTCCAATTAATCCACATTTACTTGTAAATTTTCATTTAGCAATACTCTGATGCCCTGGTATTCCATTTTTTCTACTGCTGTTGGTTCTAAAATGTCATCTTTCTGCAACTCCAGCAATCCTTTTTGTTTTAGTTACACTCCTCCATTGTAGGCATTAGGCAGACAAAAGGTTTTCCTTCTTCTATGAAAGTGAACATTAGCTCTCCTGCTGTCTTCTTCATTGGATACAGTTTTTTAAGAAGAAGACTTTCTAGCAGGCATCTTCCCTTGTTTGAAAGAACACCTACTCTAATATCCTTCAGAATATTCCCATATTCAATGTCAAATGCTTGTCGCATATTCCTAAGTAATTCGTAGTATTGGAAGTTTAACCATATATTCACATTTCCAATGCTTCCCAAAGAAGTCTGAGTTTCATCATCAAGCAGTATTTTGAACACAGGCTGTCCTTTCACGGGTGTAAGTTGCAGTAGCTCTCCAAAAACAATCAAATGGTCGGCCATTGAGACCAGGAGCTCCATCATGCCGCCCTGAAGTAACTACTTTTAAGATGTCCCCAGACAGGATAGAATCATATGGTTTGTTGTTCATTGAATATGTAGGGGCTCTATCAAAGATGGCCAGTGCAGTCTTATTTCCCCCTAAAATTTCCTGAAGATAAGCAATCCATACATTTTCTGAGAGACATTCTGTAAGTTTCATGGCTTGTAGGTTGTGATGATCCATAGGAAGCTCTGCTATTTTGACTTTGAGATCTGCCATTGAATAAATTGCTAGGCCCCAGCGGAGCACCTAAGCATGTGGTTTTACGGCTGATTTGCTGAAGCCAAGGACTGCTGCAATATCCAGAGGGGCACTGCCATTATTTCTTGTAAAATTACCATACGAAAAGGTTTCCTTGATTTTGCTTTGTGGGCCTTCGATATTCCAGTAACAGATTGCTAAAATGAAATGTAGATTTATAAAGCGTGGCTTTTCACCCATGGGGGTCTCAAGGCACTGTCCATGGGCATGAGGAGATTAAGGGGGTGATTCTAACCCCGGCGGTCGGCGGAGAGGCGGCGGTCGGACCGCGAACAGACCGGCGGTCCAAAAAATGGCATTCTGACCGCGGCGGTCACCGCCGCGATCGACCGCCACTTTCCCACTCCGACCGCCACGGCGGTCATGACCGACGGGCTGGAGTTTGCGCACTCCGGCCCGGCGGTCGACCCAAGACCGCCAACCGCATCATGACCCTGCTTACCGCCGCGGTTTTTGGCGGTCGGGAACCGCCATGCGAACCATGGCGGTAGGCACTATCGGGGCCAGGGAATTCCATCTCTGGCACTGATAGGGGTCTCCCCCACCCCCCACTACCCCACACGAGTCCCCCCCCACACCCTCCACCCCCTGCCACCCCCCAGAGATGTTACAAACCCCCTGCCCCCCCACGCCGACATGCACATACACGCACCCCGACATGCACGCACCCCCAACATGCACATATGCACACCCCCTACACACACACATACACAACGGGGGCACATACCCGCACACATACATGCCAACATGCGCACCCGCCGAACTACACACATTGCCCATAGGCACAGCAGCACCCCCCGCCCGCATGCACGCACTCACACACCCCCTCTACACACCCCCATGCACGCACACATCACACAACACCCCCCGCACCCCCTCCCCTCACGGACGATCAACTTACCTTGCGTTGGTCCTCCGGGAGGCGACGGGAGCCATAGGGACGTGACCGCCAACAGAAGACCGCCAACAGAAGACCGCCACACAGAAATGTGGGTCGTAATTCTGTGGGCGGTGTTCTGCTGGCGTGGCGGTGGAGGTTGACCAGTCTCCACTTTCCCGCCGACCGCCAGTGTGGCTGCTGGCGGTTTTCCGGCGGAACGCTCCCAGCGGTCGGAATACGCGCCGCGGCATACCGCCGCGGTCGGCGGTCTTTACCGCAGCGGTAACTCGGCGGTCTTGCGAAAAGACCGCCAAGGTCAGAATCACCCCCTAAGTGATTTGCCCAGAATCACAGGAAGATGTGCTGATGCTTGTACCCAGACCTCTAGTTACTGAGGCGGTCGCTCTGATTGCTACGCTACATCTTCTCCAACCTTGCTAAAGGTTTGCTTGAGGGTGTGAAAAGTGGCTGTTTTGTTTTATTTGTCAGCATATCTCATTACTGTTTGGACATGGCTACCAAGCACGCTGCAGCCAAAGACAATCGGTTGGTACTTGAATTAGCGTCCGGGTGCCAACAGCATTGCAGGCACAATAGTTATCCTTTGGGTTTGACAGCACCACCGAATAAAATGCCAAATAGAAAAAAAAATGTTTTTAGCAGTCTGGCAACTCAGACTTCTTTAGTTAATTAGACTGCCTTTGGTATGTCGTTTTAAACATTCATTGTAACCGACTACTTTTTCTGTCACATTTTTTCTATATCTGTAGTTTTGAAGTATTTCATAAAGACAAACATTTTCAAAATGTACACTCCTTTTTGGATAGTAAGTGTCCAACATGTTCATTTTTACAGTCAGTACTTTCTGGGTCAAACTATGCAAAGTATTGCATTTCTGGAAAAAGGCTTCAACAGTCTATTTTGCGTGCATGCTAGTCCACGATCACTTAAACATTTCCTCTTGACTTAGAGTATAAACTAGCTGAACACCAACCAATCACAGCACTCATAGGAACCAATTTTCCCTGTGTAAAAGCATCTTCAAACTGAAGCTGTCCAATTTCTTTGTTGACGACCTTTCAGCAGAAATCTCTTACCACATAATTTTCATCTTCGTCTACTCAGATTTTGTTATGTATGAAATTACATAACGAGTAACAGCTATAGAATTGACTACCACAAATTGGATAACCATATTGGCATTCCACATTTTCAGAAAGACATGACTGTAATCATCAATATATGTCAAAGCCTCTGTTCTTCTCAGGTTATAGGTGTTTTTGGGTGATGTCCATCTAAGTGTATGTCTCACTGCAGACAAAAAACAGTAGCAGGTCTATTAATAATAGCAGGAAGTCCAAAACGACATTTTGTGATAAAGTTTCCTTTTGTTCTGTATTTCCGCTTGCAGTACTTCCCACATCTATGTGATTAAAAATGCAGAACTTGCTGTTTTAGGCTTTTTTCCTCAGTGTCTATTGGGATGCTACATGTAACACGCTGTTCTATGAAAGAAAGTACTCACTCATCTGAGTCTGTTCCAAATTTTGATGCATCTATTATCCACAACGGCATATAAATATGAGTAGCATCCTTTGGCTTTATTCTTTTTGTGCCCAAAAAAATCAGTAACTCCCTCAGAGGTGGATTTTTGAGTTGCATATGAAGGACAGCATGGTTGGCACTCTGTGGTTAAAATACATATAACAGTTTGGGGGATGCAAAAAGCAAAGTTCTCCTAATGTGTTCAAATTGATGTCCTTAATGTGAGTTTGCTTCTCTCAAACAGTCATGTAAGTCACCGCATGCATACTCTGCACAACTCAGTCACAAACCAAGTTAGTGCACCTAAATTGGGCAACATACAGTTCAGCTCACCATGATGATGAAACCAATATTCATTCATCCCACGTTGGCAGGACATCAGATGTATTAAATTGTACTCCAACTTCTCAACTTTTCCATATATTTTGTCAACAGTCTTTTGCAGACATATTTTGTAGATTAACTCCTGTTTTAAGAATATGGTTAACAGCATATGACAGTCCAGACAAATCACTTTTTAATAAGAGATGAAATATATATGGAATACTTTCTCGAAATCTAGGGTCCTCTGAATATATACTTGTTGACCTGTACTCAGCTGCTGGTCTTTGCACAGGGTGCTCACCATACTGTCAGCCTACTCCAGTTGTAAATAGTTGTGGATAATATCAAGCCTCAAAACATTCCTCCCACACACTCATTGGAGCTCCTTCTGCTTGGTTCATCGGATACATTTCAATGGTATCCCCCATATTCTCCTTTGAATGCAGTGGATGGATACTGTAGTACTCAGATATCTCGTCAAATCTACTTCTATTCCTTTTTTCAAACTGTCCCTTTGAAGGCAACATTTTTTCCTCCATACAGCTTCCATATATAACAACATCTAAATCTTTGTAATACACATTATTCTGTTTGAGATAGAATGTAGTTTGTTTTACCTTATTCACATCCACTAATTGTGCCATTTGTTTTTATTTTTTGTGGGAACACCATTGACTAGAATAATAGGTGGCTCCTCCAGATTTCTCTCTGCACCCACAGTTTCAAGGCTGTGCTTAAAGTCTAAAGGTAAACATATAACTCTACCTTTAAGGCCTTTCCATAGCTCAGTTGGTTGAAGATTCTCAGTCTTTGGAACCATACAAACTATTACTTTAAAATGGTGCATAGCTTGTAGCAGTATTGTTTCATAAACATTTAGATGTCGAAGTTCCTCTAGAATTTGAACCAACTCTAACTTATCTATTACTCTGGCAGGTGTTCAATATTTAATAATTAATGTGTTTAATACTTGCAGATGATCTGGCATGTTGGCAAATCAAAACAGTCTTCCACAAATAAGTACACTGCAAATTTTAGCAACTTCTCTCAGTTTTCTTGTTCAGTTTTCAATAACACATCAACATTTTGAATTTGGCCATTCTAGTGAGTGTGTCGACAACAAATACAAACATAGTTTGGTTTCTCATGCAGTGTTATCTCTACTGACATCTGTTTTCTGTTCCTCTACACTTCAGGACCAAAGAAATGTAACTTAATATTTTCACAAACATTTTCAACCTCTAATACTACACCATACAAAAGTGATTTGTTCATTTCTCCCATACACAATGCAGGACATTTTACAAAGTGAAGTCTTCTAGCTGCATATCACATTTTTGAATGATGAACAACTAACGTAAAAATATGAAATGTGCTTGAGCACACTTTCCTTGAAGGACAGCATATGAGTGCACTTGTAAATTAGTGCATTTCCTTACTTTGCATACCCATTTCTAATCTTTGCAACATTACAATTTTCTGCTTCACATTTTTACATGAACATGTATGTAGAAAAGTTCTTTGTATATGGTCTTGTTCTGTTTGTCCTGAGTTTGGGGCATATGCTGTGGTCCTTCCTCCATGTACTGTCCACATGAACCTTCTCGGCACAGGCATGATGGTCAGCGAAACAGTAAGAGGTACCAACTAAGGAATGTGATACACTGGGTATGATAGAGGATGGAGGTAATGGATGAAACAGGATCACGATTACAGCGGGTGAGGAGAAGGGTTCTAGACATGGGCAGACAAGGCAGTAGTTCCATATGCCAAAAAGTAAGTTATCTCTCAGGGCTGGTCAACTAGGACATCATGCATATCATTGAGTCCCATCTCCAACCCCTACTAGTTGCAGCACTGTCATGATCCTTCTCCATGTTGCTCTGTTGGTGTCTGCAAACAAGTCTACCTCCACCATTGTTCCAGGACCTGTCCTCCCACCTAAGTCTTGGCTGCCCACTGCAAGGGAAGAGCTAGAATGGGAAAAGATCACAAGTGCTTTGGTTGAATACCTAATTTCTATCACTAATAAACATTTTAATTTGCCTAAGTGGAGGCTTGTCTCTACTGGTCTTCCAGGATTTCAGTCTTCACACCATAGTCGCACGTACTTTGGAAATTTGACATATACCATTTATTAAAGTGTCAACAAAGCCAAAAGGATATACTGACATGTTTTCATAGAAAAAAGGTCTTCCTACGTTTTGAAACCAAAGATATTCAAAGTGTGTATTGTATGCTTGACCATGCAAGTCTCGATGCTGAGCGTTTGCTGAGGTGGGTGTGATCATGCAATGGCATGTTATGAGTCTGATTTACACATCCTTTGTGACAGGGACCTAACTAAGAAACTTATCTAATTTTTGTCATAGCAGAAGTCCGCCACAAGTCAGCAGTGCTCCCACTCTGCCAAACTTGCCATTCCCCCATTCAGTTTAAGGTTAGAGTTGAGGAGAGCAAAGCATCAGGTTAACACTGGTGGAAAGTCTGATAAATCTGCCAGTGTAAACATCTGACCTTGCAGCCCATCCAATTAGGTGCCATCAGGTCACAACAATGGTCAAGGTCATCCTGCACTATTGAGGCCAACGCTACAATTACTCAAATCCTATATATACTTTAAAGTTAGAAGTGAGTACTCACTGCCAGGCTGCTGCTGTTGTGTCTTGAGCTGAAAAAGGAGGTATGGTCAGACCTGCCAGAAACCTGCAGTGGGGAGGCAATGGGAATGAATTTGTGGGGCTGGGGCACCTTTCCAGAATATACTGGGCACTAATGGGATCATTCTAGCAATTACAGCTCTCCTACCTTTTCTGGTTGGAACTCCCACAGCAGTGTACTTCCAGTCAATATCAATCCAGATCTAGCGTGCAGTGTTACTCAGCTGGGTGTCAGGCCCTGTACTGAGCTGAGGTTAGTTCTTGATAACCCCCCTACCCATTGATATTTACTTCATCTTGTGCATGGTTGAAAGTTCTTTCACTGTGCTACTAAGCCATTTTGGGGTCATACAGGACACATTCAGCAGTAGGATATAGATAGATGGTTTTCAGGTGGAAGGATGTATCAGGAGTGGTTGTTCATATTTGCTTTCGTCCACAGAGAACTCGCCCGGCAATATATAGATCTCCACTATGCTATATAGGTCTATGTAGCACAGACATAAATATTTGAAAAATGGAAAGGCAAAGGGGACAACATGCCTGTCACTAGTGGCACCTTAGAAGTAGGGCACAGTATTTTCAAGTGTAATAATACACTGGGAACAACGTATGAGTGAAAGGTATTACCTAAGGTGTATAGTGAAGAACTGTACATTTTGAGTGCATTTCAACACAGAACACATGTGAGGTGCCAAGAATTAGAGGCATTTTACAAGTAAGGGTGACTGTAAGCAAGTGCAACACAGAATATGTGAACAATTAAATGATTAACTTGCATGCCGATGCATAGCACATTTGCAAGATTCAAATTGTCATCATCATGTGCAACAGTATTGTATCAGAGACATGTGGATAGTGGCACTGGCTACTCTCAATAGTTCACTCTAGACAGTTTAACTACACTCATTCAGTAACCATGATAGCAGCTTAGTGAAAATGTGAGACCAATAGCAGGTCAAAATCTTGCAGGCCTTGTCCCCCACCCTGGGGAACCACCACAGGGACTTACTGCAAGTTTAAGGTTGATGTGTAAGCCTTGTTTCATGCAGATGTTATGCAACACACAATAGACCAAAATGATCTGGCACACCACTCCTGTGGACTACTGAAGCACCATGCTATTGTACTATTGAGGCATCTGAAGCCTGATTTGAGGATGTCAAAAGGCACTTAAAGATGATTCATATAGCGGTGTGTGTCATACTGTGCCTCTTCTGAGGCTGGGAGGTTGGATATAGTAGAACATTTGGAAATGGCAAGAGAGGCCATTCCCAGAATAATTTGCAACAAACCTGTGATATTTGTTTAGCAATTGTTCCCAGGAGAATACTACAAACAAACATTCCATACATGCATGCAATCATTGGTACTCTCTTGGTTGCATTGGGAGGGAGTGAAGTTATGTATGAACATCTTTTGCCATTCCTGATTTTCAAATGTTGACCCAGTATGAGTTACATAAACTTTCCTAGTAGAATTGTGTCACTGAAATCCGCATAAAAACTACTAATACACAGTAGTTGATTTACCACCCCCTTGCATTGGCTGGTGTTTGAAGTATGACTGGACTCTAATAACTATGTATAGTTAAATATATCTTAAGGGTTTTTCAGTGCTTGGTTTGTGTTATGTGAGTGTGTGCATACATGAGTATGTGTGTTGTATTTTTAATTATTTTGCTACTTCTCTATGTGTGCAACAGCCACAATCCCTTGCAGGGCGAACCACAAAAAGTCACTAAATTAACCTGTGCTTAATCCTGGGTAGCTTGGCAAATAAAACTGTCAGACTTATCTCAGAGGCAATGTGTAAAGTATTTATGCAGCAGACAAACAGTAATAAAGTAAAAACACAATAACAATCCAATTTAGAAGAACAGAGTCTTTTTTTATAAATTTAACACCACAACCATCATAATCCAATTAGTTGAACCAGAGTTATGAATTATTAAAGTTTAAGGTTCAACATCACTTTTAAAAGTACCAACCACAGACATCTGATCGTACTAGTATTAATATTTGAAAAATCACTGTAGATGTACCCCATGATATGTTTGCATGTAAGAACTAAATCGTATCGCTATTAGAAAATTCACCTGCCATGAACTCTCTGTTAACCCCAACTCGAAAGTACGTGGTCAAGCAGGCTCTGAGACCTAGCCCTGAGGTTACTGACTGACAGGTTTCAGGTGAAGCAGAAAGTAGCCACAAAACAAATGTGCATGTGGGAAACACGAGATCGGTCGCGCAGATAGGCGCAGCGACACCACAATGGTCCCAGGAGATTGGCCCCAATTAAAACCACATGGCCGGAGGAGTGCGCACATTCCCAAACAACATAAATTCAGATGACACACATAGGTAGAAATACACAGGCAATCAGAACACAGCACACCCAGTCCAGACAGCAATCACACACCCCTTGGGCCAGACATCTGGACACGTTATCCACTGGCCCTCTTATGTCAATGCAAGTTCGAGACCCACCTGCATTTGTTATCAGGACCTTATTTATGACTCTAAGACAACAGCTCACATTCTTAACCAAGAAAGGAATGTTTAAATTATTTTATGGAACTCAGAGAAATTTAGAAAACACCTCTCAGAACCATTGTGCTTTGAGACATTCCTCAGACCCCGGTATTGTAACTGTTCTCCCAGCCGCAATGTTGAATTAAACAAACTGTTCCTGCTTTACCAAATGCCTCTTGTCTTTCGTTTTTTTCTAAGTAAATTCACATTCAAGCAACATTAGACCAGGGCGAAGTCAAAGGTTAAGTCAGACTGCGATGGAACGCAGTTCAGATACATGAAATGGTTTGGGTCCGGTCACCACTTACCTTCAGACTAAGAAGGTAGATGCTCAGCAGGGCAAAGCTGCAGGAGTGTCTGAGGAGGGAGTACCATCATCCGATAGCATGGAGCGAGGCTGCATATAAGAATTTTACCTTCAGACTTAGTTGTCAAGATGGAAGTCGGAAACCTACAGTGGAACAAAGCAGAAGGTTGTAGCCGATGACAGTTCCACAAGGTTGGATTCACCTTTCACAAAGGACCGTTGAAATGGATTTGCTGTGGATAAGAACATAGTGGGGGAAGCCACAAAGTCAATTTGACTGGCGATGAACCTCTGATGAATAGGCAAGTATGTTGATCCAGGTTTCCTCCTAGTTCTCAAAGCAACTTTTGGCCTAATTTTGTCTAAGTCCTCAGTTTTGGAAATTGGCCATCTGGGCACCATTAGCACCACAATAAAGGGTCCAGGAGTGGTTCGAGACCTCTTGGTGGTTCAGGATTCACTTAGGCTGGGTCCAATTGCGAATTCAAGATGGTGGAGCCTGTTATGTCCCTGTGACTCTAAACAGGAGGCCAGTTAACTAGCCCTTGGAGTCACTTCTGGAAGTCTGGTTGGAGGTGAAGATGCAGAGGTCAACATCAGGGCTGGCCTCTGAGGGTTCAAACCAGACTCCAGGCAGCAAAGCAGTCATTCCAGATACAGCAGCCGACTAGTAGCGTGCACAGCCGGTCACAGCAGCCGGCAGTCATCCGAGAGTCCTTATGCAGGCCCAGTAGTGAACTGAAGAGTGGCTCTCAGAGCCCTATTTTTATACCCTGGTGTCCTGCTCGTAGAAGGTGGTAGACGTTTTGAGAAAGGTCATTTGAAGTTCCAGGAGTTTCCTGCCTCCCCTGCCCTGGCTCCTAGCTGGATGCCCTGACAATACAGGGTTGTTAATCCACTTGTGTGGTGGCAGAGTACAGGCTATTCAGGTGCAAGTGGGGCTGAACTCAGCTCCCCTCCCCTATCCTGCCAGTGGAAAGCCCATTGAGGCTCTGCTAATCCCACCATGATGTAACTGTCTAGGGAGAATTCACCAAGTCTCAACTGTTTGTTATACCCAGTCATGTAACCTAATGCAGGCTTCAGGCACGGAGGGCTTAGGGCAGGAAGATGTAAACTTTCTAAAAGTGGCATTTTCAAACTTGTAATGATACATTTGACCTTTCAATTAAAGAGGGAACATCATTACAAGTTCATAGGTACAAAACAATCCATATCTACCTCCTCTTATTTAGGAATAACAGCTTATTAAATGTAATAAGGAATCCATAATGTTATCCTATTGGAGAGGCAGGCCGCACAGTAGTAGAAATGAATTGGAGAGATTTTCACTACTAGGACATGCAAAACTTAAATGTGTACATCCTACTTTTTAATTACACCACACCCTGCTCTACGGGCTATCTGGGCCTACCTTAGAGGTGACGTACATCTAGTAAAAAGGAGTTTTAAGGTTTGGCAAGGGGTTTAAAATGCCACATCTACGTAGCAGTGGGACACTGCCTTCAGGCTACTCTGGCAGGCCTTGGACATGTTTTGAAGTGCTATGTAAGTGGGTGGCACAATAAGTGCTGTAGGCCCACTGGTACCATTTACTTTACAGACCCTGGGTATATGGTATTCCACTCTACAAGAGACCTAAAAGTACATTAAATATGCCAATCAGGTATATGCCAATCAAACTATGTTTAGGTGACTGAGCACAAGCACTTTAGCACTGGTCAGCAGTGGTAAGGTGCACAGAGTCCTAAGGCCAGGAGAGCAAAAATCCAAAAAAGATGCAGGCAATCAGGCAAAACGTTTGGGGGAAGACCACCCTAAGACTGACTTAAGATAGGAAAAGAAAGGGGCAAGTAAAGCCAAATATTTGAAAAGTATAGGAATGTTAAGGAACATTATTGAGCATGGTTAATCTTATCCATTTTTGAGAGGGCTATGATATACTTCTCCTCAATTATAGAAAGAAGATGGAGAAGGGAATTCACACATTTAAAAAATGTATGAAATGTAACCTCATTGACATCGCCCTAAGCATATTTCAGAGTGTTCTCAACTAAAATAAGTCTTTTACCTGCAAAACTACTCACAATGCACATAATTTATTTACAAGCATGCCATGAAAATATCTTTATTAATACATTCGCTGATTAAGAGCCACAATGACAACTACCTTTTGTGTAAACATCTACCTTGATGACTACAGCATTCATGGGAACAGCAATATTTCCCCCCTGACCGTATTAGAGGTGTATTGCTTACACTAAGAAGAAAATAACCAAATTTCTCAAACTCACATGTCCCTTACAACCCAGAGATTTCATTTGGGACACATTTGTCTTGTGACAGCTCACCTACCTGTGATCAAAGATAACCATATTCCATAATGGTCCCCTGCTAAGGACAACAGAGATGAGTACCACATTAAGATGGTAAACTACATAAATAAAAACTTGCTTTCCCTAATACGTCCATGAAATTAACAAGCTCACACAGTGAACAAGTTGAAAGCACAAAGCCATTCTCACAAACTGTGAACTCTTAACATTTCATCTCCACACTGCAACTTCAAAATCTACTTTGCCAATGACAATCCTATTCAGACTTTTGAGTTGTGAGCAACTGAAGGTTCCTAATAAATCTGATGCCAAACAAAGAATTAACTTGTAAGCTCTATCTAAAAACAAGCATTGACAAAGTTAATTGATCTGGGTTTAATGTGCCAAAGCATGTAGAAACAGACATCCACAATCTCTGATTACATGAGTTGTATGCACAAATGCTGTATATCACATTAAAGCTGTCCAAACAGATGAATAATTGAATGTGACAAAGAGTGTGATAGTTGACTGTACCTTTCAGATGTAAAATAGTCACGCATTCAATCCAACTAAAGCATTGCCTAGAAGGTGGAATGATACATCAAACAGTAAATATGATAAGATGAAAGAGACATAGGTAGTCATTACAACCCTGGCGGTCGGTGTTAAAGCGGCGGTAAAACCGCCAACAGGCAGGCGGAAAATGAATTGGAATCACGACCGTGGCGGAAACCCCCAACATAGACAGCCACTTTAACACTCCGACCACCAAGGTGGTACAAACAAACACCGCAGCGGTAACCGCCAACAGACAGGCAGAGGACAATGTACCGCCCACAGAATTAAAACAGTCCAACCCGCCACCTTTTCTGGGGCAGATTCACCGCAAACAAAAACACGGCGGAAACAGGATTTGGAAGGGAATACGCTCACCTCTACACACCCCACGAGGAATCAGGACGCCATGGAACCCGAGCACCAGACACTGACAGCCTTTATCTTCCTGCTTCTCTACCAGGAACAAAAAGACGGCGGCGAAGATCACGGTGAGTACTGCACCTACGACACAGGGGAGGGGGGAGGGAAAAGAGAGTGACACACACACGCAACATGCAACACCTCCACTCCCACCCCCACCCTCACCCACTACAACACACACACTAATACATCATGATACATTACAGTCACACCCCCCAACCACCCCTGGAAGAATGCAAGGACAAAAGGAAATGAGTCGAATGATTGTAATATATTCAAATACATGAATCAAAAATATATACATATATAAAGATATTCACACTATAAACAAATATATACACCAAGAATACAAGTCCAAGGGATTCCACCATCATAGTCCGTGGACCACTGGGCCCAAAATGCATGAGCGAGGCCCACACTCAATACACGAACAAGACGGAGAGAACACTTTTGGGGCATCAGATAGAAATAAAACAGGCACCTCAGGTGGAAGGGAAGGGGGGAACCTCAGCCGGATGAGTGCACGATGCCAGATCCACGAGGGGGCTCCATGCCCACTGCTTTATCCTAGGGAGTGGAAAGCCACAGCCTCTCAAGTCTCTCCAGTGGGTGGGTTGCCCACTACTTTATCCTGGGGAGTGCAAAGCCATAGTCTCTCAAGTCTCTCCAGTGGGTGGGATGCCCACTGCTTTGTCCAGGGGAGTGCAAAGCCACAGTCTCTCCCGTCTCTACAGTGGGTGGGTTGCCCACTGCTTTATCCTGGGGAGTGCAAAGCCACAGTCTCTCAAGTCTCTACAGTGGGTGGGTTGCCCACAGCTTTATCCTGGGGAGTGCAAAGCCACAGTCTCTCAAGTCTCTACAGTGGGTGGGTTGCCCACGGCTTTATCCAGGGGAGTGCAAAGCCACAGTTTCTCAAGTCTCTACAGTGGGTGGGTTGCCCACTGCTGCATCCTGGGGAGTGCAATGCCACAGTCTCTCAAGTCTCTCCAGTGGGTGGTTTGCCGACTGCTTTATCCTGGGGACTGCAAAGCCACAGTCTCTCAAGTCTCTCCAGTGGGTGGTTTGCCCACTGCTTTATCCTGGGGACTGCAAAGCCACAGTCTCTCAAGTGGATAACAGTCTCCACTGGTTCTGGAGGGGGCCTGGTGCCCAGAGTGCTTCATCCTGCCAATGACTGAGGTAGTGGATATATATCTCCACTGCTTCTGGAGGGGGCTTTGTGCCCAGAGTGTTTTATCCTGCCAAGGACTGAGGTAGTGGATGTAAATCTCCACTGGTTCTGGAGGGGACTTTGTGCCCAGAGTGCTTCATCCTGCCAAGGACAGAGATAGTGGATGTAAATCTCCACTGGTTCTGGAGGGGGCTTTGTGCCCAGAGTGCTTCATCCTGCCAAGAACTGAGGTAGTGGATGGATCTCTCCACTGGTTCTGGAGGGGGCTTTGTGCCCAGAGTGCTTCATTCTGCCAAGGACTCAGGTAGTGGATGTCATTCTCCACTGGTTCTGGAGGGTGCTTTGTGCCCAGAGTGCTTCATCCTGCCAAGGACTGAGATAGTGGATGTAAATCTCCACTGGTTCTGGACGGGGCTTTGTGCCTGGACGGGGCTTTGTGCCCAGAGTGCTTCATCCTGCCAAGGACTCAGGTAGTGGATGTCATTCTCCATTGGTTCTGGAGGGGGCTTTGTGCCCAGAGTGCTTCATCCTGCCAAGGACAGAGGTAGTGGATGGATCTCTCCACTGGTTCTGGAGGGGGCTTTGTGCCCAGAGAGCTTCATCCTGCTCATGGTGGCCTCAGTAGCATCGGAATCTTTGGGGCTCACTGGCCTGCGGTGCTTGTTGCAGTGGTGTCCTGATCAGCGGTGCTAGTGGTGGCGGTGTCCTTGGCAGCGGTGCTGGTGGCAGCGGTGTCCTTGGCAGCGGTGCTGGTGGCAGCGGTGTCCTGTTCAGCAGTGCTGGTGGCGGCGGTGTCCTTGGCAGCGGTGCTTGTTGCGGTCTTGTCTGCTGTGCAGGTTTCCCCAGACATGCCAGTTTTACTGTGCCCCTTCCCCACCATAGATGGTGGCGCAGCTGTCTAAACACTCCCAACTGTACCCCTGGGAGCGGCTTTGGTGGCAGATTATTTTCCTCTCTTCCGCCGGGCATTGGCCAACTTTTTATGCTTTTGAGGTGGGGGACTGTCCGTGCTCCTTGCCACACTGGCTGCCCTGCTGCCTGGCGCACTCCAGAAGCCGGTTACTACTGACACCACTGTTCCCGCAGATGTTGTGGCTGAGGCAGTGGGTTGGGACCTGGGGAGGCGGGTCCTAGGAGATTGAACGGGTGGGGGAGGTGAGGGAAAGAGGTCAAGGTTGGACAGGAAAAGCTTTTTGGGCACACTGGGAGGGGTAGATGGAGGGGGTTTGGGAGTGGAGGAAGAGGTAGTGGTTGTAGGAGGTGTACGTTTGCTGACTTTGGGTGAAGGTGCATGGGCTGGAGGCTGTCGTGAGTTGGATGGCTGTTGGGTGGGTGTGTGGCTGTGTTTGTGTACCTTGGGAGGTGGGCTCACAGACACACTGGGAGAGGACACAGGGGATGTGTGAATGGTAGTGGGGGTGGTGAGTGCACGTGAGCGGGGTGTGGTGGTGGGTGTGCTGGTGATGGAGGTAGTTGCTGAGGATGTAGTGCATGCAGGTGTGAGTGGAGACGAGACAGGGAGGAAGGAGGGAGACGAGGAGGAGGGGGACACAGTGGAGGCAGTGGATGTTGGTATGTCTGCATGTGTATGATGCTTGCGTTAGTGCCTGTGGGATGTGTGGTGCTTATGTTTGCCTGAACTTCCCTTGTGTGTTGACGTGTGTGCATGCTGGTCTGATGGTGTGCTTGGGATAGGCTGAGGTACAGGGGTTTGGGTCTGAGTGGAGGAAGTTGGAGGGGGGAGGCTAGAGACAGGGACAATGGCTGGCATCAGTGCTGAGGCCAGAGTCTGAAAAGCTCGCTGTTGGGCTGCCTGACCAGAATGAATGCCCTTCAGGTATGCATTGGTTTGTTGCAACTGCCTCTCTGCACCCTGGATGGCATTCAAAATGGTAGACTGCCCAACAGTGAGGGACCTGAGGAGGTCAATGGCCTCCTCACTGAGGGCAGCAGGGGTGACAGGGGCAGGGGCTGAGGTGCCTGGGGCAAAGGAGATGCCCACCTTCCTGGGTGAGCGGCCACAGGGCAAACGCTGAGGGGCTGCTGGGAGGGCGGTGCTGGTGGGGGGGGGCGGCTGTACCTGTAGATGCGGGGGCACAGATGGCCCCGCCACAGCAAGGGAGCTCCCATCAGAGGAGGAGTCCGTATCGCTGGTCTCAACTCCTGTCCCCGCCGTGGAGCTCCCCTTGCCCTCCATCCCACTGGTGAATTAAGACTCTGTTGTGTCACCCACCAGGGCCATGTGGGATGCAGCTCCCTCTGGCTCCGGTGCCACTGCTTCTCCCCCTGATGATGCTAATGCACACAAGAACAGGGAGACCACAAAAAGGGGGGGAAAGACAAAAGAAAAACATGTTGAGTGCATGATATACCTCTACCGTTGGTGGACTCTACAGACACAAAAGCCCCCTTGCACTACGCCGTGCACTTGGAGTTCCCTAATCAATCACAGGGACATGGGTTTCAAAGCTATGCCCGATTGCTGCACACATGGATGTCACAAGAGCCTGACTAGGTGTAGTTGGCTCTGTACACAGGTGGGGTGGGGTGCCACAGGGCCTGCCTTCAGAAGGGACCTTGCCTACTAAACTCGCCCTGGCCTAGGGGAACCCACAGCTCACCTCCCCCACCCAAACACCTACAATACGCGCTGAATCAGCTGAATGAGGGTGTACTCACCCCCTTGTGACTGCTGTGATGCCCTCAAGCGCCCATCCAACACTGGGTACGCCACCGCCAGGATCCGGAACATCAGGGGGGTCATGGTGCAACAGGCACCCCTCCCACATTGGGAGGCCATCCCCAGATTGGCCTCCGCCGTCTTCTTGCTCCAGCGGTGAATGTCCTCCCATCTTTTCCGGCAGTGGGTGCTCCGTCTGTGGTAGACCCCCAGGGTCTGGACTTCCTTGGCGATGGCACGCCAAATATCCTTCTTCTGGTGGGCGCTGAGCTACAGGAATAGTACAGGGGAAAAGGAAAAGATATAACCTTCCGCACCGTCACAGTCATTGGACCACATCCCTACCCTTGCCATGACGCACATGCACTCACCGTCGTTTCATGCACGCCTCATTCTCCCCCCCCATCTTTCATCCACACCACTCCAAACAGCCATTGCCCATACAGCATGCTCACAGCATACTCACCTGTTTGTCTAGAGGACCGTAGAGTAGCGTGTACGGGGGGAGGACCCCATCCACTAGTTTCTCCAACTCCACCGTGCTGAAGGCAGGAACCCTTTCCCCAGACACACAAGCCATTCTCTCTTCCAGACAGAGGTCACAGCAGCACTTGCAGCGTAGCTCCTCTCCTGTCGAAGATCAGGTATCAAGTGATTGAACAGAGAGAAAATGGCGTACCGTCTGTGCCGGCGTACATCGTAATTGGCTCCTGGAACCGATAGGGTCCAATGTTAACCAATGCAGGATTGCGCCGCGGTCTTCGACCGCCTACTGCAACGGTGTACAACGCCAGCGCAGTTACCTCTTATCCCCTTGTCCCACTTTATAGGTCAGGCAGCTGACATTTCAGGGCGTCACACATATTTAGGCCTTGCTTAAACACTAATACAGCCATATGTCGATTTGCAAACATTTTCTGATTAAGTTGTGTTTACGTACCTCAGAGTTGCTTGACTCTCTGCTCGCTGTTCTCCTCCATAGGCAACGTCCGCTGGGGCAGGTGAGGAGATGGCGGCATCCTTCGATGTACAGACTGCTGGTGGACCTGTTGACAATGGAGGAGCGACATGTGCTCATCACCTACAGACTTGATCATACCACAATCCTGGAACTGTGTGCCCAGTTGGAGCCAGACCTGATGTCAGCTATCCGGAATCCCACAGCAATCCCCCCTCTAGTGCAGGTGCTGTCAGTACTCCATTTCCTAGCAAGTGGGTCTTTTCAAACAACAGTGGCCATAGCATCAGGGATGTCCCAGCCTATGTTTTCCAACATGTTGTCCAGAGTGTTACCTGCCCTGCTGAAACACATGCAGAGCTACATCGCTTTCCCTTAGGTGGAGGATTTGCCTACAGTAAAAGGTGACTTTTATGCCCTGGGACATATCCCCAACATCATAGGTGCCATTGGTGGGACACATGTGGCCTTGGTCCCCCCCACGCAGGATTGAACAGGTGTACAGAAACCGGAAGAATTACCATTCGATGAATGTGCAGATGGTGTGTTAGGCCAACCAGTACATTTCCCATGTGAATGCCAAATTTCCTGGCTCAGTGCATGACGCTTACATTCTGAGGAATAACAGCATCCCTTATGTGATGGGTCAACTCCAGAGGCACTGTGTGCGGCTATTAGGCGAGGACATGGACCCTATACAGTGTGAATAGGTGTCTGGGAATGTCCCTATGAGTTAGTGTGTGTCTAACAGTTGTCCCTCGCCATGCAGGTGACTCTGGTTACCCCAACCTGTCATGGCTACTGACCCCTGTGAGGAATCCCAGGACAAGGGCAGAGGAACGCTACAATGAGGCCCATGGGAGAACTAGGAGGATTATAGAGAGGACAGGTGGATCCCTATTCTACACACCAAAGAAGGTATGCCAGATCATCATGGCCTGCTGTATGCTTCACAACTTGGCTTTGCGACGACAGGTGCCTTTTCTGCAGGAGGATGGTCCAGATGGAGGTGTTGTGGCAGCTGTGGAGCCTGTAGACAGTGAAGACGAGGAAGCAGAAGAAGAGGACATAGATAACAGGAACACAGTGATACACCAATACTTTCTGTGAGACACAGGTAAGAAGACAACACTGCCTGCTACATCTGATTTAATTCTACTACCTCTCATCTGTGTGTCATTTTCACCCAGTGTATGGTCACTGAGTTGTCACTTTCTCTTACGATTTCACAGATGTGGGTCACACTGTGTGACATCTGCTTTGTTTCCGCATGGACTAGAGCTGTGTGACATAGGTATGTTGACAATACAATGGACATTGCTATTTCCCTCAGTTATTGCAAATACACAATTGTGAAAGCACAGACTGACTCCAGATTGTTTTGTGATTTAAGGGTGTTTATTTAAGTGCTAAACAGTGGAGGGGGTTGCAAAATGGTCAGGGGTGATATGGAGGAATGTCCATGGCAGAGTCCAGTCTATTAGTCTCACAGGTGCATTGTCCAAAGGGTCATAGGAAGTGGAGCTGGGGCAGTTTAAGGATGGACAGGGTGACAAAGTGGGACAGAAGGATGACATTCAGGGTGGTCTCATTTCTTGGCAGGGGTCTTGGCATTATTCTCTGTCTTTGTCCTGGATCTCAGGAACCTCTTGCAGGGTGGTTCTCCATCTGCAGGGGGGGGTGCTGGTGTCGTGGTCCTGTGGCGGTGCCTCCTGTCCACTAGCGCCGGCGGAGGTGGTGGGCAGTTCATCGTCCAGGCTAGTGTCAGGGGCCCCTTGTTGTGCCACAGTGTCCCTCCTGGTGTTGACGAGTTCCTTCAGCACCCCTACAATGGTTCCCAGGGTGGAATTGATGGATTTGAGTTCCTCCCTGAAGCCCAGATACTGTTCCTCCTGCAGCCGCTGGGTCTCCTGAAACTTGGCCAGTACCGTTGCCATCATCTCCTGGGAGTGGTGGTAGGCTCCCATGATGTTGGAGAGGGCCTCGTGGAGAGTGGGTTCCCTGGGCCTGTCCTCCCCCTGTCACACAGCAGCCCTCCCAGTTCCCCCGTGTTCCTGGGCCTCTGTCCCCTGAACCGTGTGCCCACTGCCACTGCCCCCAGGTCCCTGGTGTTGTTGGGTTTGTGGGTTAGCCTGGGTTCCCTGTAGTGGTGGACACACTGCTGATTGACGTGTCCTGGGGACAGAGGTATGGGCCCGCTGGGTGGGTGCTGTGCTGGTGTTTCCAGAGGGGGGATGCTCTGTAGTGGCCTGTGCCAGTGTAAGGGGAACCGACTGTCCCGAGGTCCCAGATGGCTGGTCATCTAGATCCAGTTGAACAGAGCTGCTGTCATCACTGTGGGCCTCTTCTGTGGGTGTAGTGGACATGTCTGGACCCTCCTGTCCGGTGACGTTGGGTAGGGTTCCTGCAGGGGTCTAAAGGCATGATTATTGCATCTGTGTGTGCCATGGTGTGCAATGGGTGGGTGACCCTGTACCCCAGTGCTTGCATTCCTGTGTAGGATCTTGTGTGATAATGTTTTAGGGGGGTGTATGGGTATGTGCAGTGGACATGCTGTGGTGATGGGTGTCCATGCTTTGGTGTTACATGCAGGGCTTAGGTTTGAGATGTGTGGTTTGTGATATTGGGACATATGTGAGGAGTTGGAGTGATGGGGGTGAGGGCGAGGGTGGGGGTATGTGATGGCATGCAGGTGGGTGGGGGAAGAAGTAGTGAAAATTTGCCTTACCAGAGTCCATCCCTCCAGCTACTCCTGCGAGGCCCTCAGGATGCCGTATAGCCAAGACCTGCTCCTCCCATGTAGTGAGTTCTGGGGGAGGAGGTGGGAGTCCGCCGCCAGTCCTCTGAACCGCAAGGTGGTGTCTTGAGACCACGGAATGCACCTTCCCCCGTAAGTCGTTCCACCTCTTCCTGGTGTCATCCCTAGTTCTTGGGTGCTGTCCCACTGCGTTCACCCTGGCCACGATTCTTCACCATAGCTCCTTCTTCCTAGCTATGGTGGTGTGCTGCACCTGTGATCCGAATAGCTGTGGCTCTACCGCAATGATTTCCTCCAGCATGATCCTAAGCTCCTCCTCAGAGAACCTGGGGTGTCTTTGCAGGGCCATGGGCTGGTGTGGGTGATGTGTGGGCTGGTGTGTGTTGTGATGTGTGGGGTGATGTTTAAAGGTGTGTTGTGTGAGGTGCTTGGATGTTGTGTGAGTGATGGTGTAGGGTGCCTGTGGATGCTATTGTTCTTTCTGGTGATGTCTTTCTCTGGCTTTCTGTCACAATTGTTGACGTAAGGGTTTGTGGGTGATGGATGTGTGGGAGTGGTGTGTGTATGTGTATCAGGTGTGTGTATTTCGAATTGTCCAATGTGGATGTGTTTTGTAAATGTGTGTGTATTTTGAGCGCGGCGGTGTGTACCGCCAATGGAATACTGCGGTTGAAAGACCGCCGCGTGGATTCGTGGGTCGTGATAGTGTGGGCATATTCCTTTTGGCGTGACAGTGGAGGTTTTGTTATCGCCAGTTGATCACTGACCTTTGGTGTGGCGGACTTGTGTGGGTGTCGTGATTTTGGCAGACCATGGCGAAATTCTGCAGCCGCAGCAGTGTGCTGGCGGTCTTCTGCACAGCGGTAAGCGGCTTTTACCGCCAATGTTGTAATGTCCCCCATATTCCCGTGAGTGTAGCCAAGGTCACCTTATGTATCTTTCAAAGAACTGCGGATGTTTTCTTCAGATCAGTAATAATCTTGCTTCCAGTCCAATGTTACGGTGGAAGTCCTGAAAGCATCACCAGTTCAAGTTCCACAATGAGATATGTCAAATAGATATACCCATCATATTGTACATTACCCTTAAATGCACAAACATCTCTAGACCCAGATGGCAGTATTGAAGGCCCGTAAAAAACATAAAACAGTGTTCATTGATATATCAAATGCTAACTTAAACTCTGAACCCATATTGTTTTAACAAAGCCTGCAACAAGTGTAACCCATGTTCATTCCTGCAAACAGGCAAAATGTCCTCACAAGTACGTGATGGCACTGAAAATCGATGTGCCATTTTATTATGAGTTCACTTTAAGGCCATTTTCTTTTGGGCCTTTTAACCGGATGTATGTTAGCAGTTGTTTGAAATGGAGTTTCTGGTTGGCTAGGGTATGCACCTAAGCCAGGCAGAGCCTACCCACTGTAGTCAGGGTGAGGAAGTTACACACCCAGGATAACCCCTGCTTATCCCCTTGGTAGTTTGGCACCAGCAGTTAGGCTTATCCCAGAGGCATTGTACAAAGCGATTACACAACACACACAACACACGTGATACAATAACTACATCACAAAGGAAACACAACACCAAGTTATATAAAAATAAACTTAATTGCATAAAACATCATTAGACCAAACACATCATGTATCAGTAATAATCTGCTACAGAAGCAGGTGTCAGAAAATCAAATAAGTTACTAGTACTCTGCAACAATAAGAAGTAGTCAGGTAAATATATAAGTTAATGGTTAGTCTGCAACACAAGCAGTAGTCAGGTTGTCATTACCACCAAAAAGACACAGGTCAGAATAAACACTGTATCAGGAAAGCCAGGACATTCTCATGAACGCACATAAAATGAAACATTCCTATACGGCATAACAGAAGAACCTCATTAGACTATAGACCACAATCCCATAAATCAGTGATACTTCTGCTAACCCAGCAGTTGTCGGGTCAGCATCACGTGTGCAGAACAAGGAGAATCATTTCCCTCCTTGCACCAGGGATAAAACATTACAGGTGAAAAATGATGGTGCACCTTTTTAGCCCCTGTGCTCCTCTTCTGCCGGGGCAATATTTCACTTCCTGTGGAAATGGGGCCTCTGTCGAGGTTCCGTCCCGCAATCACAAAACAGCCCAGGATGCGAGTAAGCCATCAGTGAGCTTCCTAAGGTAATGCTTCCTAACACAACAAGGGGTGATGAGGCTGTGGCCGACACTCTCGCAGCCCGGCTCACTGGCCCCAAGGTTCCAAGGCACCCTCATGATCTCACTATTCCTCCAGAGGGAAGAGGGGAAGCAGAGAAAAGAAAGTCTGCACCTTCCCGGGAGGCTTCTATGGTTCCTTCCCCGCGGTGGGAGCCCAACCAGCAGCAACCCGCATCCTCGTGGCGCGACTGCTGACTCCTCTGGGTGGTCAGCATGTAGCTCACGTGGAGCCCTCCAAGGCCTCTTGCGCCTCCACCTGCCCCCTCACTGAGGTGGCCTGGCCTAGGCAGTCCTCCGGTGTCTCCAAAGGGGAGCCAGATACTTCCTTCTCTGCAGCTCAGCGGTCACAGCCTCCCAAAACGGATGCCTGCTTGTGCCCCCAGGGCACTAGGCAGAGTGCCCTCAACTGCACTGGCTCCCTGGCCCTCGTGACCTCTCCCAAATCAGAGAGGGGAGTGGGCGACCACACACCAGGGGACACCAGTGCTCCCTGTGGCGAGGGAGACAAAGATGAGCACTCTTTCTGCACTTAGGGAAAATGCAGCACTCTCCAGGCGCTTTAAGGATAGCAGTAGGTAGCGCTGCTGATCAGCCAGCACCAAGAGAACCCAGCAGTTTCTGGCCTCCAGCCCTTCCCTCGCATTAAGAAAATAAATGGCTAGGTGCCCTTCCTGCGCCTTGAGGAAGTGGAAATGCAGGGGAACAGGGAGCACACCACCGAGCCCTTGGAGACAGCAATGGGGCACAGGGCTGCAGGGCCCAAGCAAGCAGACAAGCACAAGGATTAAAAAGCGCAGTGCCAGTCCCTCTCAATTACCTAGCAGGTCGTAGGTCAGCACAACAGCAGCAGTCCCAAGGTGGTTCCTGGCGAGTCCTTCCAACAGCATCCAGTGTCCAATTCAGTAGTCCATCAGTGTTTAAAAATGTGGGGGAAGACCCCCTGTTCTTATACTCATTTCGCGCAGTCTCCACAAAAGGTGAAGAAGGGGTTCCAGCCAGTACTGACCGGTTTTAGGAGTGTCCCTTTTTTGCTCCAGCACTGGCTCCAGACATCAGTGGGGGGTAAACAAGCCCTTTGTGTGAGGTCAGGGCACAGCCTTTACAAATGCACATCTTCCCCGCTTCTCCCTCTCCCATCCCAGGAAGACCATTCAATATGCAGATGCACTCTTGTGACACCACCACCCTCCCTGTCTGCAGGCTGTCTGAGAGGTATGCACAAAGGCCAGCTGTCACTGCCCCAAACGTGGATTGGAGGTAAGCTGCAAAACACCACAGTCATAAGCCCAGAGAAATGCCTACTTTCTAAGTGTCATTTTCATAATGGTAATAGAAGATCCACCTACACCAGTAAGCAGCATTTCTCACTACCATTACAACCATGCTAAACATGGCCTATGCTACCCCTCATAGATTAGACAACACCACTCAGACATATGTTAGGGCATTTCCAATGCAATCCTATGAGAAAGGCAGCACTCACAGTAGTGAGAAACCAAATAGGCCAATTGTCACTACTAGGACAGGCCAAACAACCAGGCACATGTCCTGCCTTTTACACACATAGCTCCCTGCCCATAGGGCTAGCTAGGGACTACCTTAGGGGTGACTTACTAGGCCTGGCAAATAAATTTAGATGCCAGGTCCCTGTGGCAGTAAACTGTGCATACAGGCTTTTCAGTAGCAGGCCTGAGACAGGTTAGAAAGGCTACTTCTGTGAGTGGCGCAAGCTGCGCTGCAGGCTCTCTAGTAGCATTTAGTTTACAGGCCCTGTGTATAGGGATACCACTGTACAAGGGACGAACAGGTAAATTAAATGTGCCAATTAGGTGTCAGCCAATCATACCAAATGTATAAGGGAGAGCATGTGCACTTTAGCACTGATAAGCAGTGATAAAGTACTGAGAGTCCTAGAGCCAACAAACAGAGGTCAGAAAAATAGAAGGATGAAGGCAAAACGTTTGGGGATGACCCTGCAAAAAGGGCCAGGTCCAATAGCAATCTTTTCTTCTCAGAGCTTTTTGGAAAGGAGTGTGAAATGTTATTTTTATTGTGAAAACCTACATGCAGGAAACGTAACTAAATATGGGTTATAATATAATTATTCATGAGAAATATAGGACATTTGCAAGAAAGAATATTCACAAATGTGCATACATCTCTAGGCTGTGTAGAAATAATCAAACATGGCTGTAAACATTTAGTCCCAGATTTACCACGATTTTCTTTCGGGTTGAGTTTCTTTTGTGACATAACTCAGATACAAACCTATTTTGGCATTTACTAAATGAATCAAAGATGATTTGCATAGCTTTCTGTGGGTTACAAAGTCATACTTTGCAACGGGTATGCATTACATGTGGGGAGCATAGGCATGCTTATGCACTCACTCATGTATTTTGATACAAATAAAGATTTACAAAGACTTGTAAACCTCGGTTCATGCCAAAATGGTACACATGCCTGAAAGCGTTGTAGCCCAGAAAAATATCTATATTTCTCCTTTTTACTTCTCTTCATGCATAGAAAGAGAAAAATTCCCTGTTATGATTGTTCTTGAGTGGCAAGGTGTCTCTTCACACAAAAAAACAATCCTGCCTGTAACGCAGGCATCCTTGCATCATGGATCAATGGGTGAATATTGGCTCCAGGCAGGACACAGTATGCCAGAACTAGGAGAGAGCAGAAGTGCCCCATATTTTAATAGACATGGCACATTTCTTCTCTCTCTCGTTCATGTCATCACTGTTCATACACTAGTCAAAGGTTGAATGTGCAGGTGCGTAAATGAAGGCACTGATTAGTGACTGCATATGCACATAACTGGTAGAATTGATGACTGTATGAATGAATAAATAGAAAAGTGACCATGGATGAATGGGGATCGAAAGAATAAATTATAAGCTTCAGGAAAATAGGAGCTTGTATATTGATGGTGAAGGAGTTGCCAAAGTACAGTAGACAACAGGGAAATGCTTTCTTTTCCCAATACTGCTGCTCCCACATTCAGTTGTTCACTCACTCACCCATTTATCCATCCATGCAATTGGTAATTTTATCCACACACTGATTAACAGAGACTCAGGGGGTCATTCTGACCCTGGCGGCCGGTGACCGCCAGGGTCACCGACCACGGGAGCACCGCCAACAGGCTGGCGGTGCTCCCAAGGGCATTCTGACCGCGGCGGTTCAGCCGCGGCCAGAAAGGGTAAACCGGCGGTCTCCCGCGGGTTTACCACTGCCCTACAGAATCCTCCATGGCGGCGGAGCGTGCTCCGCCGCCATGGGGATTCTGACACCCCCTACCGCCATCCTGTTCCTGGCGGGTCTCCCGCCAGGAACAGGATGGCGGTAGGGGGTGCCGCGGGGCCCCTGGGGGCCCCTGCAGTGCCCATGCCAATGGCATGGGCACTGCAGGGGCCCCCATAAGAGGGCCCCACAAAGTATTTCAGTGTCTGCAAAGCAGACACTGAAATACGCGACGGGTGCAACTGCACCCGTCGCACCTTCCCACTACGCCGGCTCCGTGGGAAGGTAGATTTGCCCTGGGCTGGCGGACGGCCTTTTGGCGGCCGCCCGCCAGCCCAGGGCAAATCTCAAAATACCCTCAGCGGTCTTGTGACCGCGGAGCGGTATTTTGACGGGGGAACATTGGCGGGCGGCCTCCGCCGCCCGCCAATTTTAGAATCACCCCCTCAGTCTCGAATACATCTGCATACCTATACACATACACTCACCCATCAAAGAAGAAGCACTTTCAGTTAAAAAAATTACAGACACTTTGGCTTCATTGCACTTGCTTATATTCAATAGTAAAAGTGGGAAAATAGTAAATCAATTTCAGCCATTGCTTTACATGTATTAGAACCACAAGAATTTAACCACGTTGAATACTGGTGAAACTTTCAAATGTCACTTGTGCTGGCATGTGGTCTGCGTACCTCAGCTCTGTGAAAAATTAATAATTAAGATAGCATCTGTTATGGCAGCGCCTTCTACTACCATTATGTGGATCTAATAGAGAAAGAAGGGGGTGGAAAATATGTTTTTTTATTTAACTGAGGTACTGGATGGAATTGCAATGCCACTAATATGGTCTGAATCAGAACCACACAGTCATCGAGCCATACAAATAATTGTCAAATGTTATGCCATGGAAAAAACGCATAACACATACAGTTCTGGTCTGTAGTCTTTTTTATGGAGGAGGAGGCATTGAAGAAGCTAGATCATCTCTAGTCTCTGAGAATGCACTGTTTTGACTGCTGCAAGGGGTGTAGCGCATGCCGCTGCTGTGCAGGGTGACCTCCAATCCTTAGGGTGTCTCCCAAACCTTCACGGTGGCCCAATATATTCAGCCCAAAACCAATTAATATTTGTGAGATATGGGAAACTCAGGGGCCCCTCGTCACAATCTGCAGAGGGCACTGAGTACTACAATGAATTGGATTAGGATAACTGATTCCCTTGCGTTATGAATAGGTAATTGTTGAGTTTATTCTCTTTTTGTGCCTAATAATTTATGAAATACAAAAACAAACACTTCTTGTGCCGCATTACAGAGTATCGAAAAAGTACAACCCGGACCTGCCTAAAGAAGCAATAGAACAGAAATAAAACAGATAGCAATGTGGTATGTGAAAATGGTACAGCGGAAATTGTTCCTCTTGAAAAAAACATGGCATTCAGAGCAAAAAATCAGCTTAAGACAATTGATGTATTATATTTTCTTGCTCTGTGTACCCAATTAACTAGACTGAATCTTCTACCATCTCATTCTGCCTGTCAGACAAGAATGGGTGAAAGCAAACTATAAGCTGTGGAAAATTCAGGTCCATTGTTTCGGTGTCGAACGTAGAATGTAGGGTACCATGGTGTTGCAAAAGGGCCTGCGAAGGCATGGGTTCCAAATTTAAATGGGGAGAAGTTCAAAGAGTACCGTTTCCTTAATTCATGTTCCCTTTAGGGAGCATGTTCTGGTCCAGGCATGAAAGCTATGCTTGGGGTCACAGGGTATATTCAACATCTTGGGTACTCCCGAGGAAACGTGTATTTTAGGAAGCTCTTGAGAGAAACAAAGGATGTAGAAAACGCAGATGGTGGTTGACATTTTGCCCCACACTCTAAAGGGGGTAAAGGGATATGAGAGAGAGCAAGCATGGTACTGGGATATCATTAGGAAAATGTTAAATAAAATATTAATATAGCTGTACTATTTGCAATTGTGATTTGTGAAAATGTACAAATGGCATAACTATTTCTCTTTTACTAATCAATTGAATGGAGTGAAACACTCTGCGATTACAATACATGCTTTGTTATGAAACTGGCAGTAAGTGTTGCTTTTAAAATGATCTGAAAGACTTTATATCCATGAGGACGGGTCTCTTCCTGACCATTGCACTTGTTCTGGGAAATAGGAAATAGGACAATATGAGCGAAGAGGAGAAAATCAGGACGACTGGAGCAGTGCTGCAGCTTTTTTACAGAAACCACTTCCCACAGCTTGTTGAAAATACATATGTACAAGGACATCAAAGAATTCTATTCTCCCTGTCCTTAGTAAGCACACCAAAATGAGAAGAGCAATACCAAAATCTGTGAAATCATGGTAGACAAACAAACACCTTGGATGATTCTGTGTCTGTGTTCAGCCTACGAGTATCAGCCCCAAATGAAGAGAATGCTTAATACTGTTCCCTGGAATTTTAGAAGAAAAGTCAACAAATGTGTTTGAAAAGAGCAAAACCTCAACTGGAGCCGTACAAGGGTAACATAATAATGAAAAGCCTGCCTACAACTCCTTAAACAGTGAAGAGGGGGTGAGAAAAGTGTGCAGAATTCAATATAAATTATAATTAGGAATGGCGTAGTAAAGGAACGCGTCTCAGTGCGACCCCTCCTTTGTTAGATGCCTTCCGCACTACCTTTTTCAGCCACTGTTCTAACAAAGTTTACAAAACCAATAATTTCGTACCATCATCAGGACCTATTCCACAGTGATGGAGGGTTCCTATCTTGCATTATTTCTCAAAAAACATTGCAAGCTTTACGTTTTACTAAACTGGCAAGTCTGCAGCAAATATCCATAGAAGTGACATAGGGGGTTATTCTAACTTTGGAGGAGGTGTTAATCCGTCCCAAAAGTGACGGAAAAGTGACGGATTTACCACCAGCCGTATTACGAGTCCATTATATCCTATGGAACTCGTAATACGGCTGGTGGTATATCCGTCACTTTACCGTCACTTTTGGGACGGATTAACACTCCTCCAAAGTTAGAATAACCCCCATAGTTTGCATGCAAATGTTCACACTATATAACGAACATTTGTCTGTAACAGCATGTGTCTGAACACATCCCGAAGCCAGCCACACAGCCTTTGCCCACTCAAGCGCCACCACCTATTTATTCTGGTGAGGCATTGTTCCTGTTTCTTTTCTGAATGTGAACTTGGGCCCTGATTTAAAGTTTGGTGGATGGTTTACTCCGTCAAAAACATGAGAGATATTGTATTTGCCTCATTACAAGTGCCTTAGGATATAATGCATTTATAATTAGTCAGAATGTTATGTTTGTGAAGAGTAACTTGTCTGCCAAATTCTAAATCAGGACCTTAATAACAAAATGAGTACAAGCCTTTGTAAGGAAAATTTAAATTATCATAAAGCTTTTTTTTGCTGTATTTTATTCCATCACCCCTTCACTCCCCATGGAAAGTTTTACCTGCTTTGAAGAACTCTTCTTCCACACCCATCTGTGTTCTGTAAAATAGATCGTTTTTGGTGATTAGATGTCTCATTTGAGCTTTCAAAGGCATTCACTCACAAGCCTTAGCTCACATCACAAAAGTTCCAGAGAGTTGGTCCAAGAGACCATCCATAAAGACAACCATTTTCTTGACTCTACAAATGCTGTTAAATGTGTGCACTCTATTCAAAAGTACCTGGTTACCAAAACTGCTAAGAAAACTAGAGACTTGTCTAAACTCTGTCCAAAGGTAGAAGGCTAAAAATTGAATGATAGCTGAGCAAGCTAAGCTATCAGTTGCATTTTGACCAACCCTATGCACAATTTTACCTTGTTTAATATTCTTCTTTGTACTACTCTAGGAGAACACAGCCCCAGACAGACTGTTAAAGATAATCCCAAGCATATCTCCTGCAAGTGGTTCACTACTGATGTTAAATCTGAAAAATTATTCTTAAAAATCTACAAACAACACGGAGGGAAAACTATTATCACTCAGATAATGCGATGATCTTGATGTAGTTGAGCAGGAACTTTATTTAGATTTTGGTTTATACAATAAAACTTACCAACTCATCCATACAAAAAATAACTGCTTACTCATCTGGGTCTGGTTAAGAGACCTCTTTCGCAGATGAGAATAACCAGAAGCTGTAAATCAATTCAACTAGTCATCACACTTTCAATTTCAATCCTTTTGGAATCAATGATGATAGTTGGTGTGAGTTTCAAAGCTCTATTTGAGATATTTTAGCAACTAAATCTTTACTGTTCTCATTAGAAATAATCAATCAATTGCTAATCAATATAAATCATTACTATCACAGCAAGTGCATAAAGCACATTCTATAAATGAAAAACCCTTATTCTAAGCACTGGAGAATGAGAGAAAAGCATCAGTTAGAACCTATAAAGATCTCTAAATCAAGAGACGAAAGCATGAAGCTTCTAGCATTCAAATTGTTAACATTAATCAAAGCAGAATTTACTGTAAAAAGAGGTTCAAGAAACACAGTAGAGTCTTAGAGTAGCATAGATTCAGGGAAAGAAATTGAAAGGGTCTCTCAGAATAAATCTGAGAAGAGTTTAGAAAGGGCTCTTCAGAGACCCTGGAAAGGGTCTAAGCAGAATCCTAGAGTGAGCCCTGCCCACTCTAGGAACATACATGTTTATAGAATATCACATCAGCCCAGTTGAAACAAGTTGTTTCCATCTTACGTCAGCTCATCCAACCAACCTGTGTTATCTTCAGAGGAATAGAAAAGCTTGCATCCACTAATCAGTCAAAATACAATGGCTTACAGATATTAACATTAGAATTAAGCATTATTTGAAACATTTGGTGGAAACGTAGGTGCGTTCCTACCGTTAACCTACTATAAGACAATGTCAGTACATTTTTAGCCTGTGCATTTTTCTATTAGCTCATAGAGTCCTCAACCATCTAAACTAAGAAGAATGTGGTTCACACAGAAACATTGAGGTAATTAAACTAAACATGATGATACATTATTATATTCTATGAAAACTATGCCTATGAGAAAGTCAAAAACTAACATTTTCTATTAAATCATTCTATTCTCCACACATTTGTGTAATTGAAAGATTAACATTTCACATTCCTGACCTAGGTCAGGTTTGGTATAAATAAAATGCTTGCTGAAGCTTTTCAAACTTAATATGTGTAAATGTGAAAGCCAAGTGCTCTCACTTGTTTTTAAAACGTGGCTTTTTGTCTAAGACCATCACGTTTAAAAACGTCCCAGCAATGGAATTGCACATGTACAATATTTAATACGTAAAGCCAAAAGAACCTCCTATTCTGAGAAAATACTCTAATTAAATAACATGTCCACAGAATTTTATTAAAGGTTAAATCTCCCTCTTCTGACAATAAGGAAATAACTCCTTAACAGTCATTGGGTGGTAGGAGAACTGCACAAAGAGCTTAATGAAAAACCTTTCTACAACTCAGCAAACAGTGATGAGGGTGATAAAAGCAAGCAGAATTCAGTAGAAAATTGAGCTCCTGTTGAACCAAAGGAAGGAGGTATTGAAAAGACGAGCAGCAGGGTAATAGATCTTATGTTTAATGCCTTCTGCATAGCCCTATATTACCTTTTCCACAGAGTTTCTTTACACAAATTGGAAAACCAGTGGGTTTGCACCATCATCAGGACCTTACCAGCAGTCAGATAGGGTTGCATTTTGAGAGAGGCATCTCATACCCTCAGCAGTTTCCTTGAAATACTTGCCTCGACTAGGTGTGTAGTGTTCTATCTACTTTGGTCACACCTCCCTTGAATTTCCTTTCTTCACTATCCTCTTTTGTCCTTTTAGATTAGGACACAAGGGCTTCGCAATGACGCTTCTCTGGTTGTCTGTGTCTTCCTATGCTCATCCTTTTAGGCAATATTTTCTTCTACGTTTTTCCAAGAAATTGTATCCATATTCTTTGCCATCAGACATGTGGTTCTGGTCACTGACTGCCCTCTAGTATCCACTCACTACTGCTTGACACCTCACTCATGGCATTCCAAGGATGCACGCTTCCATCCTCGGCTAGTCATAGAGTCTTCGGGTGCCCATGTCTCACACTTATTCCTGTCTTTATATGCTGTCACGACCTCCTTGATAAGAAGGCCCGGGTAGTGTCACCAAACCCTGGGTGACCACTACCACTGGGAAACAATACAAGCTTTGAGAAATGTAGCATACATAAAGGGGCCAGCCTCCCCCTTCATTCTGTAGGTAAGGTGTCTTACAGAGACAAAGTAAGTATAAAGTCACTTTATTCAGTTTAGTTTAGTTTCATTAATTTATATAGTGTAGACATGCAGGTTAAAGAAGCTTCAAAGCACATAACAGAAAATATACAAAGCATGTCATAGCTACCTAAAAAATAAGATGACAGCAGACAGCAGATCTGATAGGTTCATAGAGCCCGATCCAGGATTCATGTGGCCCCAGTGCAATATGCTGAATTTTTCCTGCTGTAATTTACTGACACCTGGACGCAATCAGCAGAGCCTACACATTGTTTGCATTCTATTGGTAGCAGTAACCCGAACGGTGTTCTTATTTTCACTTTCAACTGGATTCAAAGCAAATGCCTTACTTAAAGGATGTCAGCCCTCCTATTATTTGAGTGTCATCCTGACTGGTAGATATGTGGAGCCTTACACCTAGATGTCAATGCAATAGTGGAAGCTAAGGAACAAAGCTTGTTATGATTATACAAGTACTTTATAGAAACTGTGATATGTAGATAGGTTTCTGAGTTTGCCCAACCCTACATAAAAAGATAGGCATTTTCTGCAAGAATATCAAATGTATCTGTCTGTAGAAGTACTTACACTAAAAAATAATTTAAAAAGCACTTACTAGTTTTTTTTAAATTTAATTTCTTTTATAGTGCCACTCATCACAGTATAGGGTGCCAGAACGCTTTAGATCACATATATGCACACACATTACACAGAGACAATATAGAATGATTATGACCTTGGTGGATAGGATACTCGTCACTAATGTGACGGATATCCCGTCCGCCATTTTACAAGTTCCATACTGTATAATGGGACTTATAAGACGGCGGACGGGATATCTGTCACATTTGTGACAGAGTATCCCATCCGCCAAGGTGGTAATCAGGCCCTAAGTGTGTAAATCAATGTACATGAAATGTTGTTTATGACAATTAGGGTTACAAGGAGTAGGAGCCCAATATCGTTCATACTTATAGGCTTGATATGTTGAGTGCATGATCTGAAGAAACACAAAGTCAGGACTTAACAAATAATGCAGTGGGGTTGTCTGTGCTAATAAGTCTTTATTACTACCCCAAAGAAACGATAGCATGCTGCTTCTTAATGGTGACTCTGACTTACTGTGCTGTAATAGAAGGATTCCAACTCCTGAACTGCAAGAAACAAAAGGCATTTTAAAGTGCAGCCTCTTTGTGACCAATTAAGTAAGCCAGAATAGATTTACTCTCACTGTTGTCCTTGCCAAATCCTTTGCTGAGTTAAAAAAAAAATAAGTATATGCTATGACTTTCAGACTGTGCTTTAATCCCCTACCCCTTGTGATTCCACTCCCCACTTTCCACTACCATACGTTGACTACCAATTTATAGGCGCCGGACTACATTTTTCCCCATTTCCAGCACTGTCAACAGCAAATACAACACTGCGTTAAGCTCCCTCATAGTGTGGCTGCTACGTGTTCGAAAATGTGCTTTAGGACCCTACAAGGAGCACTCTTTGAGCAGATGTAATTGAGAAAAAAAATCAAATGTTTACGTTATCCGATCAGTTATAGAGGAAGTATATGTAAACTTGTATACAATTAAAGTCTTGGTATCAATTTTGTTCTGTGAAATGGGCCAGTATTCATTACCTCCCATAATATACATTTCAACATGAATACTTTATTTAAAAGTATCATGGAACTGAGATATAGATATCATAAAACACGTTAGTCATGGTGCATTGAAATTCCAATTTCAAATTCTGTTACAAGACAGGGGGATCCATTATGCAGTCTCTCCTCCTGATGTTTATTAATGATAGCGGGGAGTACCAACACAAACAAAGGATAACATGTAATATTAATAGGTGTACTCCTTAAATAATTTGCTCGTTTCTTGCTGCTATGTGAGTTAAGTAATTTATAAAGGAGTGTTTTTCGTGTACTCTGATGCACTGTATTCTTTGAAAGGTGCTGCTGCTTTCGAGCTTTTGAACCGCCTCACTACCTGTTTGTAATTTGCTGGTCAGGCTCTTTTGCCACACTGCCCGTTTTCTGTGCATTTTCGTGTCTGATTCAATTGCAGATTAATCATCATGGCAATGGCACCTGGATGGCAGGGACGTCAGTATCAGTCTAATTACTGTTTGGAGTTCAGTGCTCATGGTGAATGTTAAATTTACGTTTTGTTGAACACATTTTTGGAACGGCAAGTATCTCAAAACCTTCAATACAGCAATCACAAACCAGGAGTCAGACTTCTCATATCCAGGACCCAAGGTATGTTTGATAAAATATTATTTATGCATATATAATCGATTTAAAGTTATTTGCTGTTGTTTTTCTGGAATTTCAATTCTATGAACTATATCAATAAGGCCCTTGGTTAGCAAAGTGGAGGGGACGCTCTAATTAGACCAGAGGCACTGAAACAGAGGATGGGAAACAGCCTTTACAAGGCAGCTATATCACACAATACCTTTACCATGCATCCATTACAACGCACATGCTTTCACCACATATACCTTTACCATGCAAAATCTCACCATGCGTATGCCATTACAATGAAAATGTAAGCATTTCACAGGTACAGCTATATGTGTATATGTACTTCTTCTACTGGCAGTTGCTAGTAGGTAGTTATAGTTAGGACCTAGTTTCCACAGATTAAGCATTTTATTGTTGTGCCAATAATTTAGGCTCAGTTTGACGTATCTTCACAAAACTGTCAAAACTAGTACACAACTCACATGGGAAAAGTTTCCATCCAAAGCCATTGATAAAAAGCATTCCATTCGGTGAATTCTTGAGAACTAGGAGAAATTGTTCCATTGATGAAGAGATGGAAATTCAGTTTGCAGATATAAGTCAGAGAATTCTCTTCCGAGGTTATCCGAGAACATATATAGAGTTGGGTGCCAAAAAAGCAAGAGATAGGAGTTGTTGCTAAATTCTCATAGATACATCAACAAATACTCCAAAGGAAGGTAATGAATGTCCTCGACTGATACTCACATACAGCAAAGAAAGCAAGGCAATTGCGAAAATTTTTAAGAAACATTAGAAAACACTGAAAAATGATCAAGACATTAGCCAATCAATAGGCGTAAGACCACAAATCACTTACAGAAAATCACGCTCTATTAAAGACATGTTGGTAAGAAGTCAATATACACCACAGCCAATAAAAACTTGGCTAAATAGAGAAGCAATTGGTTTTTACAAATGTAACAACTGGAAAGCATGTCAAGTGGCCAACAATATCAAGAGCTTTTCAGATTACAGAGGAAGAGAATTAAAAATTTCTCATTAGAATAACATATAACAGCCAATAAGTAGTCTATTGATTAGAGTGCATATGTGGCCTGCAGTATATAGGAATCACTATTTGTCCATTAAAAAAGAGGATATAGGAACACATCAGAGCTATACAGATCCATTACCATAGCTATGCTCTGGCCAAGCATCACAACAACCAACACACCACAGATTGGAAAAGTATTAGGTTCTTTGGTTTGGCCAGGATCAATAGCAATGAACGTGGGGGCAATAGAACATTGAAATTGCGCCAACTAGAAAGCAAACTTATCATTCAACTCAGAACTAAGTTCCCTCATGGGCTCAACACTGATGAGGAACGTTTTTGTACATTTATAGAGGAGGACAATGAAATGAGCTGTAATATGAGTACATTTGAACATTTTTTATGACACTATGAGATTTATATCTAATATGTAGCATGGGAGGGACTTGACATAAAGGCAAGAACATGGTGTGTTTCATGGATCAGGTCACATCTGTATAATGTGGGTCTTCACACAAAAGAAAGAACATTTTGCTGAAATTGACATGTTAAACAAACGTATATGAAAACATAGGCACTTAGCCGTCACTGTTAACTGAGTAATGGGAGATGCCATACCAATATATAGTAGGCAATATGTATTTCTTTAACAAACATGTCTATTACAGACAGTCAAGTTGAAGGTTTGGGCACTAAGCCGGCATAAAGTGTGAAATTACATGATGTGCTAAATATAATTGTTCTCAACATTTTTCAATTAGATTGTCATATGTCTCTCATAAATATAGGGGTCCTATCAAGTGATCATTTAAAGAGTTGAGAACATATATAACTGTGCATTTGGAATGTATTATTAATTTTTGTAATTTCTCTTTAAGTAATTTTTGTTTTTTGAACTATGTTGTTTAGAATGCACCATTATGAGCAGGACACAATTTTACTATTTAAAGGAAATAGCAGAGGGACCACTAGCCATGAACAAGACTTATAAAAAGTTGAAACGCGTTGGTGGTTACTGAATGTTTCAATAAAAGCGATACACAGGACCCTGTGGAGTGCGGTGAATTCCTTGTTTTTATGAAGAAGAAAAAAAATACTTTGTTTTGTAAAGGTAGTCATGGTAAAATTTTGCATGGTAAAGGCAAATGCATTGTAACAGATGCATTGTAAAGGCATCCATGGTAATGGCATGCATGGTTCCATCATCCAACCCAGTATTCAAAAAGTGATGTTCTTCCATTAAAAATGTAGCCATTGCTATTGGTAATTCGATGTTGAATACCAAATTTAATTCTCTGACCCAGCCTGCGGGGAGGAGCAGACCTTTTCCCCCAACAGTTCGGAGAGGTAAACAGGCAAAGTGTGAAGAGACAAAAAACAAGAATGTGGTACGCCCATAAACTTCACTCAGTAATGAAAGGCTTTGGGACAACAGCTGGTTCAAAAGGAGACAACTTAAGGAAATGACTGATTGGCATTTAGACTATATTTGTGATAGGGATGCATGCTATAATGTGTACAGTAATTTAATTAATGTGCCTAAGAAATTGAAAATTGTTACTAAACCAGAAACTGTAATTTTGGCTCCTGGCATACTACTATTTTTGACGAGGTTTACTACAATATTCTAACTCTTTTGAATGGCCTCTGCCAGCATTTTTTGAATCTGAATATTAAGCCTAGGTTTAGAAAACCTATAAACAGGGTGATTAGAGCCAAGATGAGAGCTGAATGTCCATGGTCAGTTGTGAGAAAATTTACCTTTTGAGTGGTTACCCCAATTTTTGCTGAATTGTATTGCTGGTTTTTAAACTATACACACTGGAGCACTGCTGGGGTGTATTTGCTCTGGCCCTTATAAAATGAATACATTGGGCAATCTTTCATTGGCATAATTAACTCTCCTATAAGGTCATAGTATATTCTGTAGAAATATGTAGAAATTACACCCATGCCATTGAAAGTTAATATGTCACCATTGAACTGCAGTACTTAATGTGTCATCCACTAGTGTTTTACAGGAACAAATGTCCATGCCTGCACGTCTACCAGTGTAGCCTGAGAGCAGCAGTTTAAACCTGCAACCCAACCTATAAAAAAATCTTTTGACAGGAGAAAACAATGCCTTTAAAATATTAATAAGTCAACCCTACGTAGGCCTTGGAGCCAACAAGGTCAGGTGCATGGTATTTAAAAGTGGGTGTCACTGACAGAATATCATGAACATAAATAATGTGTGGAAACAATATTGTGCCAAACATATTGAGTACCAAAATATTGTGAGGGTAAGTGCAAATAGGTAAATATAGATTTACTATTTTTAGCTCCACATCTATGCATCTTATAGATGCATAACCGTCAAGGTACATATATGTGGATTTAAATCTAGTAAACCTTTTCTTACTTATAGGAACTTACCTTCACAATATTTTTGTCCTCAATATTTTTGACACACTATTTTGTCCCATGATATTTTTGTTTCTGATATTCTGTCTGAATACCTAAAAGGGGGACATCTAGAATTTTAGTGTTACAATATTCCTCCAGTAACAAGCCCACAAAAAGTATTTTTACTGGAGAAGTTTTGGCTGTGCTATGAGAAAAATAGAGTGGAGATTAAAATATTAATACTGGAGGGGCGTGGCCGGGCCACGAAACAAGATGGCCGCTTAGAGCGAGAGCTCCGCGCCGAGGCGGTCCCGGAGGGGCGACGGGGGCGAGAAGACAGCCGGACAACACACCGGGTTCGGTGCCCCTCCACCCCTACAACAGCGGCGACACGGAACCATGTCCGGGGACCCCGTAGGAGCGGGACGCAAGGCAGGAAACTCGCGACTCGCCCCAGGCCGATAAGGCCTGGAAAAAGGGGCGGAGTCGCGTCTTCGGAAGACCGCGGACGGCGTGCCCGTAGCGGCAAGGAGCAAGCTGAACAGGCCGCAGGGACTGCGGGAGCCGTGACGACCCGCATCCATCTCCCTACAACGCCAACAAACACCCGTGGACCTTCCCCCCCCCACAGGGAGACGGGAAGAAGCAGCAAAGGGGTGCGGCCCCTTCGACAGCCGGGAGAGAAACCCAAAGAGAGGTAGGATCGAATCTCTTCAAAATAAGAACGGCATCGCCGGAGGCAGAGGCACGACTTCTCCCCTCTTTTCCATCACAGAGGGACAACAAAAACCCTCCCGCTGAGATAATAAACTTTCTCCCCCCCCCCCTCCAGACAACTAATACTGAGGAGGGCAGAGGGGCACGACGGGAGGCACGTGGAGGCGAGGGGACGGGAGGGGTGAGCGACTGGGGGGGCACCGGAGATGAGGAGAGCCAGAGGGAGCCAAGAGAACAGAGATACAGGAGAAGGGAGTGGACTGACACCAGTGTAAGCCACCGAACATCTATATCCTTATCGGAATCTACGGAGGGAATCTCGGGCCCCACTTGGTCAGACTCTGTAGACAATTGAGGCGATGCCCGGCAACAAACCGAACCATAAACCTGTCAGCAAGCCTGCACGACAACTATTATTCTCAGAAGCACTACAACACAAACGCCTAACCCCCACGAAGATAAACCCTCAAACATCGCCACCTTTAAACGAGTCCACCACGATGCCTGATAAAGATCAATCCACGACTATGGACAGGATACTACAAGAGATCACCACCGTCAGCCACCGCATAGAGGGGATGGACGCCTCTATAACTTCATTGACACTAGAAACCAAATCCATGCGATCTGACATTGCCGGCTTTCAATCTAGATTGACAGGGCTAGAACAACGCATGGGATCACTAGAGACGCAGATCAACACGTCTCAGGTGCGAGAACAAGACTTCATCTACCTCAGGAGCAAACTAACGGACATGGAGGACAGGAGCCGGAGAGACAATATCCGCATACTTGGGATCCCGGAAAACGAAGAACGCTCGGATATGCAGACTTTTCTGACCTCCACTCTTCCAAAAATGATTTCATTGGACTTTGACCCACCGCTAGAATTCCAACGGGCACACAGGATAGGCCCAAAACGCTCTGACAACCCCTCAAGGCCCCGCCCAATCATCGCATGCTTGCTGCTGCATAATCAAACCCGACAAATACTCCAAGTAGCGCGCAACCACGGCCCTTTCCGAATAGACCAGCACGAGATCCGAATAACCGCCGATTACTCCAAGGAAACCAACGAACGTAGAAAGGCTTTCCTAGCCCTACGACCCCGGCTTCGCAAACTAGAGATGAAATACGGTCTCTTTGACCCTGCAAGAATGTGGGTTACAAAAAATGGAGTATCCAAGGACTTTTATAACCCCGACGAATTGAGACTCTTCCTTGACTCTTTCCAATCCCAGCCTAGGGACTCTTACAACACAGACAGTGAGCATGACATTGTAGGAGGCAGTGATAGGGCCGAAACCCCCCACTCGGGAATAAAAAAGGTGAAGACGGCTCTACACGACACCGGAGCCAGTCATAGAGGTAGAGACATGGAGAGACTAACTAGATCATATGATGACAGGGGTCAGATTTTACACGCAGTAGTAACCCACACCCAATTATCGGAAAGAGACAAATCCCGCTCCCCTTTAAAGCCTACAACTGGGTCTTCTTGAGAAGGTAACGCGACAAGACGATTTATGGGACTATCGCCAGAGAGTCGAAAATAACAACTATAGACTCAGCGGAAGGATGAGTACCTTTCCAGATCATATGTGTATTACTATTGTAATTGTCTAAGACTGCTAGTATCAATGTTAAAACCAGATACATGAAAAATCTATGCTCTTTATGACTAGAGCCGAGGCCCTATAATGGAAACTACCAGTAAATCGTTATTTGCCCTCAGTACACAACAGATGATGATTACTAGAACAGGGATCAGACCCCACCAACTCACTGTATGTTGAATAAGGGCCCGGTCCCGACCCTATAACCCTATAACAAGGTAACAAGGTAACAGGGGCATTAAACAGATAACAAAAAAATAAACACTAATTAACTATCATGGAAGTCACCTTACATTCCACACACTACAAAGTATCTCATGGTAGTAAACAACAAAGTATGTGAAACTTTCCTAATACACACCACACTCGACCAGCGCCGACATTAGAACCGTTTAGCACCCATTATCACCCCAAGGGATGGGACTAGACCACGTAAAGATAAATTAATTCCAATACAGGGACACACAATACGATATAACCTGAAACATATCAAAGCTCCCACTACTTGACTTTACCTTATTCTACAATAAGAAACTGGGGAAAAAAAAAAAAAAAAAAATAGAACACGAGGACATAATACAACATAATACCCATAACAAAGCGAAATATTATGACATTCTACACTGCCACTCCACACCACATTATAACATCACAATGTAAATTATAAACTATTAGCTATTCTTTTCCCCAGATGTTCGTACCTACCCCCATCCTAATCATTATTACTATCTTAAACTATCATCAACAACAGAACGACTATGATGGTGGCACATACCAAGTAAGACCTTAGTAGGTCAGTATTATGATGTAATAATACACGGCAAGGAGTTAGTAATAGGATGAGATACGCACTATCCTCGCGTAACCCGGGGCTCAGCTACACTCATTACCTATCCTACGATTAATAGAGAGACGTTTGGCATAATGGCTCCTAACATGATAATGTGATAAGATGCCAGGATATGTTATGTTGATCAACCTAATAAGTCATTGAACAGTTGTAAGGCGAGACGAGACGAGGCAGTGTTATAGTTGAAAAGAAATGCTCAGGAAGTATTATATTATACTGTATATTGGTATCTTTATGTACCCATGCATACGCGAGAACTATAATACTCTGTTTGAGCTCTCTCCCCCCCTCCTCTGCCCTGCCCCCCCCCCCCCTCGCCAGCCGGTCTCGGTCTTTCTGTCTGCCCAGTCCCTACTTTAATTTATGACCCTATCTTATGAACTCCTAAACACCCTACGATACCATACAACATCAAGTACTAGGCACAACATCCTAAACACCATACCCCATCAACACCCGACACCCCCTCCCTCCTCTCCAGCGCCGCTCAGGTACTATAGTTATTAACCAATCATTACTTCTGCCAATATACACTTTAGTTATATAACTAATACACTAGCCACTAACCACCGATGAACAGACCCACTTCCCGATACATAAACATAAGCACTGCTGTGTGCCACCCCCCCCACCCCTCCTTATCACCGACATATCGATAACTGGCTGTCTGCTGTTTCCCCCCTTCGCCCCCCCCGATCGAGACCGCCCGACGGCACGAGAGCTCCGAGAGAAATCGGTCCCGCCGTTTACAGACCTAATGAACGAAGGAGGTTGGACTCCTAACCTCCCTCATCCCTACCCTTCTCCACTTCTTCCCCCAAATTGCACGCTCTCTTGCTATACTCTCAATCTCAACTTCAGCACACGCATCCATCCCTCCCCCCCCTTCTCCCTCTTTTCTTCTCCCTCTCATTTCTCCTTGCCTTCTTTTTCCCTCATATTTCCCCTCCATCTGGCTCTCGTCCTACTTATATTACCTCTCTTCCTTCACCCTCTCCTCTCTCTTCTCTTTCTTCTCCAGAGGATTCCCTTGGCCTCCACCAGCTACTAACCCCCGTATAAAATAAAATAAAATAAAACACCGTATCATATCGAAACACAACTCCCACTCTAACTACTAAGTCAATATCTCCCACCCTCCCTCCCCCCCCCCACCAACACCAACCCCGGATCGAGGGTGCTTACTTACTCACAATTATCCAATATGTCGAAGCCCCACCCTCAAGCGACGCGACCATTACGCATACTCTCTTGGAATGTACACGGCATGACGAGCTATGTTAAGCGGAAAAAGATACTGTCCTATCTTCAATCCAAAAAAACAGATATAGCTCTGATTCAAGAGACTCACCTTGACACTCTGGAATCCAGTAAACTTAAACGGGATTGGGTAGGGAGGGTTGCCTTCAGCTGCCGTCCAACGAGTCAGGAATCTGGAAGTAACGGACCCCGCAAATGTGGAGTGGCGATACTAGTGCGTAAATCCCTCCCGGTCACTATCATTAAAACCTGGAATGATACGGAAGGAAGGTATATATTTGCTAAATTAAAACTAGGGGACACTGTTTTATGCGTGGGATCCGTTTACGCACCAACCGGCCCAAAACGCCCATTCCTTCTACAGCTAAATCGCCTCCTGACAGAAATCGGAACTACTCGATACATAATCGGGGGAGACTGGAATCTCGTCCAAGACGCCGTAATGGATAGGACAGGCCCTGTCGATGTATGTAACAATCACGACAGAGCGCTTCTGACAGACCTGACCACTGACGTCGGTCTGGTGGACTGCTGGAGAATACAACACCCGAAAGATAAGGAATATACTTTCTTATCCACCGTCCATGGCACCCAATCGCGTCTGGATTATTTCTTAGTATCACACACTGTAATCCCTCATATACAAGACACCTGTATCCTAGACAGCGGGCTCTCAGATCACTCCCCAATACTAATCCGGATCCAGGTGGGACTCTCCTTCTCTGGTCGTAAACCATGGCGATTGACTGTACACAGATATCGCTCTCCACAAGGGAAGGAACAATTAAAAGCTCATGTAACCACATACATGGCCGAGAATTCAGGCACTGTATCCTCAAAAAGGATCCTATGGGCGGCAGCAAAAGCAACCCTAAGAGGGAATATGATGCGAGATGCAGCACTGGCCAACAAAGACAGAATAGCCCGCCAAACCACCTTAGAGACCACGATACAGGACCTCACTAAACAATATACCATCCCCTAGGCTGCGACACGCCTTAGAACAGGCCCGCATGGCACACAATGAACTCTATACATCTCAGGCGGAATAGGCACTGCAAAAATTGCGAGGCCGCCATTACGAACAAGGGGAAAAAGCAGGACGCCTCCTAGCGGCGCAGCTCCGACAAAGAGAGGCAGCCTCTGCCATTGCGGCCATAACATCTTCTTCAGGAGCAGTGCTAACTCGCCCACAAGACATTGTAAACGAGTTCGCCAAGTACTACCGACATTTGTACACTCCTGAAACAACGACAGATCAAACACAAATGGAGACATTCCTTGCCGCGGCCAATCTACCCCGTCTGTCTGAGGCAGGCAGGGCCCTCTTGGACGGTAACATAAGCAAAGAAGAGATAACCCAAGTTATAACAAGCCTCCCCTACCATAAATCACCAGGAGAGGACGGATTCCCTGCGGAATTCTATAAATGGGCTGGGGAGGAGGCAATAACCGCAGTACATGAAGCACTGACGGAAGCATGTCAAGAAGGCTCCCTGGGCGCTCTATCCAATAAAGCCACGATTGTCATCTTGCCTAAGCCAGGGAGAGACCCCCTTCTTTGCGGCAGTTACCATCCTATCTCCCTTTTGAATGGGGATGTCAAACTCCTAGCCAGTGTTTTAGCAGCGCGGCTCCGCAAGGTGATACCATCATTGATTCACAATACCCAAGTAGGATTTGTACCAGGCCGTACCTCCAGAAATCATATGCGAACTCTTTGCCATACACTGTTAGAATCCATACAATTACCTGACGAAGCCCTAGCCCTGTCCCTAGACGCGGAGAAAGCATTCGACCGCATTGAGTGGCCCTACCTATTCACAACCATGAAGCATTTTGGCCTGGGGGAACAATTTATCTCTAAAGTACGTTTATTATATGACCACCCCACAGCACAGGTTAACTGTGGGGGCATCATGTCAGACCCATTCCCTATCGGAAGGGGCACACGCCAGGGATGCCCCTTGTCGCCACTTCTATTTTTATTGGCCATGGAACCCCTAGCTGCCACCATACGAAATTCTCACCAAATAAAAGGGATCCATATCACCGGGGGCATATCCAAAATATATCTCTACGCAGACGACATTCTGTTAACAATGTCCGATCTAGAAACCTCGCTCCCAGCACTACTTTCCACTATAGAAGACTTTGCATCCCTATCCGGATATCGGGTAAACTGGGATAAAAGTGAGGCACTACCATTATCCCGCATAACGACGAGGGCAGCGATACATGGCCTTCAATTCAAATGGACCCCGACCCGCCTTAAATATTTAGGAACGTTTATTAACAGAGGTCTAGAACATATGGTCAGGGACAACATAGACCCCCTTATATCTAAAATGAAACAAGACTTTGCCAAATGGTCCCTACTAGGCCTGTCCATGTGGGGCAGGACACAGGCGGTCAGAATGGTCACCTTACCACGCTTCACATACGTGTTAGGCATGCTTCCCCTACAGATACCTCTTTCCTCACTCCGATTAATAGACGCATCCATAAGGGCCTTCGTCTGGGGCTCCTCACGCCCAAGACTGAAACCTGCAATAATACTGGCACGACGGCTCTACGGAGGATTAGGACTACCCTCGGTAGAACAATACTCTCTGGCCCTACAACTCTCACAGCTAATATATACGCTTCCGGATATAGCCGATCCACCGCAATGGGTGATCACAGAGAAACTCCTATATGGACAGTATACGGAGATGGGAGCAACATACGCCGACCACGTTCCCTTAACTAACCCCATCCTCAAGGCTACAAACACAGCGTGGTGCAGAGCCCATCGACTACTAGGAGTACACCCCTCCCTGCATACTCAGGCTCCCATAGCAGGGAATAAAAGCATTAAAATAGGAGGGACTATTCTCAGATGGCCCCAATGGTCCGAGGCAGGTATCCACAATATATCTCACATAATAGATGGAGATAGCTTCTGCACATTCGCCTCCCTCCAGGAAGAATTCGGTATCCAAAGAAACCAGGAGTGGCGATATCTACAGCTCAAACACTGTATGCGGAGAACATTAGGAACCCCCCCGTGGCTGCTCAAAACCTCACCCATCGTCACCTATCTTCAGAAATGGGGCCGACAAAAAGGCGTCTTGGCTGGTCTCTATGCCGAATTAACTAACCACCTTTACTCTCAGCCTTTACTTGAACGACTACGCTTAAAGTGGCAGGACATACTAGAGATAACCTACACGGACGAAGAATGGCCAGACATACTAGAAGCCCTCGACAGGGGCGTACGTGAAGCACGCCTGAAATTTTGCCTATTTAAAATCCTTCAGGGATGGTACTGGACCCCCGTTAAACTCTTCAGGGCAGGGTTGATACCTCACGCGAACTGTTGGAGATGCACAGAGCCATATTGCGACCAACTTCATATTTTATGCCACTGCCCCACGGTACAGTCACTATGGGACGCGGTATGCCTCGCCTTATCGGACTTCATACAGATACCAAAACCGACCCCACCAGCATTTATCATTCTACATGATATTCGCCCGTATCCCTCCCTATCGCGGGCACATAAATGATTAATCCACACGGCGCTAGCCACGGCCAAAATATGCATACTCCGGCACTGGAGATCTAGCATTGCCCCCACACCCACGGAATGGATGACGGCCATGTATCAAACGGCTACCCATGAACGAGTGATTTATAACCTACAGGACCAAGCAGAACAATTTGAGGAGGTCTGGCGCCCATTCTTGAAGAGACCATGAAGCGGCTGGTGGATGACCAACGGATGATCAATGTTCAATGATCAATGATTAGGGAATATTAATTACCAATCACCCTCTGAGAATCCTAGACTCCGGAAACACATTTAATCTCCTACTGCCCCCTCTCTCTCTCCCTAGCTACGCTATCCTCTCTTCTCTCTCTCTTTTTTCTCTCTCTCTATCAATCCACAGGCCTCTAATTTTGTCACATGCCCGAGACCCTGAACTACCCAACATAGTAATACAAGTCGCTTCCTAACACAAACAAGGACTGAGAAATCAACTCATATAAGACGTAGACACTCTCTAACCGACCTTACCATATCTATCATACATATTATCTGCCCCTAGATAATAACTTGCTACAGACGGAGAAGTACAGAACGATCTACTCTTAGGCCTGAACAAGCTAGTCTCAGGATACAAAGACCCCCTGCCAACCTCGAGTCTCTTCATTCTACATTCCCCCGCGATTACCCTTCCTCTTTCTCCCTCTTTCTTTCCCTTCTCTCCCCCTCCCCATTTCATATGACTATTTTGTCTCTCCCCTATTCCAAGACCAACCCCTCCTACACAACCCTATCCTCGCTCCCCCTCCCCTTACCACCCCCCCCCCCCACCTGTTTTTCACTCTTCTTCAAAATAAGGGTACACAACTCAACTATGCAACTGGGAATTTTTACTTACCTGACAGTACATGTATATATGCTTACAATGGAAATAATTGTGGTAAACGAACAAAAACAATGTTTTGAAAGCTAAACAGTTTGTTTATATGCTGTATGTACCGCCTTATATATTCTTAATAAAACTTTTGAAACTTAAAAAAAAAATATATATATTAATACTGCTATCCCAGGTTTTTAATCAGCTAGAAAAATTATTCAACCACTATTATTAATGTTTATTACAAATAGAGGTCAATCGTAAAGTTTGATTTTTAATAAGTGTTGAGAAAAAGTATTTTGGGAATAAGGTGCACTTTGGGATGATTGTTTGCTGTAGGGCAAACAGGAATTGCTGGAAAAGTTGGTTGTGCTGTCCTTGTGATCTATTACCCAATTGGTTGGGATAGAGCTAGGAGTCACTCCCACCCATTAGCTAGTGCCAACCATAAATATGACACCCCAAGACACCCTCTTCAGAACACTTTCTGGACCTGTGGAAGAACAGAAGAAGGGCTACACCTGCTGTTTGAGACCTGTAAGGAAACCTGAAAGGTTGGACCTGCTGCCACTTGTACTGAAAATAAAGAAGTGAATGCCAAGGATGAGTTGGCTGACCTCCTGTGTGGCTACAGGGACACAAAACAATGCAAGAGACCTTTTTCCTGAAGTGCTCTTCTGACCAGTTGCAACTTGATATAAACTGGAACCTGGCATATACTGGAGTGCATCAAGACCCCCTAGGTGCTGTCCTTGAGGTCCTGGGACCCTTGCTTTTGTCTAACTGGACTTCTCCTACAATCTTTGAAAACCTGTGGGACTAAGAAAAATTGAGATTTCCATCCACTGCAGGATCCATAATAACCACTGAAGTCGATCTAGGTAAGGCGTAACTTTGCTGGGCTGAAATAATAGATTTCTCCCCCTCTGCAGCATCAAATCAATTTTTGCAAGCCTTCAGCAGGAAGGTATAAGCCTCTGTGACACTCATAGAAAGATACAACCTGCAGCTGTGTCCTGAAGGAGGATTTGGAGCTGAAAAACAGAGACTAAAGGCCTCATCATTACATTAATGTTAAATGACGATTACCGCTGCGGTGAAGGACGCCAACATACCGCCACGGTGGCGAATATCCATTTGCCATATTATGACACACACACACACCCCAATCCAACACAACCACAAATCCCCCAGCCCAAAGGTCAATGTTACTAACACCCATCCTGTTACGCCAAAAAAACAATGCCCACCACATTATGACCCACGAATCACCACGGTGGACATTCAATGGCGGCAGACCACTGGCGGCGTACACACTGGCGCGGTCAGAATGGACACCTAAATACAAAACAACACTACATTGGCCAAAACCGAAATCACACAGCTGACACTGATACAGACAACAGCACTATAAACACACACCCACATAACCTACAACACTTTACGAACACCAATTATTGCCACCAGACCGAAACCAAGATCACTGAAACAACTACACACGCACACAACACAAACACCCATACATCCGTCATGCACCCCACATCCCACACCGCACCACATTACTCAACACCCTCCCACTAACACACACCACACACCACACAACACCCACGTGCTCACTAAGGCACCCCTGTTTCACTGATGAGGAGGTTCGGGTCATGGTGGAGGAAACAATCAGGGTAGAGCCACAGCTGTTTGGAGCTCAGGTCCAGCAAATATCCATTGCCTGGAAGATGGATCTATGGTGGAGAATCGTGGCCAGGCTGAACGCCGTGGGACAGCATCCAAGAACAAGGGACAACATCAGGGAGAGGTGGAACGACCTACTGGGGAAGGTACGTTCCGTGGCAGCAAGGCACCAGCTTGCCATCCAGAGGACTGGCAGTAGACCCCCACCTCCTCACCCACAGTTCACAGCATGGGAGGAGCAAGTCTTGGCAGTACTACATCCTAAGGGACTCACTGGAGTAGCCAGAGGACTGGACACTGGTGAGTCAATATTTACTACCTTTCACACCCCAATACCTGCATGCCATCACACCCCCTCACCCTTACTCCCCTCACTCCACTCCATCCGACACACCACACCTACACATATGACTAACTCCAATGCCTAGCCCTGCATGCTATGCCAGTGCATGGACAGCCCTCCCAGCCCTGCATGTACACCCATCACAAAGCATGCACAGCATGGAGAACTAACAATCCCAAAATAAATCACCATACACAAATAAAGGTGGCAGGGCAACAGCAACAATAGAGGGAAAGCTAGGGATGTACAATTTGTCACAGACATGTAGCATAATACATCACCTACATCCCCACAGGTGCCCAAGCCAATCTCAGTGGAGAGGAGGTGCCACATCTAACCAGTCCCCCTATAGGAGATGTGTCCAGTGATGACAGTACCTCTGGACTTCTGGATCTGGATGAACTATCTGGCCCGTCAGGGACCACTGGTCAGTCAGCCAGCCCCAGCCCACTCACAGTCCACCACAGAGCCTTCCCCATCAGTATCCAACACCACAGCACCCACCCAATGTCCCCACACCTCTGTCCCCAGGACACGTCAATGAGCAGTGTGCCCACCTGTAAAGGGACCCCAGTCCAAACCTCACCAAGACAATCAGGGACATGGGGTCAGTGACAGTGGGCACACCGTTCAAGGGACAGAGGCACAGGGGAACAGGGACACTGGGAGGACCACTGTGCGCTGGGGGAGGACAGGGCCAGGGAACCGACTCTCCAGGAGGCACTCACCAATGTCCTGGGGCCTTACCAACAATCCCAGGACATGATGAGCCAGATCCTTACCAACATGCAGAAGAACAAGCAGCTGTAGAAGGAACACCATCAGGAGATCAGGGAGGATTTGCAGGCCCTCAACACTACCATGATCTCCATAGCAGGGGTGCTGGCAGACATGGCCAATATCCTGAGGGAATGGACAGCACACCAGCGGGCCCCTGACTCTAGCCAGCCTACTGACCAGCCCTCTACTTCTGCTGCAGCTAGTGGGCAGGAGGCCCTGCCACAGGACCCACAGGCCACCAGTACCCCTCCACCTGCAGAAGGTGAACCACCCTGCAAACATTCTGTGAGACCCAGACAGAAGCCAGAGACACTTGCCAAGACCACCACCAGGAAATAAGACACTCCTGAATGTCCCACCTTGTGTCCCACCCTGTCATCTTGTCCACTTTGAACTGCCTTTGCTCCACTTCCTATGGCCCCTTGGACACTGCACCTGTGCTACAAACAGGATACAATACCCTTGACTTCCCTCTACCATCACCCCATTCCATTGCACTTTTCTGTCAATTATTTGCACTAGAATAAACACCCTTGAACACAACTTGACTGATAGTGTTTATTGTGATGGCAATGTGCATTTATGGAAACAGTCACATCATGTGCAAATAATCTGAAAACTGTGATAGCATACAATTAATGACCCGTAGCTAGCTGTAGTCATTGCATCAGTACACTGTTCAAATATCACCAACATCTGCAAAATGTGAAGCCATAGGTGACAGTAAGTACAGATGCAAAGGAAGTGAATTCCAGACGTGCTACAGCCATACAGATAAAACAATAATCAAGAGGAATGATCAGTTCCACTGTCTCACCTCTGTGTCATTGGAAGTATTGACATATATCTGATGTGCTGTTGTCCACATCCTCATCCTCTGCCTCCTCATCCTCACTGTCCTCAGAGTCCACTGCTGCCACAGGGGCATTTCCAGTGTCCTCCTCCTACTGATAAGGCACATGTCGTCTGAGGGTCAGGTTGTGCAACATGCAGCATGCCTCTACTGTCTGGCAGACCTTCTCGGGTGAGTACCACAGGGATCCACCTGTCAGATGCAGGCATCTGAACCTGGCCTTCAGTAGGCCGAAGGTCCTTTTAATAGTTCCCCTGGTTCGCTCATGTACATCATTGTAACGATTCTCAGCCACTGTCCTGGCATTCTTCATGGGGTCAGGAGCATGAGTCGCCTGCAAGTATTGAGGGACAAACATTAGCCTTACACAATGGTATAGGGTTAACACCAGCAGGCATACACTGACATACATTGGGTGGGAACTCAGGCTCACCTATTAGCCATACTCTGTACCTCTGTAGTTGTGCCATCACATATGGTATGCTGCTATTCCTCAGAACAAAGGCATCGTGCACTGACCCAGGATACTTGGCAGTGATGTGGGAGAGGTACTGGTCCGCCAGGCACACCATTTGCACATTGAGTGAGTGGAAACTCTTTCGATTCCTGAACACATGTTCATTCTGGCAGGGTGGACAAAAGTAATATGTGTTCCGTCAATCGCCCCAATAATATTGGGTATATGTCCCATTTCATAGAATCCTGCCTTCACAGTGGCCAAATCATTCACCTGGGGGAAGCAATGTAGCTGCACATGTGTTTGATCAAGGCAGACAGAACCCTTGCCACCACAATTGAGAACATTGGCTGTGACATTTCTGCTGCCAAGCCCACTGTCATTTGGAAAGAACCAGTTGCCAGGAAATGGAGCATAGATGGAACTTGCACAAAGGGGGGGATCCCAGTGGGATGATGAATTGCAGATATCAGATCAGGCTCCAATTGGGCACACAGCTCTGTGATTGTGGCCCTGTCCAGTATAAAGATGAGTATTATGTGCTTGTCCTCCAGTGTAGCCAAGTCTGCAAGGGGTCTGTACACATGGGCTTGTCTCCTCCTCCTATTCATCTGCAGTGGTAGGTATCTAAGGGACACAAGAGTGAGTAGGCTGTCATAATTTGAACAATGGAACCATCACCTCAGTGTACATAGCGTGAATGTTATGGGACAGTGGAAATGGCAATGTGCATGAAATCTTCAGCAATGACGCAGTTATGGATTATCTGAATGTTGTCCACCATCATTAAATGGCAAACTCCTGTCCTGTATCTAGAGACAGGTGGAAGTAAAGTAACTCCGCCAGCGTAGGGCGTTGTGGCGAAAGGTGGTCTTGCAACGCCGTGCAGTTGCTCATTGGCTAATGTGGGGCTCTATGGAGTACAGTGGCCAATAGGGATCAACGGCGGCAGTGACTGTGTACACCCCTGCGGACGTGACTGCCGTTTTCTATCTAAATCCTCACTTGATTCCTGACTTTCCACAGGACAATACCTACACTGCGTGTGCTGCTGTGACCTATGTCTGGAACCTACCATGGCCCATGTGACTGGAGAAAGGGCCCTGCCTTCGCTTCAGAGGAGTTGGAGCATTTCGGGGGAGGGGTCCAACCCCAGTATGGACTGCTATAAGGGGCCTCCAGACCAACAGGAGAGTACACCATGATGCATGTGGCAAGGTTGCATGGAAATGTGTGTGCAAGCATCGTGTCATTTGTAGGGGGTGGTATGTCTGGTGGCAGTGTACATTGTAGGCGCCGGGTGAGTATGTTCCAATGGAGATGGAAATGGGATTTGTGGGCCATATGTGTGATAGGCTAGATTGTATGTGTAATCATGTCCTCCCGTCTGTATTACCTCTGGAGGTCAGCGCCCATCAGATCAAGGGATTGTGGCATGCCATTGCCAAAGACGTGCAGACCCTGGGGCTCTGCAGCAGATGGAGCATCCACTGTAGGAAAAGGTGGGAGGACCTGAGACACTGGGCAAGGAAGACTGTGGAGGCCCAGCTGGGGATGACTTCCCAACGAGAAAGAGGTGCCTGTCGGAGCCTGACCCCCCTGATCGCCCGCAAACTGGCGGTGGCCTACCCAGATCTGGATGGGCGTTTGAGGACATCACAGCAGCCACAAGGGGGTGAGTACAGTGGGCATAACTACAATCATTGGTAGGTGGCATGGGATCCAAGTGGTGAGTGTGAGTCAATGGGTGTCACTTAATGCCAGGTCAGACATTGCAGCGTGACCCAGCTCAAGGGTAATGGGTGTTTGGCAAATTCAGGTAGCCTAGCTAGGTTGTATTCCATTTCAGACAGGGCTTAGTGGGTCCCGGGAGGGCTGCAGTTGGTGGTGTTTGCCCTAATCTTGGTGTGGCACTTAGCCAATTGATTGCATAGTGCTCCATCATAAAGCCTGTGTGTGATGGTTATGTGTATGCCAACTGTGGTGTTGGTGCTGTAATTGACCCAGTGTTCCCTTTCTCTCTCTCCCCCCATTTTTCTTCTGCCATCCTGTCCATGTGTGCATTAGCATCGTCGGGCAGAGGAGCAGGGGCATGGGAGACAGAAGGAGCTGCATCCCACAGGACCCAGGAGGCAGAGTCCACCAATGCCGAGGGAACCAGTGGGGCAGTGGGAGAGGGGAGCACCACGGCAGAGACAGGAGGTGACAACACTGACTCTGATTCCTCCTCCGATGGGTGCTCCTCTGGGACCACCCCAGCTACAGCCGCCACCCCCGTACCAGCACCGTCCTCCCAGTAACCCAAGACAGTGTTGCCCGAGACTGCTCACCCAGGAGGGTTGGCATCTCCTTTGCCCCAGGCACCTCAGGCCCTGCCCCAGTGAGCCCTCTTGCCTTGAGTGAGGAGGCTATTGACCTCCTGAGAACCATCTCTGTAGGGCAGTCAACCATTGTGAATGCCATCCAGGGGCTGGTACCCCCGATGCAGCAAAGCAATGCATTCCTGGAGGGCATCCATGGTGGAATGGTGTCCCAACAGAGATCGTTTCAGACTCTGGCCTCCTCTCTGATGGCAGCCGTTGTCCCTGTTCCTACTGTCTACCCTCCAACTACAACCTCCCAGTCCCAGTCTCCTCAACCCTAACCCATCCCATGCACACTACAGACAAGCATCCAGACAAAACATCAGACAAGAGTAGCACAGTCAAACACAGGCAGCACACTTCAGGCCACAAGCACTCACACAAAAACAACAGACAGTTGCACACACAACAACATCCACTGCCTCCACTGTCTCCTCCTCATCCTCCTTCACAATCACATCCGCACTCACACCTGCAGGCACTGCTTCAACAGCCAGCAACACCATCACCACACCAAGCAGCACCCACACCTCACTAGCAGACACCTCCACAACATCCATCCACACGTTCCCTGTGTCCTCTCCTACCCTGTCTTCCCCTCTCCTAAAGGACACAGACACACGCACTCATACACCCAACCTTGTAGGGAAGTACCATCTTCCTTGACATGTTACCCCCATTTTTCACATGTATGTCAGTATGTTTTTGCCTGTCTCACTGGGATCCTGCTGGACCCCAGTGCTCAAAAATTATGACCTAAAATGTATGTCTGTGTAGTGCCTAACTGTGTCACTGAGGCTCTGCTAACCAGAACCTCAGTGTGTATGCTCTATCTGCTTTTGAATTTGTCACTGTAGGCCAGTGACTTCAGTTACCAATTTCAATTGGCATACTGGACCCCCCTCATAGGTCCCTACTATATGTTGCCTAGGAACCCACGGCATTGGGGCTCCAGGAGATCCATATGGGCTGCAACATTTCTTTTGTCACCCATAGGGAGCTCAGACAAAACCTTACACAGGACTGTCATTGCAGCCTGCATGAAATAGCGCTCACATTATTTCACAGACATTTTCACTGCACTTAAGTAAGCTATAAGTCACCTATATGTCTAACCTTCACTTGCTGAAGGTTAGGTGCAAAGTTAATAAGTGTGAGGGCACATTTGCACTAGCAAATGTGCCCCCACAGAGTTCAGGGCTATTTCCCAGGACCTTGTGAGTGCGGGGGCACCATTACACGGGTGCACTACATATAGGTCAATACCTATATGTGGCTTCACAATGGAAACTCGGAATATGGACATGTAACTAAGATCATGGAATTCTCCCCCATTCCAATTCTGGTATTGAGGAGCCAATTCTATGCGTCCTGGGGGCTCCACCATGGACCCCCAGTACTGCCAAACCAGCTCTCTGAGGCTTGCACTGCAGCTACAGCTGCTGCCACCTCATAGACAGGGTTCTGCCCTCCTGAGGTGGTGCCCAGAGCTCCTCCAGTGTGTCCCAGACTTCAGCCATCTTGCTTTGCAAGGTGTGGGGGCACTCTGGAGGCCTCTGAGTGGCCAGTGCCAGCAAGGGACGTCAGAGACCCCTCCTGATAGGTCCTTAGATGATAAGGTAGCCAATCCCCCTCTCAGGGCTATTGAGGGTCTGTCCTGTGGGTTCTCTTCAGATTCTGCTTGCAAGTTTCCTTCAGAAATCCTATGCAACAACTTCAGACTCTTCTGACCTCGGATCAACCGCAGTCTGCTCCAAGAAACACTGTAACTACAACAAAGTGTCTACAAGAAACTCTTTTCTTCAGTAACCTTAGTTCCAAGTGAGCAACTGCAACAGTTTCCATGGTGTGCACACTTTGGGGACTCGGTGTCTTCATCCTGACCAGAAGGACTGAAGAAATCTCCCGTTGAGTGACAGAGTCACTCCCCTGCTCCAAGCAGGCACCTTCCAAGAAGATGACTGTTACCCTGGGACTCCTCTCACAGCAACGAGCATGCTCCTAAGGACACACAGGATGGACACTACTGACATAGTCTGTCCTGAGGTCTTGCTGACGCAGTTTGGAGGAGGTAAGACCTTGCCTTCCCCGAGAGCGCTGGTACCCCTGCGTACTGCATCTTCTTTGCACCCTGAGGGCTCTGTGCACTCTTTGCAAAATGTCTTCGTGTACACCCTGGCCCAGGTCCCCAGCACTCCATCCTGTGATGCTCAACTCGCTGAGTTGTTCTACGGAGGTGTGGGTCCTTCTTTTGTTGTGCTGCATCAACTGCATTTTGCACCTCATTTGAACCCAGATCCTGCAGCTTCTGTGGGTGCTGGCTTGCATCCCGAGGGCTCCCTAAAGTGCTGAGAGCCCCTTCGTCCTCCTCACACAGAGTTGAGTCCCTCAGGTCCCTCCTGGCTCCATCCAGCGCCATTTTGATGCAAAATGCACTTTTGTCATAGCCCAGGCTTGTTGGTGGCTTCCAACACGAAATCTCATCTGCAACAATTTTCATGCTGTGGGACATCTTTTGCGTCATGCAGGATCCCACTGGCATCTTCCTAGGGTGCATTTCTGCAGTCTTCGGCTAACTGTGGATTCTTCTTTTGCACCCTCTTCTGGGTTGGCAGGGGCTCCTGTCCTTCCTGGAACTTCTTTCAAGTTTTGGACTTGGTCCCCTTCCTTTGCAGGTCTCCGGCCAATAATCCAGCAGTTGTTCTTTGCAGACTTGGTTGGCTGCTGCAAAATCCCCAAAACGAAGTGTAGTGTGTCCTAAGGAAACTTGCAGTACTTTACTCCTGCTTTTCTGGGCTCTGGGTTGGGGTAATTTACTTACCTTTACTGTATTCTAACTCTCCCTGCGATAATGCACACACTACACTTGTTTAGGGGGGAATTCGTGATTCACATTCCACTTTTTTAGTATATGTTTCCCCTGGACCTATTTTCTCCCATTGCATTTAATAGGATTTCCTACTGTTTGCATTGTTCTATGACTATTTACTTGTCTAATTTTGGGGTCTAGTGTATATATTGTGTATAATACTTACCTCCAGAAGGAGTATTGTCTCTAAGATATTTTTGGTACTGTGTTAGCAAAATAAATAACTTTATTTTTGGTAACACTGAGTATTGTCTTTACTTGTGTATCAGTACTGGGTAACTATAAGTGGTATTGCAGGAGCTTTACATGTCTCCTAGTTCTGCCTAAGCTGCTGTGCTATAGCTACCTCTATCAGCCTAAGCTGCTAGAACACTACTACTTCACTATTAAGGGATAACTAGACCTGGTATAAGGCATAAGTTCCCAAGATACCCACTACAAACCAGGCCAGCCTCCTACACACTTCACATCAGCACACTGCCCATGCACCTGCACCCAGGTCCAGCAGACATACACCTCCAACAACCACTCCCTCAACCTCCACTCCCATCCCTCCTCCCTCATCCTGCCCCACCATCCTTAAGTAGCTTTTCCTTGCCCAACTTGACCACTTCCCTCCCCCTCATCCTGCCCGTAAGAGCAGGGTCTCAACGACCCATCCCAGCACCTAAGCCAAACAGTCCACAGAGACAGTGGAGGCACCTCCTAGTCATGGAGGCAAGAAAGTGAAGTATCCCACTCCACCAGCCAGAAAAGGGAAGTATCCCACTCCACCAGCCAGAAAAGGGAAGTATCCCACTTCACCAGCCAGGAAAGTGAAGGATCCCACTCCACCAGCCAGGAAAGGGAAGGATCCCACTCCACCAACCAGGAAAGGGAAGGATCCCACTCCACCAGCCAGGAAGGGAAAGGTTTCCACTCAACCACCAATGACAGCAGTAGTTCCTACTCAACTACGAATGACAGGAGTGGTTCCCACTCAACCACCAATGACAGAAGAGGTTTTCCATCAACCACCAATAAAAGGCAAGAAGCCCTCACCTCCAGCTGAGACACAGCAGCCCTCACTTTCAGCAGAGGCTGCCCAGAGACACCTCCCCCAGCAGAGACAATGCAGCCCTCACCTCCAGCAGAGGCTGCCCAGGGGACACTTCCCCAGCAGTGACAATGTAGCCCTCACCTACAGCAAAGGCTGCCCAGGGGACACCTCCACTAGCAGAGACAAGGCAGCCCTCACCTCCAGCAGAGGGCATGTAGGCCACGCTCCAGGGACTGTTGTACAAGTAGTCCCCTCCAGAAGCAGTGGACGAGTTCCCCACCTCAGAGACTATGACCTTGCACTGCCCAGCATTGGGAAATGGGCATGGAGCCCCCTCCAGAAGCAGTGGGCAAAGCATGGATCTCCCTCAGAAGCAGAGGACGAGTTCCCCACCTCAGAGACTGTGAGCTTGCACTCTCCAGCAAGGTGACATGGGCATTGAGCTCCCTCCAGAAGCAGTGGGCGAGTTCCCAACCTCAGAGACTGTGACCTTGCACTCCCCAGCATTGGGAAATGGGCATGGAGCCCCCACCAGAACCACTGGGCAAGTTCCCCACTTCAGCTGAGGTGCACCCCCCAATGCCCCTAAGGTGCCTGCCCACTTCCAACATGTTGCCCCTGCACAGTTTGGTGCAGAGAATATCAGGATCAATTTGTGGTTTGGACTGTGCCCTGTGGTCATGTCGGCCTTTTGTACTTTGGACTGGGCATTGGCCCTTTCTGGACAATTGTTCATTTATATTTTATGTCACTTGGGTACTTATGGAGGTTGTAGGCATGGGAATATATTTTCAGTTCTGCCTTCCTGTTGTCCTTGCATTATTATGAGGTGTGTCCTATGACACTGTTTTTCGTCTGCAGCTGGTAGTGTGTATGGTGGGTGTGTGAATGATGTGTGTTGTGTGTGCGTGCCACTCTCCTTTACCTCCCACCCTCTCCTGTGTGCTATGTGGCTGTACTCATTGTTGTCGTCTTCATCGGCGTTGGTGTTCCAGGTGGAGCATGGTGTAGAAAAGCATCGGTAAGACTTGCAGTTACGGTTCCATGGCGGCGTTGATTTTCTCTGTGTCTCTGAAGGTGAATCTTTGGTTTTCTGTGTTGTGTTTCCACCAGGCTTTTGATGGGGTTGGTACCACCCCAGATATCACAGCGGTTTGCTGTGTCATGATAAGGTGGACAGTACCTTGTCTTCCACCTGGCTGTTGATGGTTACCACCATGGTGAGTGGTGTTAATGCCCTGGCGGATGGTGTGGTACATTGGCTGTCTATGGGAGTTATCACTGCCATGGTCTTAATTTGGCAGTAATTACCGCCAGCCTGTTGGCGGTATTACTTCCACTTTAACAGTCACCACCAATGTCATAATGACCACCTAAGTCTGAACACAGAAATCTTGACCAGGTAAAGGCACAACGTATTTACTAGATTACTTCTCTGGGTGTGAAATTTGAACTTTTTCCACCCTATGCTTTTTCTTCCAAAACCAACAGCTTCAGTGTGGCCTCATCAAAAGGCTATCTGACTTTCATAGGACTTCCTCAAAGACAGCCTTGCTCAGCTGCAGGATTTCAACTTCAATTTCAGAGACTAAAGGCTAATTTGGCAGGTGGCCCGTCCTCTGCCAGGGCAGTGGAGTAAATCATTCTGTCACCCTGACAGATGTGCCGCTTGCCAAATTATGAAATGTCAGCTAACCCAGCGGACATTCCAAGCACTGACAGGAATCACTGTGACAATTACTGCCAATGTACTGCAACTTTTCTGGATGGCTCTGTTAAACGTGACGGAGGCATACATCAAAGTTACTTTTTTTTTTAAATAAAAAAAAACAATGTCCCTCTTGCCAAGGGAGATAGCTATATGTCCACCCATCTAAGTTAGGTTGGCGAAGATATAGCCAAACCTCAGATGGTTCTTACCATCATAGATGGTTGACCATGGCAAAGATAGAGTAGTCTCTGCCATCATCAAACTGTGGTGCTCCCAAATTTCATTCGGGTGGATGGACCATGGTCATTGCAACAGAATTTCCTCCCTGCCAAGTTATAAATCAGGCTCTAAGTCCTAAAGTAAAACTATGACCTGTAAGAACCCACTTGGAGCATTGAACCTAAACTCCATCAGTAGTAGTTGGCCTAAAATTATGCCTAGGTCCCAGTCACCCACAAACAGTAGCTCTGAAAAAATGAAACTGAAACGTTTCATTTCTTCGTTTGTAATGCATCTAGTTTTCCTTTAAGGAAAATGGGCTGCCTTACAAAAAAAACTGCTTTATTTCAAAGCAGTCACAGACATGGTGGTCTGCTGTCTCCAGCAGGCTACCATCCCCGTGAGTGCTGAGACTCGCAAGGGGGTCGCAAATTGCAACCCACCTCATTAATATTAATGAGGTGGGCCTTTGCGATTCATCCGGCATCCTGCATCCGGCTTTGCGACTCTCTAATTGCGAGTCGCTCAGACTCACAATTTGCGAGTCCCATAGCCGGAATTTCCTACATCTGGCCCTAAGGGTTGAGCTCATATTTAAAGTGCTGAAACCTTTGCCTGGAACTAACAGGTTAGTGATTTTATTACCTGTGATGGGCTTTCATCCACCACAATTAATAATTCACTTTTTTATATCAATTATGTTGGGCAAGGGGGCATAACTCCTATTTTAGACCCCAAAATCGTCACTTTTTCAAGCAGGGAAAAAAAGATCACATGAAGGGAGTGAATCAAGCCTGATCTTCATGACAGGACAAGATGTTGGTTGCAGTGAGTCCAATTACAAAAATGTTGGACCTTGAGGAACAAGTAAAAACTACAAGTGAATCTTTTAATCCAGAGCTAATTTCTAATTGGGGCGAAAGGACAATGGTGGTCATTACAACCATGGAGGTCGGTGTTAAAGCGGGGGTAAGACTGCCAACAGGCTGGCGGTAAAAAAATTGCAATTACGACCGTGGCGGAAACTGCCAACATAGACAGCCACTTTAACACTCCGACCGCCACGGCGGTACACACAAACAGCGCGGCGGTCACTGCCAACAGACAGACGGGAGACAATGTACCGCCCACACTATTATGACAGGCCAATCCGCCACCTTTTCCGGGGTGGATTCACTGCGGATAAAAACACGGCGGAAACAGGAATCCCGAAGGAAAAACGCTCACCTCTACACACCCCATGAGAAACGAGGACGCCATGGATCCGGAACTCCAAATTCTCCCTGCATTAGTCTTCCTGCTCCTCTACCAGGAGCACGAACGCCGGCGATGAAGACCACGGTGAGTACTGCACCTACGACACAGGGGAGGGGGGAGGGAAAAAACAGGGACATACACACGCAACACCCCCACCCTCACCCACTACAACACACACACTAATGCAAATCAATACATCACAGTTACACCCCCCAAAACCCCCGGAAGAATGCAAAGACAATAGAAAATGAGTGTAACCATTGTAATATATTAAAATCAAGAAGGCAGCAATATGTATATACACCATGTACAAAATATATACCAAGCATAGTAGTCCAGGTAGTGCTCTAAGAAAGTCCATGGAACACTGGGACCACACGGTATGGGTGAGGCCCACACAAGATCCCCGACCATGACGGAGAGAACACTGCAGGGGCATCAGAGAGCAACTAAACAGGCACCTCAGGGGGAGAGAAAGGGGGGGACCCCCAGCCGCTTGAGTGCACGATGCCAAATCCACGAGGGGGCCACATGCCCACTGTTCCATCCTGAGGAGTGCAAAGCCACAGTCTCTCAAGTCTCTACAGTGGGTTGTTTGCCCACTGTTCATTCCTGGGGAGTGCAAAGCCACAGTCTCTCAAGTCTCTACAGCGGGTGGGTTGCCCACTGTGCCATCCTGGGGAGTGCAAAGCCACTGTCTCACAAGTCTCTACAGTGGGTGGTTTGCCCACTGTTCAATCCTGGGGAGTGCAAATCCACAGTCTCTCAAGTCTCTACAGTGGGTGGTTTGCCCAATGTTCCATCCTGGGGAGTGCAAAGCCACAGTCTCTCAAGCCTCTACTGTGGGTGGGTTGCTCACTGTTCAATCCTGGGGAGTGCAAAGCAACAGTCTATCAAGTGGATGACAGTCTCCACTGGTTCTGGAGGGGGCATGGTGCCCAGAGTGCTTCATCCTGCTAAGGACAGAGGTAGGGCATGACAGTCTCCACTGGTTCTGGAGGGAGCATGGTGCCCAGAGTGCTTCATTCTGCCCGTGACGTACTCAGTACCGTCAGTGCCCTTGGCGCTCATGGACCAGCGTTGCTTGAGACAGCGGCGGCCTGTTCAGCCGTGTTTGAGATGACGTTGCCCTGTTCAGCGGTGCTTGAGACGGCGGTGCCCTGTGCAGCGGTGCTTGAGATGGCGGTGCCCTGTGCAGTGGTGCTTGAGACGGCGGTGCCCCGTTCAGCGGTGCTTGAGAAGGCAGTGCCCTGTGCAGCGGTGTTTGAGACGGCGGTGCCCTGTTCAGCGGTGCTTGAGACGGCGGTGTCCTGTGCAGCGGTGCTTGAGACGGCGGTGCCCTGTTCAGCGGTGTTTGACACGGTGGTGCCCTGTTCAGCGGTGCTTGAGACGACGGTGCCCTGTGCAGCGGTGCTTGAGACAGCGGTGCCCTGTTCAGCGGTGTTTGAGATGGTGTGCCCTGTTCAGCGGTGCGTGAGATGGCGGTGCCCTGTGCAGCGGTGCTTGAGATGACGGTGCCCTGTTCAGCGGTGTTGAGGCGGCGGTCTCCATTGCAGGGACTCAGCTGCTGGCGGTCCTTCATGGCCTAGCGGGGCTTTTGCTGGCGGTCCTTCATGGCCCAGCGGGGCTTTTGCTGGCGGTCCTGCATGGCCCAGGGGGGCTTGTACTGGCGGTCCTTCATGGCCCAGCGGGGCTTGTGCTGGCGGTCCTTCATGGCCCAGCTGGGCTTGTGCTGGCGGTGGCCTCCTGAGCAGGTAGGCTGTCTGGACTTGTGCTGGCGGGCCCTTCCTGGGCAGCTGGCCTTGTGCTGGCCGTCCTGTCCTGGGCAGCTAGGCTTGTGCTGGAGGTGGCCTCCTGGGCAGAGGGGATGATGGCGGTCTTCTCCGCCGTGCTGATCTTCCCAGACTTGCCGGGTTTCTTGTGGCCCTTCCCCACCTTGGAAGGTGTCACAGCTGACTCCACACTCCCACAGGGACCCCTAGGAGCGGCTTTGGTGGCTGGAGTCTTCCCCCTCTCCCTCCGGGCACTGGCCAACTTCTGATGCTTCACAGGTGGGGGACTGTCTGTGCTGTGGCTCTGTGCCACACTGGCTTCCCTGGTGGCCGGTGCACTCCAGATTCCGGTGACTACAGGCACCACTGGTCCCGGAGATGTTGTGGCTGAGGTGCTAGTTCGGGACCTATGAGATGGACAGGGTGGGGGAGGTGTGGGAAAGAGGTCAAGGTTGGACAGGAAAAGTTTTTTGGACACACTGGGACGGGTAGCTGGAGGGGGTTTGGGAGTGGAGGCAGAGGTGGTGGTTGTAGGAGGTGTACGTTTGGTGACTTTGGGTGAAGGTGCATGCGCTGGAGGCTGTCGTGAGGTGGATGGTGTAGGAAAGTACCATCTTGCCTGGCATGTTACCCCCATATTTCACTGTATATATGTTGTTTTAGTCTATGTGTCACTGGGACCCTGCCAGGCAGGGCCCCAGTGCTCATAAGTACGTGCCCTGTATGTGTTCCCTGTGTGATGACTAACTGTCTCACTGAGGCTCTGCTAATCAGAACCTCAGTGGTTATGCTCTCTCTGCTTTCCAAATTGTCACTAACAGGCTAATGACCAATTTCACCAATTCACATTGGCATACTGGAACACCCATATAATTCCCTAGTATATGGTACTGAGGTACCCAGGGCATTGGGGTTCCAGGAGATCCCTATGGGCTGCAGCATTTCTTTTGCCACCCATAGGGAGATCTGACAATTCTTACACAGGCCTGCCAGTGCAGCCTGAGTGAAATAACATCCACGTTATTTCACAGCCTTTTACCACTGCACTTAAGTAACTTATAAGTCACCTATATGTCTAACCTTCAACTGGTGAAGGTTGGGTGCAAAGTTACTTAGTGTGTGGGCACCCTGGCACTAGCCAAGGTGCCCCACATTGTTCAGGGCAAATTCCCCGGTCTTTGTGAGAGCGGGGGCACCATTACATGCGTGCACTATACATAGGTCACTACCTATGTATAGCGTCACAATGGTAACTCCGAACATGGCCATGTAACATGTCTAAGATCATGGAATTGTCCCCCCAATGCCATTCTGGCATTGGGGGGACAATTCCATGATCCCCCGGGTCTGTAGCACAGAACCAGGGTACTGCCAAACTGCCTTTCCGGGGTTTTCACTGTAGCTGCTGCTGCTGCCAACCCCTCAGACAGGTTTCTGCCCTCCTGGGGTCCAGGCAGGCCTGGCCCAGGAAGGCAGAACAAAGGACTTCCTCTGAGAGAGGGTGTTACACCCTCTCCCTTTGGAAATAGGTGTCAGGTCTGGGGAGGAGTAGCCTCCCCCAGCCTCTGGAAATGCTTTGATAGGCACAGATGGTGCCCATCTCTGCATAAGCCAGTCTACACCGGTTCAGGGATCCCCCAGCCCTGCTCTGGCGTGAAACTGGACAAAGGAAAGGGGAGTGACCACTCCCCTGACCTGCACCTCCTAGGGGAGGTGCCCAGAGCTCCTCCAGTGTGTCCCAGACCTCTGCCATCTTAGATTCAGAGGTGTGCTGGCACACTGGACTGCTCTGAGTGGCCAGGGCCAGCAGGTGACGTCAGAGACTCCTTCTGATAGGCTCTTACCTCTCTTAGTAGCCAATCCTCCTTCCTAGGTAGCCAAACCTCCTTTTCTGGCTATTTAGGGTCTCTGCTTTGGGGAATTCTTCAGATACCAAATGCAAGAGCTCACCAGAGTTCCTCTGAATCTCCCTCTTCACCTTCTGCCAAAGGATCGACCGCTGACTGCTCAGGACGCCTGCAAAACCGCAACAAAGTAGCAAAGACGACTACTGCAACCTTATATCGCTTCATCCTGCCAGCTTTCTCGAATGTTTCCAGGTGGTGCATGCTCTGGGGGTAGCCTGCCTCCTTTCTGCACCAGGAGCTCTGAAGAAATCTCCAGTGGGTCGACGGAATCTTCCCCCTGCAACCACAGGCAACAAAAGACTGCATCACCGGTCCTCTGGGTCCCCTCCCAGCATGACGAGCGTGGTCCCTGGAACTCAGCAACTCTGTCCAAGTGACTCCTACAGTCCAGTGACTCTTCAGTCCAAGTTTGGTGGAGGTAAGTCCTTGCCTACCCACGCTAGACTGCATTGCTGGGTTCCGCGTGATTTGCATCTGCTCTGGCTCCTGTGCACTCCTCCAGGATTTCCTTTGTGCACAGCCAAGCCTGGGTCCCTGACACTCTAACCTGCAGTGCACAACCTTCTGAGTTGTCCTCCGGTGTCGTGGGACTCCCTTTTGTGACTTCAGGTGGACTCTGGTTCACTCCTTTTCTAAGTGCCTGTTCCAGTACTTCTGCAGGTGCTGCCTGCTTCTGTGAGGGCTCCCTGACTTGCTGGGCGCCCCCTCTGTCTCCTCATCCAAGTGGCGACATCCTGGTCCATCCTGGGCCACAGCAGCATCTAAAAACCCTTACTGCGACCTTTGCAGCTAGCAAGGTTTGTTTGTAGTCTTTCTGTGTGGTAACACCTCTGAAAGCTTCTTCATGATGTGGGACATCGATCCTCCAAAGGGGAAGTTCCTAGTCCTCTTCGCTCTTTGAAAACACCAAGCTTCTTCCATCCAGTGGCAGCTTCCTTGCACCCTCAGCTGGCATTTCCTGGGCTCCTGCCCACTCTCGACACTGTCGCGACTCTTGGACTTGGTCCCCTTGTCTTACAGGTACTCAGGTCTGGAAATCCACTGTTGTTGCATTGCTGGTGTTTGTTTTCCTTGCAGACTCCCCCTATCACGACTTCTGTGCTCTCTGGGGGTTGTAGGTGCATTTTACACCTACCTTACAGGGTCTTGGGGTGGGCTATTTTTCTAACCCTCACTGTTTTCTTACAGTCCCAGCGACCCTCTACAAGCTCATATAGGTTTGGGGTCCATTCGTGGTTCGCATTCCACTTTTGGAGTATATGGTTTGTGTTGCCCCTATACCTATGTGCTCCTATTGCAATCTATTGAAACTTTACACTGCTTGCATTACTTCCTTTTGCTATTACTGCATAATTTTGGTATTGTGTACATATATCTTGTGTATATTTCTCATCCTCATACTGAGGGTACTCACTGAGATACTTTTGGCATATTATCATAAAAATAAAGTACCTTTATTTTTAGTATATCTGTGTATTGTGTTTTCTTATGATATTGTGCATATGACACCAGTGGTATAGTAGGAGCTTTACATGTCTCCTAGTTCAGCCTAAGCTGCTTTGCCATAGCTACCTTCTATCACCCTAAACTCCTAGAAACACCTCTTCTACACTAATAAGGGATAACTGGACCTGGCACAAGGTGTAAGTACCTCTGATACCCACTACAAGCCAGGCCAGCCTCCTACATTGGTTGTGCAGCGGTGGGATAAGTACTTGTAACTACTTACCACTTTGTCATTTTGTACTTTTCATAAGAGAATAATATACAAAACAAGTTCAGTGTATGTACACCTAACCAAAAAGTTTTACTTTTCTTCTCTTACACTTTCTGCTAAGTGCTGAAAAGTACTTCTAAACTTTTAAAAAGTTTCAAAAAGTTTGAAAAGTTTTTTTTCTTTCTGTTCTCTAAAAAGTCCTGAAACGTTTTCTCTCTTCTCACTGTCTCTAAACCCTCTTCTATCATGTCTGATGTAGGAACTTCTCTTAAAATGGTCAATACAACTTATGACAATTTAAACTTTAAGAGCCTAAGGAGTCTCTGCATTGAAAGAGGTTTAGTGATAGATAAGAATCATTCAAGAGAATTTCTATTTAACCTGCTCATTGAGAATGATAAGTCCATAGCTGGCACTTCAACTGAGAAGTTAGTAGAAAGCTCACACTCTGACTCAGGGGAACCCCTTGAGGGAGGTGTGGAGGGTTCTCTTCCAAATCTGCCCCTTAGCAGACCTCAGAGCAATGCTGGTAGTAATACAATTGAAGCTCCCATCATAGTAGGGATGTTTTTGTTCCTGGAGGCCAGGTTGTTAGAGTCCAAGCTGTTAGCGACAGATCTCCCTCTGTTGGTTCCAATATATCCTCAGTGTCCAAGCATTCCCAGCCCACCCACCCTGAAGACAACATGTTAGAAAGGGAACTCAAAAAGTTGAGAGTGGAAGAGACCAGGCTGAAGCTTAAAAAGCAACAGCTGGCTCTAGACAGGGAATCCCTAGACCTGGAGAAGGAGAGACAGAGATTGGGGTTTGGACCCCATGGTGGCAGCAGCAGTATTCCTGATAGTAATCCTGTGAGAGAGCATGATTCCAGGAATCTGCACAAGATAGTTCCCCCTTACAAGGAGGGGGATGACATTAACAAGTGGTTTGCTGCACTTGAGAGGGCCTGTATGGTACAGGGGGTCCCTCAAAGGCAGTGGGCTGCTATCCTATAGCTATCTTTCAGTGGAAAGGGTAGGGATAGGCTCCTTACTGTGAAGGAAAGTGATGCCAATAATTTAACAGTTTTGAAGAATGCACTCTTGGATGGATTTGGCTTAACCACTGAACAACACAGGATTAAGTTCAGAGACACCTGAAAAGAGTCCTAACAAGACTGGATTGACTTGGTTGACTGTTCAGTGAAGGCCTTGGAGGGGTGGTTACATGGCAGTAAAGTTTCTGACTATGAAAGCCTGTATAATCTTATTCTGAGAGAGCATATTCTGAATAACTGTTTGTCTGACTTGTTACACCAATATCTAGTGGACTCAGATCTGACCTCTCCCCAAGAATTGGGAAAGAAGGCAGACAAATGGGTCAGAGCAAGAGTGAACAGAAAAGTTCATACAGGGGGTGACAAGGATGGCAAGAAGAAGGATGGTAAGTCTTCTGACAAGGGTGGGGACAAATCTAAAAATGAGTGGTGGGTCCAAATCCTCTTCAAAACAAATTAAAAAGCCTTGGTGTTATTTATGTAAAGTAAAAGGCCATTGTACAACTGATGCCAGTTGTCCAAAGAAAAACACCAAACCTCCCACTACCACAACCCCTACTGCAACCTCTAGTGCCCCTAGTACTAGCAGTGGTTGTGGGAGCAAACCTACTAGTAGCCAATCCAAGGGAGTAGCTGGGCTCACTTTTGGTAATTTAGTTGGGGTTAGTCTTGTTAGGGAGACCACAGAGGCTGTGTTAGTCTCTGAAGGTGCCATTGATTTGGCCACCTTGGTTGCTTGTCCGCTTAATATGGATAATAAAAGCAACTTCCCCTAATAAATGGTGTTGAGGTTCAGGCCTACAGGGACACAGGTGCCAGTGTTACCATGGTAATAGAGAAACTGGTACACCCTGAACAACACCTACTTGGTCACCAGTACCAAGTGACAGACGCTCATAACAACACTCTTAGCCACCCCATGGCTGTTGTGAATCTCAACTGGGGGGGTTTACTGGTCCAAAGAAAGTTGTGGTTGCTTCATATTTACCTGTAGACTGTCTACTAGGAAATGATTTAGAGACATCAGCTTGGGCAGAAGTGGAGTTGGAAGCTCATGCAGCAATGCTGGGCATTCCTGGGCATATTTTTGCTTTGACAAGGGCTCAGGCCAAAAAGCAAAAGGGACAGGGTGACTTGGATCCTGGAACAATGGACCAGGTGCTCCCTAAAGCTAGGGATAGCAAGGGTAAATCCTTACCCACTATCCCTCCCTCTACAGATGATTCCCCTTCTGAGGAAGAAGAATTTCCTCCCTATGCAGAACCTTCACCAGATGAGCTGGCAGTAGACACTGCTGAGCTTTTGGGTGGAGGGGGGCCTGCCAGGGAAGAGCTGAGTGTGGCACAGCAATCCTGTCCCACACTAGAGGGTCTCAGACAACAAGCTTTCAAATAGCAAAATGGGGATGTCAGTGACTCACATAGAGTTTACTGGGAGGACAACCTCTTGTACACAGAGGCAAGGGACCCAAAACCTGGAGCAGCCAGGAGATTGGTCATTCCCCTGCAGTACAGAGAGTTCCTCCTAACTCTGGCACATGACATTCCTTTGGCTGGGAATTTGGGCCAGATTAAAACATGGGAATGGCTTGTCCCCCTGTTTCACTGGCCTAGGATGTCAGAGGACACAAAGGATTTTTGTAAGTCTTGCGTGACCTGCCAAGCCAGTGGCAAGACTGGTGATACACCAAAGGCTCCCCTTATTCCACTACCTGTGGTTGGGGTCCCCTTTGAAAGGGTAGGGGTTGACATAGTTGGCCCCCTTGACCCTCCTACTGCTTCAGGCAATAGGTTTATCTTGGTGGTAGTGGACCATGCCACAAGATATCCTGAAGCTATTCCTCTAAGAACCACTACAGCACCTGCAGTGGCAAAAGCCCTCCTGTGAATCTTTTCCAGGGTGGGTTTTCCAAAAGAGGTTGTATCAGACAGGGGTAGCAACTTTATGTCTGCATACTTGAAGGCTATGTGAAAGGAATGTGGTGTAACATACAAATTCACCACACCTTATCATCCACAAATGGACTGGTAGAGAGGTTTAATAATACTCTCAAATGAATGATAATGGGACTCCCTGAAAAACTCAGGAGGAGATGGGATGTCCTGTTACCTTGCCTCCTTTTTGCTTACAGGGAGGTACCCCAAAAAGGAGTGGGCTTCAGCCCCTTTGAACTCCTCTTAGGGCACCCTGTAAGAGGTCCACTAACACTTGTAAAGGAGGGTTGGGAACACCCTTTAAAAGCTCCAAAGCAGGATATAGTGGACTATGTACTTGGCCTAAGATCCAGAATGGCGGAGTATATGAAAAAGGCCAGTAAAAACCTTCAGACCAGCCAAGAGCTCCAAAAGCAATGGCATGACCAGAAGGCTGTTCTGATTCAGTACCAACCAGGACAGAAGGTGTGGGTATTGGAGCCTGTGGCCCCAAAAGCACTCTAAGACAAATGGAGTAGACCCCATCTCATTGTCGAAAAGAAGGGTGAGGTCACCTACTTGGATGACATAGGCACTGCCAGGAGTCCCCTTAGGGTGATTCATGTCAACCGCATAAAACCCTAATAAGACAGGACTGATTTCACCCTGCTCATGGTAACAGATGAAGGACAGGAAGAATAGAGTGACCCTCTCCCTGATCTCTTCTCTTGTACTAAAGATGATGCTTTAGTGGAAGGAGTAGTTTTGGCAGACTGTCTTACTGCAGAGCAGAAAGACAACTGCATAAATCTCCTTGGACAGTTTTCTGAACTCTTTTCAACTGTGCCAGGCACCACATCTTAGTGTGAACACACAATTGATACTGGAGACAGCTTGCCTGTCAAAAGTAAAGTCTATAGGCAGCCTGACCATGTCAGGGACTGCATAAAGCAAGAAGTTCAGAAAATGCTTGATCTAGGAGTGGTTGAACATTCTGAAAGCCCATGGGCCTCTCCTGTGGTGCTTGTACCGAAGCCTCACTCAAAAGATGGAAAAAGCGAGATGAGGTTTTGTGTAGATTACAGAGGTCTCAACCAGGTAACAAAAACTGATGCTCACCCTATACCCAGGGCAGATGAGCTCATAGATACACTGGCATCTGCCAAGTATCTAAGCACCTTTGATTTGACTGCAGGGTATTGGCAGATCAAATTGGCAGAGGATGCTAAAGCAAAAACTGCATTTTCTACTATAGGAGGGTACTACCAATTCACAGTAAAGCCCTTTGGGTTGAAAAATGCACCTGCCACTTTTCAGAGGTTGGTGAAAACAGTCCTGCGAGGGTTGGAAGCTTTTAGTGCAGCACATCTAGATGATATAGCTGTCTTTAGCTCCACCTGGGATGATCACCTGGTCCACCTGTGGAAAGTTTTGGAGGCCCTGCAAAAGGCAGGCCTCACTATCAAGGCCTCAAAGTGCCAAATAGGGCAGGGAAAGGTGGTTTATCTGGGACACCTGGTAGGTGGAGAACAGATTGCACCACTTCAGGGGAAAATCCAGACAATCAAGGATTGGGTTCCCCCTACAACTCAGACCCAGGTGAGAGCCTTACTAGGCCTCACTGGGTATTACAGCAGATTCATTGAAAACCATGGCTCCATTGCAGCCGCACTTAATGATCTCACTAGCAAGAAGATGCCTAAAAAGGTATTGTGGACAGCTAGCTGTCAGAAAGCTTTTGAGGAGCTAAACAGGCCATGTGCACTGCACCTGTCCTAAAAAGCCCATGTTACTCGAAGAAATTCATTGTTCAAACTGATGCATCTGAATTAGGGGAAGGGGCAGTCTTATCACAACTTAACTCTGAGGGCCAGGATCAACCAGTTGCTTTTATCAGCGGAAGGTTGACTCCTAGAGAAAAGCGTTGGTCTGCCATTGAGAGGGAGGCCTTTGCTGTGGTCTGGGCACTGAAGAAGTTGAGGCCATACCTGTTTGGCACTCACTTCATTGTTCAGACAGACCACAAACCTCTACTTTGGCTAAAACAAATGAAAGGTGAAAATCCTAAATTGTTGAGGTGGTCCATATCTCTACAGGGAATGTACTATACAGTGGAACATAGACCTGGGAGTACCCACTCCAATGCAGATGGACTCTCCAGATATTTCCACTTAGACAATGAAGACTCATCAGGTCATGGCTAGTCTTATTGTCCTTCGTTTGGGGGGGGGGGTTGTGTAGGAAAGTACCATCTTGCCTGGCATGTTACCCCCATATTTCACTGTATGTATGTTGTTGTTTTAGTCTATGTGTCACTGGGACCCTAAGTATGTGCCCTGTATGTGTTCCCTGTGAGATGACTAACTGTCTCACTGAGGCTCTGCTAACCAGAACCTCAGTGGTTATGCTCTCTCTGCTTTCCAAATTGTCACTAACAGGCTAGTGACCAATTTCACCAATTCACATTGGCATACTGGAACACCCATATAATTTCCTAGTATATTGTACAGAGGTACCCAGGGTATTGGGGTTCCAGGAGATCCCTATGGGCTGCAGCATTTCTTTTGCCACCCATAGGGAGATCTGACAATTCTTACACAGGCCTGCCAGTGCAGCGTGAGTGAAATAACGTCCACGTTATTTCACAGCCATTTACCACTGCACTTAAGTAACTTATAAGTCACCTATATGTCTAACCTTCACCTGGTGAAAGTTGGGTGCAAAGTTACTTAGTGTGTGGGCACCCTGGCACTAGCCAAGGTGCCCCCACATTGTTCAGGGCAAATTCCCCGGACTTTGTGACACCATTACACGCGTGCACTATACATAGGTCACTACCTATGTATAGCGTCACAATGGTAACTCCAAACATGGCCATGTAACATGTCTAAGATTATGGAATTGTCACCCTAAAGCCATTCTGGCATTGGGGAGACAATTCCATGACCCCCCGGGTCTCTAGCCCAGAACCCAGGTATTGCCAAACAGCCTTTCCGGGGTTTTCACTGCAGCTGCTGCCAACCCCTCAGACAGGTTTCTGCCCTCCTGGGGTCCAGGCAAGCCTGGCCCAGGAAGGCAGAACAAAGGACTTCCTCAGAGAGAGGGTGTTACACCCTCTCCCTTAGGGAATAGGTGTCAGGGCTGGGGAGGAGTAGCCTCCCCCAACCTCTGGAAATGCTTTGATGGGCACAGATGGTGCCCATCTCTGCATAAGCCAGTCTACACCGGTTCAGGGATCCCCCAGCCCTGCTCTGGCGTGAAACTGGACAAAGGAAAGGGGAGTGACCACTCCCCTGACCTGCACCTCCCAGGGGAGGTGCCCAGAGCTACTCCAGTGTGTCCCAGACCTCTGCCATCTTGGATTCAGAGGTGTGCTGGCACACTGGACTGCTCTGAGTGGCCAGGGCCAGCAGGTGACATCAGAGACTCCTTCTGATAGGCTCTTACCTCTCTTAGTAGCCAATCCTCCTTCCTAGGTAGCCAAACCTCCTTTTCTGGCTATTTAGGGTCTCTGTTTTGGGGAATTCTTCAGATACCGAATGCAAGAGCGCATCTCCCTCTTCACCTTCTGCCAAAGGATGGACCGCTGACTGCTCAGGATGCCTGCAAAACCGCAACAAAGTAGCAAAGACAACTACTCCAACCTTGTATCTCTTCATCCTGATGGCTTTCTCGACCGTTTCCAGATGGTGCATGCTCTGGGGGTAGCCTGCCTGCTTTCTGCACCAGGAGCTCTGAAGAAATCTCCCGTGGGTCGACGGAATCTTCTCCCTGCAACCGCAGGCAACAAAAGACTGCATTACCTGTCCTCTGGGTCCCCTCTCAGCACAACAAGCGTGGTCCCTGGAACTCAGCAACTCTGTCCAAGTTACTCCTACAGTCCAGTGACTCTTCAGTCCAAGTTTGTTCGAGGTAAGTCCTTGCCTCCCCACGCTAGACTGCATTGCTGGGTACCGAGTGATTTACAGCTGCTCCAGTCCCTTTGCACTCTTCCAGGATTTCCTTTGTGCACAGCCAAGCCTGGGTCCCCGAAACTCTAACCTGCAGTGCACAACCTTCTGAGTTGTCCTCCGGTGTCGTGGGACTCCCTTTTGTGACTTTGGGTGGACTCCGGTTCACTCCTCTTCTAAGTGCCTGTTCTGGTACTTCTGAGGGTGCTGCCTGCTTCTGTGAGGGCTCCTTGACTTGCTGGGCGCCCCCTCTGTCTCCTCATCCAAGTGGCGACATCCTGGTCCCTCCTGGGCCACAGCAGCATCCAAAAACCCTAACCGCGACCCTTGCAGCTAGCAAGGTTTGTTTGTGGTCTTTCTGCGTGGGAACACGTCTGCAAGCTTTTTCACCACGTGGGACATCCATCCTCCAAAGGGGAAGTTCCTAGTCCTCTTCTTTCTTGCAAAACACCAAGCTTCTTCCATCCGGTGGCAGCTTCCTTGCACCCTCAGCTGGCATTTCCTGGGCTCCTGCCCACTCTCGACACTGTTGCGACTCTTGGACTTGGTCCCCTTGTCTTACAGGTACTCAGTTCCAGAAAATCACTGTTGTTGCATTGCTGGTGTTGGTTTTCCTTGCAGAATCCCCCTATTACGACTTCTGTGCTTTCTGGGGGTGGTAGGTGTACTTTACACCTACCTTACAGGGTGTGGGGGTGGGCTATTTTTCTAACCCTCACTGTTTTCTTACAGTCCCAGCAACCCTCTACAAGCTCACATAGGTTTGGGGTCCATTCGTGGTTCGCATTCCACTTTTGGAGTATATGGTTTGTGTTGCCCCTATACCTATGTGCTCCTATTTCAATCTATTGTAACTTTACACTGCTTGCATTACTTCCTTTTGCTATTACTGCATAATTTTGGTATTGTGTACATATATCTTGTGTATATTTCTCATCCTCATACTGAGGGTACTCACTGAGATACTTTTGGCATTTTGTCATAAAAATAAAGTACCTTTATTTTTAGTATATCTGTGTATTGTGTTTTCTTATGATATTGTGCATATGACCCCAGTGGTATAGTAGGAGCTTTACATGTCTCCTAGTTCAGCCTAAGCTGCTTTGCCATAGCTACCTTCTATCAGCCTCAACTGCTAGAAACACCTCTTCTACACTAATAAGGGATAACTGGACCTGGCACAAGGTGTAAGTACCTCTGGTACCCACTACAAGCTAGGCCAGCTTCCTACAGATGGCTGTTGGGTGGGTGTGTGCCTGCGTTTGTGTATCTTCGGAGGGGGCATCACAGACACACTGGGAGAGGACACAGGGGACGTGTGAATGGTAGTGGGGAGGTGACTGCACGTGAGCGGGGTGTGGTGGTTGGTGTGCTGGAGAGGGACATAGTGGCTGTAGAGGTAGTGCATGTAGGTGTGAGTGTAGACGAGACTGGGAGGGAGGAGGGAGACGAGGAGGAGGGGGACACAGTGGAGGCAGTGGATGTTGGTGTGTCTGCATGTGTGTGATGCTCGCGTGAGTGCCTGTGGGATGTGTGGTGCTTATGTTTGCCTGAGCTTCCCTTGTGTGTTGACGTGTGTGCATGCTGGTCTTTAGGTGTGCTTGGGATAGGCTGAGGTACAGAGGATTGGGTCGGGGTGGAGGAAGTTGGAGGGGGGAGGCTAGACACAGGGACAATGGCTGCAATCAGTGCTGAGGCCAGAGTCTGAAAAGCTCGCTGAAGGGCCGCCTGACCAGAATGAATGTCCTCCAGGAATGCATTTGTTTGTTGCAACTGCCTTTCTATACCCTGGATGGCATTCAAAATGGTAGACTGCCCAACACTGAGGGACCTGAGGAGGCCAATGGCCTCCTCACTGAGGGCAGCAGGGGTGACTGGGGCAGGGCCTGAGGTGCCTGGGGCGAAGGTGATGCCCACCCTCCCGGGTGAGCAGGCACAGGGCGAAGGCTGAGGGGCTTCTGGGAGGGCGGTGCTGCAAAGGGGGGTGGCGGCTGTACCTGTTGATGGGGTGGCACAGATGTTGCCGCCACCACAAGGGAGCTCTCATCAAAGGACTAGTCCATGTCACTGGTGTCAGCTCCTGTCCCCGCGGTGGAGCTCCCCTCACCCTCTGTGCCACTGGTGTAGTCCCATTCCTTAGTGTGTCCCTCCATTGCCATGTGGGATGCAGCCCCCTTGTGCTCCGGTGCCACTGCTCTTATGCCTGATGATGCTAATGCACACAAGAAGAGGGAGACCACAAAAAGGGGGGAACGACAGAAGAAAGACATGCTGAGTGCATGCATTACCGCTACCGCTGGCGGACACGACAGACACAGAAGCGCCCTGCACTACTTCGCGCTCTTGGGCTCCACTGTTCAATTCCTGGGAAATGGCCTACAAGGCCATGGACGACATCTGCACACATAGATGACACAGGGGCATGACTAGGTGTAGTTGTCACTCTACAGAGGTGGAGTGGGCTGCCACATGGCCTGCCTCATGGAGGGGCCTTGCCTACGGAACTCGCCCTGGCCTAGGGAAACCCATAGCCCACTTCCCCCACCCAGACACCTCTACTGCGCGCAGTCAGCAGAGTGAGAGGGGCACCCCTCCCACGTTGGGAGGCCATCCCCAGCTGAGCCTCCGCCGTCTTCTTGCTCCAGCGGCGAATGTCCTCCCATCTTTTCCGGCAGTGGGTGCTCCGTCTGTGGTAGACCCCCAGGGTACGGATGTCCTTGGCGATGGCACGCCAAATATCTTTTTTCTGGTGGGCGCTGACCTACATGAAATGTACAGGGGAAAAAGATAAGTTTTTACCGACTGCACTGTCAAACTGATTGGCCTCCATCCCTACCCTTGCCATGTGGCACATGCATTCACCGTCTTTCATGCATGCAGCACTCTCCCCCTTCCTTCTTACATCCAGCCCTCTTCACACAGGCATAGCCATACAACATGCTCCCTGTGTACTTACCTGTTTGTCTGGAGGACCGTAGAGTAGGGTGTACTGGGGGAGGAACCCATCCACGAGTTTCTCCAACTCCTCCGATGTGAAGGCAGGGGCCCTTTCCCCAGACACTCGAGCCATTGTCTCTTCCAGACCGAGGTCACAGCAGCACTTGCAGTGTAGGTCCTCTCCTGTCGAAGATCAAATGATTGAACAGATAGAAAATGGCGGTCACGTCCGCGGCGGTGCGTACCGTCACCGCCAGCGTACACAGTCATTGGATCCTGAGACCCATAGGGTCCAATGTTAACCAATGCAGCATTGCGCCGCGTTCTTCGACCACCTACTGCGACGGTGTACAACGCCAGCGCAGTTACCTCACATCCCATTGTCCCACTTTAGAGGACAGGCAGCCGCCATTTCAGGGGCCCACATGGCTTCATTTTCAACTGAATCACACATATCTAGGCCTAGACTCAACACACATACAGGCCACCGTTTGTGTATGAATGGTGTTCTGTGTAAACTGTGGGTACGTACCTCTGAGTTGTTTGACTCTGTGCTCGCTGTTGTCCTTCATAGGCACCGTCCGCTGGGACATGTGAGGAGATGGCGGCATCCTCCGGTGTACCGACCGTTGGTGGACCTGTCGACAATGGAGGAGCGACATGTGATTATCACATACAGGCTTGACCGTGCCACAATCCAGGAACTGTGTACCCAGTTGGAGCCAGACCTGATGTCAGCAATCCGCCATCCCACAGGAATCCCCACTCAAGTGCAGGTGCTGTCAGTGCTCCATTTCCTTGCAAGTGGGTCTTTTCAAACAACAGTGGCTATAGCATCAGGGGTGTCCCAGCCTATGTTTTCCAACGTATTGTCCAGAGTGTTGTCTGCCCTTCTGAAACACATGCAGAGCTACATCGTTTTTCCTCAGGTGGAGGATTTGCCTACAGTGAAAGGTGATTTCCTACCTGGGACACATCCCCAACATCATAGGTGCCATTGATAGGACCCATGTGGCTTTGGTCCCCCCCCACATAAGTGAACAGATCTACATAAACCGGAAGAGTTATAATTCGATGAATGTAGAGATGGTATGTTTGGCAGACCAGTACATCTCCCATGTGAATGCCATGTTCCCTGGCTCAGTGCACGACACCTACATCCTGCGGAATAGCAGCATCCCTTATGTGATGGGGCAACTCCAGAGGCACCGAGTGTGGCTATTAGGTGAGCACCTGCAAGCAAGACAGTGGGAATGGTTGTCTGGGTCTGGGGATATCCCTCCAGGTTAGTGTGTGTCTAACAGTTGTCCCTCGCCATTTGCAGGTGACTCTGGTTACCCCAACCTGTCTTGGCTACTGACCCCAGTGAGGAATCCCAGGACAAGGGCAGAGGAACGCTACAATGAGGCCCATGGGCGAACTAGGAGGGTGATCGAGCTGACCTTCGGCCTCCTGAAGGCCAGGTTCCGGTGCCTCCATACAACAGGTGGATCCCTATTCTACTCACCAAAAAAGGTGTGCCAGATCATCGTGGCCTTCTGTATGCTTCACAACTTGGCTTTGCGACAACAGGTGCCTTTTCTACAGGAGGATGGTCCAGATGGCGGAGTTTTGGCAGCTGTGGAGCCTGTGGACAGTGAAGACGAGGAAGCAGAGGAAGAAGACATGAACAACAGGGACTCAGTAATCCAGCAATATTTCCAGTGAGACACAGGTAAGGGTGCAGACCTGCCTACTACATGTACTTTAACACTATTACCTCTCTACTGTCTGTCGTTTTCACCCAGTGTATGGTCACTGAATTGTCACTTTCCCTTACGATTTCACAGATGTGGGTCCCACTGTGTGACATCTGCTTCGATTCCTCATGGACTAGAGCTGTGTGACATAGGTATGTTGACATTACAATTGAAAGAGTATTTTGTCACTGTAATTGCTAATAAATTATTTCGAAATCACAGACAGACTCCAGATTGTTTTGTGCTTTAAGTGTGTTTATTTAAGTGCTCAACATTGGAGGGGGTAGTAAAATGGTGAGGGGTGATGGCGGAGGAATGTCCATGGCAGAGTCCAGTCTATTAGTCTCACAGGTGCATTGCCCATATCGGCACAGGAAGTGGAGCTGGGGCAGTTTAAGGATGGAAGGGTGACAAAGTGGGACAGTAGGATGACAATCAGGGTGGTCTCATTTCTTGGTGGGGGTCTTGGCATCGAGTTCTGTCTTGTTCCTGGATCTCAGGGACAGTGTGCCGGGTGGTTCTCCCTCTGCAGGGGGTGGGGTGCTGGTGTGGTGGTCCTGTGGCTGGGCGTCCTGTCCAGTAGCACCGGCGGAGGTGGTGGGCAGTTCATCGTCCATGCTAGTGTCAGGGGCCCTTTGTAGTGCCACAGTGTCCCTCCTGGTGTTGACGAGTTCCTTCAGCACCCCTACGATGGTGCCCAGGGTGGAGCTGATGGTTCTAAGTTCCTCCCTGAAGCCCATATACTGTTCCTCCTGCAGGCGCTGGGTCTCCTGAAACTTGGCCAGTACCTTTGCCATCGTCTCCTGGGAGTGGTGGTAGGCTCCCATGATGGTGGAGAGGGCCTCGTGGAGAGTGGGTTCCCTTGGCCTGTCCGCCCCCTGTCGCACAGCAGCCCTTCCAGTTCCCCTGTGTTCCTGGGCCTCCGTCCCCTGGACAGTGTGCCCACTACCACTGCCCCCAGGTCCCTGTTGTTGTTGGGGTGATGGGTTAGCCTGGGTTCCCTGTAGTGGTGGACACACAGCTGATTGACGTGTCCTGGGGACGAAGGTATGGGCCCGCTGGGTGGGTGCTGTACTGGTGTTTCCAGAGGGGGGAAGGTCTGTGGTGGCCTGTGACTGGGTGAGGGGAACCAACTGTCCAGAGGTCCCCAATGGGCCGGGCTGGTCATCTAAATCCAGTTGGACAGAGCTGCTGTCATCACTGTGGGCCTCTTCTGTTGGTGGTGTGGACATGTGTGGACCCTCCTGTCCGGTGACGTTAGGTAGGGGTCCTGCAGGGGTATAAAAAGATGGTTATTACATCTGTGTGTGTCATGGTGTGCAATGGGTGGGTGACTGTGTACCCCAGTGGGTGCATTCCTGTGTGGGACCTTGTGTGATGATTGTTTAGGGGGTTGTATGGGTATGTGCAGCGGGCATGCTTTAGTGCTGGGTGTCCATGCTTTGTTGTTGCATGCAGGGCTTGGTGTTGGGATGGGTGATTTGTGATGTTGGGACATATGTGAGGAGTTGGAGTGCTGTGGGTGAGGGTGAGGGTGGGGATATGTGCTTGCATGCAGGTAGGGTGGGGGATGTAATAGTAAAGATTTGTCTTATCAGAGTCCATTCCTCCACCTACTGCTGCGAGGCCCTCGGGATGTAAATTCGCCAAGACCTGCTCCTCCCATGTTGTTAGTTGTGGGGGAGGAGGTGGGGGTCCACCGCCAGTCCGCTGAACCGCCAGGTGGTGTCTTGAGACCACAGAACGCACCTTCCCCGTAGGTCGTTCCACCTCTTCCTGATGTCCTCCCGATTTCTTGGGTGCTGTCCCACTGCGTTGACCCTAGCCATAGCTCTATCTTCCTTGCAATTGAGGTGTGCTGCACCTGTGATCCGAATAGCTGTGGCTCTACCCAGATGATTTCCTCCACCATGACCCTGAGCTCCTCCTCCGAGAAACTTGGGTGTCTTTGCCGTGCCATGGGGTGGTGTAGGTGATGTGTGGGGTGGAGTGTGCGGTGATAAGTGTGCTGATATGTAGTGGTGTATTGTGTGAGGTGCGTGGACGTTTTGTGGGTGATGGTGTTGTGTGCCTGTGGATGCTGTTGTTCTTGCTGGTGCTGTCTCTCTCTGGCCTTCGTTCGGAATCTTTGGTAGTAGGGGTTTGTGGGTGATGTGGGTGTGTGTTTTATATTGTAATGGGTGTGTGGGAGTGGTGTGTGTATGTGTATCAGATGTGTGTATTTGGAATTGTCCAATGTGGTAGTGTTTTGTAAATGTGTGTGTATTTTGAGCACGGTGGTTGAAAGACCGCCGCGTGGATTCGTGTGTTGTGATAGTGTGGGCGTATTTCTGTTGGTGTGACGGTGGAGGTTTTGTTTTCGCCTTTTTATCACTGACCTTTGGTGTGGCGGACTTGTGTGGGTGTCTGGATTTTGGCAGATTCCGAAATGTGGGTCATAATAGCTGTGGCAGAATTCCGCGGCGGTGTGTTGGCGGTCTTCTGCACGGCGGTAAGCGGCTTTTACCGCCAATGTTGTAATGAGGGCCAATGTGTTTTTTGGGGGGGAAATGTGAATGCTGGACTTTCTTATGAGAGATAAAAGGACTTCTGACACAGATAAACACCCAACTGGAAAAGACTACTGGATGTGATGTTGGATTTAATTACCAGCGATCTCTGTTTGGTATGATTTTAGCAGGGAGATAGGAAGATGTATTCAAGCATTTGCTTTCTTGGATAAAGATAATTTCTCTATGGCAAGATTGGGTGGATAGGTGTCTCTCAGACCCAGCAGACTTGGGGGACATTTCTCTGGCCATGAAGCCTTTTTCATACCCTACATCTACTATAGGTAGTATCAGTACTGCTGGCTAATGTCCTTACTACAGAAAAGGGGAGGTTCTTTGGCACCAACAGAGAACAAGCAAGCACAGGGGCATCTAATGTAAGTGTTTTCTCCTTTCCCTTTATAAAAGTGAGGGTTCAATTTGGCCTTTTTTGCAGAAAATGAGAGTACAATTCCAGATAATTATTGGATTCTAAAGACAGTCCAGGTATTCTCAATAGGTTTCTAATCAATTCAAGCACAAATTAAATTAGATTGGATGCTGCATTTAGACCAAAAGACAGGTATCTAACAGTACCAAAGAATAGCAATTACAAGAAATATTGACAATTCAGGTTCATGTCCCTACCTTTGACCTGTCATCCACTCCTTGGTGCATCACTAATCTACTGGAGCTTAAAGTGGGGACTGTCAGAGCCTAGGGTCTGAGGATGGTGATATACCTGTAAGATATCATGTTTTTGGAGCGGGAGAAAGATTTCTTATTAATGCAGATACAGAATGCCATTGAACTGATTTAAACCATGAGGTTTGTTGTAAATATAGTGGGCAGGTTTAATCCAATCAAGAATAGTGTATTTTCAACGTTTTCTGTTAGACTTAGAAAGGGATATTGTTTTGCTATGTGACTGAACACTAAGGGCCATATTTATACTTTTTGACGCAAAACTGCGCTAACGCAGTTTTGCGCCAAAAAAATTAGCGCCGGCTAACGCCATTCTGAAGCGCCATGCGGGCGCCATATTTATTGAATGGCGTTAGCCGGCGTTAGCCGACCGGCGCTGCCTGGTGTGCGTGAAAAAAAAACACATACACCAGGCAGCGTCGGCGTAGGGAAAAATGGCGTTTGGGCGTCCAAAAATGGGGCAAGTCAGGCTGAGGCAAAAAAATCGTCTTAACCCGATTTGCGCCATTTTTTTTTTGGCGCCCAGACGCCATTAACATGACTCCTGTCTTAGCAAAGACAGGAGTCATGCCCCCTTGCCCAATGGCCATGCCCAGGGAACTTATGTCCCCTGGGCATGGTCATTGGGCATAGTGGCATGTAGGGGGGCACAAATCAGGCCCCCCTATGCCACAAATTTTTTTTTACAAAAATACTTACCACAACTTACCTTTTCTTCCCTGGGATGGGTCCCTCCATCCTTGGGTGTCCTCCTGGGGTGGGCAAGGGTGGCAGGGGGTGTCCCTGGGGGCAGGGGAGGGCACCTCTGGGCTCCTTCTGAGCCCACAGGTCCCTTAACGCCTGCCCTGACCCAGGCGTTAAAAAGAGGCGCAAATGCGGGGTTTTTTGCCCCGCCCACTCCCGGGCGCCCGGGAGTATAAATACCACGCACATGCCTGGGAGTCATTTTTTAAGACGGGAACGCCTACCTTGCATCTCATTAACGCAAGGAAGGTGTTCACGCCAAAAAATGACGCTAACTCCATGAACTTTGGCGCTAGACGCGTCTAACGCCAAAGTATAAATATGGAGTTAGTTTTGCGTCGAATTTGCGTCGAAAAAAACGACGCAAATTCGGCGCAAACGGAGTATAAATATGCCCCTAAATTTATTCAAGAAAGATTTGAGTCTGATGTTGGCCTACAAGGAGATATCTTTCTGACACTTGGTGATGCGATGGGCCTTCTTTCATCCTCCATTCCGGCAATCTTTCCAGTTTTCCTTTATTACATGGGTCTACAGCATTTGATAATAAGACATTTACAAATAAGTACGGAATATTCATATAATATTCCGTTACATAAAGAATCGACAGAACAGATGAGCTGATGGTTGAGTCATATAGAATCCCGAGCTAATCGGGCTGTTTTTCTAACATCCTCAGATTTAGTATTAGAATCTGATTCAAGTCTCTGGGGTTGGAGTGACACATGTGGCAGTTTGTTGACTGGAGGAGGATGGTCAACGAAGACTCATCAATGACATAAATTGTTTAGAGTTAGATATGGGCTTCTTTGCGATCTGAAGTTTTATAAAGAAACAAGCTGAAATGTTATAAGCCCTCCATAAGGACGATCTGACCATAGTGAGGTACATGAACAGATTAGGAGGGACGAGATCAAAACTCTTTGAGGAACTGGAAGCCTTGTCTTCATTAAAAGATATCTCTGATTTGTGGAGTTTCTTCTGGGTCCATGCAACATGGTGACAGACTGGCACTACAGAAGCATTGTAGGAAAGTACCATCTTGCCTGGCATGTTACCCCCATTTTTTACTTGTGTGTCAGTTTGTTTTTGCCTGTCTCACTGGGATCCTGCTAGCCAGGACCACAGTGCTCATAGTTGTGACCTGAATGTGTTCCCTGTGTGGTGCCTAACTGTGTCACTGAGGCTCTGCTAATCAGAACCTCAGTGCTTATGGTCTCTCTGCCTGTACAATTGTCACTGCAGGCTAGTGACCATTTTGACCAATTCTGATTGTCACAATGGAACACTCTTATAATTCCCTAGTATATGGTACCTAGGTACCCAGGGTATTGGGGTTCCAGGAGATCCTTATGGGCTGCAGCATTTCTTTTGCCACCCATAGGGAGCTCAGACCAATATTACACAGGACTGCCACTGCATCCTGAGTGAAATAACGTTCACGTTATTTCACAGACATTTTACAGTGCACTTAAGTAACTTATAAGTCACCTATATGTCTAACCCTCACTTGGTGAAGGTTAGGTGCAAAGTTACTAAGTGTGAGGGCACCCTGGCACTAGCCAAGCTGCCCCCACATAGTTCATGGCAATTTCTCCGGACTTTGTGAGTGCGGGGACACAATTACACGTGTGCACTACATATAGGTCAATATCTATATGTAGCTTCACAATGGTAACTCCAAATATGGCCATGTAACATGTCTAAGATCATGGAATTGTCCCCCCATGCCAAATCTGGTATAGGGGTGCCAATCCCATGCATCCCCGGGGCTCCAGCATGGACCCTGGGTACTGCCAAACCAGCTCTCTGGGGTTTTCACAGCAGGTACTGTTGCTGCCAACCCACAGACAGGCTTCTGTCCTCCTCGGGTCTGGGCAGCCCAGTCCCAGGAAGGCAGAAAAAAAGGATTTCCTGTGAGAGAGGGTGTTACACCCTCTCCTTTTGGAAATAGGTGTTGAGGGCCTGAGAGGAGTAGCCGCTCCTGGACTCTGGGAATGCTTTGAAGGGCACAGATGGTGCCCTCCTTGCATAAACCAGTCTACACTGGTTCAGGGATCCCCCAGCCCCTGCTCTGGTGCAAAACTGGACAAAGGAAAGGGGAGGGACCACTCCCCTGTCCATCACCACCCCAGGGGTGGTGCCCAGAGCTCCTCCAGTGTGTCCCAGACCTCTGCCATTTTGAATGAAGAAGTGTGAGGGCACAATGGAGGCCTCTGAGTGGCCAGTGCCAGCAGGTGACGTCAGAGACCCCTCCTGATAGGTGCTTACCTGACTAGGTGGCCAATCCTCCTCTGATGGCTATATAGGGTCTCTCCTGTTGGTTTCTCGTCAAATAACGAATGCAGGAGCTCACCAGAGTTCCTCTGCATCTCCCTCTTCGACTTCTGCCAAGGATCGACCACTGACTGCTCCAGGACACCTGCAAAACTGCAACAAAGTAGCAAGAAGACTACTGGTGACATTGTAGCTCCTAATCCTGCCTGCTTTCTCGACTGTTTCCTGGTGTTGCATGCTCTGGGGGCTGTCTGCCTTCACCCTGCACTGGAAGCCCAGAAGAAATCTCCTGTGGGTCGACAGAATCTTCCCCCTGCTAACGCAGGCACCAAACTTCTGCTTCACTGGTCTTGTGAGTCCCCTCTCATCGTGATGAGCGTGGTCCTTGGAACACAGGAGCTGGATCCAAGTGATCCCGGCACTCCAGTGGTCCGTCTGTCCAAATTTGGTGGAGGTAAGTCCTTGCCCCCCCACGACAGACAGTAATCATGTGTACTGTGTGAACTGCAGCTGCTAGGGCTTCTGTGCATTTTTGTAAGGAATCCTTCATGCACAGCACTGCCCATGTCCCCAGCACTCTGTTCTGCATTGCTCAACTCACTGAGTTGACCACCGGCTTCGTGGGACCCTCTTTTGTAGTGTTGAGACAACCACCATGCTCAGTTTTTTTGAACCTGTGTTCAAGTACTTCTGCAGGTGCTGCCTGCTTTTGTGTGGGCTCTCTGTGCTGCTGAGCATCCCCTCTGTCAATTCTTCAAGGGGCAACCTCTTGGTCCTTCCTGGGCCCAGGCTGCACCCATTTTCTTCAACCACGACCTTTGCAGCTAGCAAGGCTTGTTTGCTGTCTTTCAGCGTGAAAACAACTCTGCATCCTACAGCACACTGTGGGACATCTTCTCTGCAAAGGAGAAGTATCTGACATCTTCCGTTGTTGCAGAATCTTTAGCTTCTTCCACCCGGAGGCAGCTATTTTGCACCTTCATCCGGGGTATAGTGGGCTCCTGCACCCATTGGAGACTTTCGTGACTCTTGGACTTGGTCCCCTTCTTTTGCAAGTCCTCAGGTCCAGGAATCCATCTTCAATGCTTTGCAGTCTGTTGTGGTCTTTGCAGAATCTACCATCACGACTTCAGTGTGTTTCTGGGGAAGTAGGGTAACTTTACTCCCACTTTTCAGGGTCTTGGGGTAGGGTATCTTGGGCACCCTTAGTGTTTTCTAACACTCCCAGCGACCCTCTACACTCTACACTAGGCCTGGGGCTCCTAAGTGGTTCGCATGCCACTTTCTTAGTATATGGTTTGTGTTTCCCCTATGCCTATTGGATCCTATTGTATTCCACAGTGTTTGCACTATTTTTCTAACTGTTTACTTACCTGATTTTGGTGTGTGTGTATATTTTGTGTATTTTACTTACCTCCTAAGGGAGTATATCCTATGAGATATTTCTGACACATTGTCACTAAAATAAAGTACCTTTATTTTTAGTAACACTGAGTATTGTGATTCTTATGGTATAGTGCTATAGGATATAAGTGGTATGGTAGGAGCTTTGCATGGCTCCTAGTTCAGCCTAAGCTGCTCTGCTATAGCTACCTCTATCAGCCTAAGCTGCTAGAACACTACTAATCTACTAATAAGGGATAACTAGACCTGGCACAAGGTGTAAGTACCATCAGGTACCCACTATAAGCCAGGCCAGCCTCCAAGAAGGATTTATGTAAACAGTGATTTATGCCTGTGCCATCATGTTTTCAAAGATCTGAGCAAAGTGTTCTGGCACTTTGACATAGACCTATTTGCCTCCAGTTAAGGGCTCAGCAACAGAGGTACTTCTGTTGGAGAGCAGATTGGGATGCGTAGTCTGAAGAAAATCTCTACATTTTCTACCTTTTATAATGATATCCAAGTATGTAACACAGATTTGCAGTCAACAATAGTTGCCTTGAATACGCCCCTTTTGGAAGAAGCAACCATGGTATCCTGGCAATCTGAAGCTATCACTGAGCTGTTCAGTTCTTTTACTTGTCTATCCACAGTTGTTAATGAAGCCAGAGCCAGTGTCACAAACTTGTCTTAGAGGACCCATCTGTATTGACGGCATGGAACATTTCAGGACATTTGCAGACATGCCAGACCTTTTGGAATCAGTTTCTGATTAAATAAGGGCATTCCGGGTGAGGGAACGACTAGAGTCTACAAGTCAGCTTTGAGTGTCTGGCCTACCTGATGTATGGAATGGTATATATATCCTGTTTTGTTAACTGCCATGAAAGTTCTCAATTTGTTAGCATCATTGGCGGCTGGACAGAAGTCATACAGGGCTTTCAATGAATATAGGTCTGCAATTTCAGCGGGATACCAGAAAATTGAAGGAAAAACAAAAGGGGAATATCCTTTGATATATAGATTGTTAAAGGGAATTAGATTCTCAAATCCTTCTAAACATAGATACTCTACAATGTGGGATGTTAATGTGGTTTTTCAAAATCTTTCAGTCGTTGGAGGAGAATGGCATTCATTTAGTGAAGTTGCTATCTGCCAAGCTGGCCATGTTGTTATGCTTAGTATTGTCTAGATGAGAATTGAAAGTTAGGTCTTCGACATTTCCTCAACGCATTTTTCTCCAGTAGGGGTTCATTTTACTATCACAAGGCTAATAAGGTACATTTACTGCTATACGGTTTGCCGCGTTTTCTTTAAGTCCTATGTTTTGTGTGATGAGATGTCTCAAGCAGTATGTGCAGGTAAAAAAAACTTGAGAATGTTCAACCCCAGTTATCATTATACAACCCTCTTGCTCCAGTACCTGCAGTTACTCTAAATCAATGGTTAAAAGGTGTGATGTCACTGGTGGTTGTTGATACAGAGACTTTTGGAGCTCATTCTACCAGGGTTGCTATGACCTTGAAAGCTTTTTGGGTTGTGGTCAGGTTGGAAGAGTTACTCAAGTGCACTGAGTGGCTTATAATGTCTACATTTCTTACCTTTTACTGAAAGTCAATTCAATATGCAGCATTTGTAGTTGTAGCAGCCATACTTTGAACTTACAGAACAGAGCCTTTTGTCTTCTAATAAAATTGCAGATTCCTGATTTTCTTAAAGACAAAGGACGTAATTATTATTATCCCGCCTTTTGTGATGTAACTCACCCTATTAAGAGGATAGTACTGAATTCTTGTGGTCCTTTCTACTGTCAGTCTTTAAAAAATATATATATTAGGCAGCAGATCAAAGACTTTTGAAAGAGATGAGTTTCTTTCAAATGGAGGACATATGAATTATGGATGAAAACCAGAAGAAGAAATAAGCTCTTTGGTTACATCTTGGATGTTTGTTACTGTTTATATTCTTTATATATTGTTTATATTTTTCATTTTTTACCTGGACTCTAACAGCAGTTATCAAGAAAAGAGGAAGTTAATTGAGGACTATACCTATTTATACTATATGTTTTCCTTTGTGTTGTTCTCTTCTGCCCAGGGAAGCAAGATTATGAAAAATTAAGTTTCCTTCAAATGCACTATGATTAATAAACGCTAGGAGAGACTACATAATATCTGCTTCCTTTCTCTTTAGTAAAATCAGAACTCTCCTTCACTGATTAACAAAGAGAATCCCCTATTATATTCATATAAATATGCAAACATGTAGATTGGTAGGGCAGGGACAAAATCTCTCCCTGCTCATCCACTTTAGGATTTCTGTGAACATATAAAATTGTTCATCTTTACTTTATTACCAGCAAAGAAAACAGTAATGCTAGGAACACTGTTAGAATTGGGTGCACTTTTCAACAACAGAAAGACAAGGCAGGCCTCTTAAAGCACCCCTCCAATATTGTTTGTTTCAGAAACACACATTTTTACGTATTTAAAGGGGGAACCCACCCCTTAACTCAACCTGTTGTACTCAAACAAATCTTCTCTGATATACCCCTCTCAAATGGGATGGAAGGGTGGCAACATGGGTAATGATTTGAGGAGTAAGGAATCAGAGTAATGAGGACTACCAAGAAATAATCAAGGCATTACCCTCTCATCCTAGTGCTTGTCCCAGTCCTTATACATGTATTAATGGCCAAGTAATCAGTAAAACTATTACCAAAGAAGCAGAAACATACTGAAAATAATGAACATGCATTTGATGTACAACATGAAATTGCATCTCTGACAAGAGGTTTACGACTTTTTGGAGGACTTCAAAACAATTGTCCTAAAATCGAATTCTAAACCTTGAGCCGGAGTCAAACTATAATGGTTAATAAACATTGAAGGAGACACCCTGGTAGCAGGAATACACATATCCGTGACTGACACACCATACCACTCTTCCAATGAAGCTGCCATATCCTTTCTACAATGTGCCTGAACAGAACCAGGAAGCATTAATCCATAGAACCAAGGCAGACATAGCATTTCCCTCGTTATTGGATTGACCAAATATGACAAGGAATCACATTTCCTCTAGTTAGAGGATCCCACAGGGTAAAACCTTGATTATCCTAATTACATCCTATTATTCTTGGCCCAAAACTGAGAGGATAATTTCTTGTGACCTATGGAGAATTCAGTTTGGTAACAAAACTTGGACCCCACCTCTATACCGCCCTCAAATATTCTCAAACAAGAAGGTGAACTCATCAAAATATCCCATTCCCACAAACACCTGACAGTAGCAAGGACCAGTAGAAATACCACTTTCAAGATCAAAAATGTTAATTAGCTTTCCACCGAAATCTGAAGGTGAGACTTCTGTAAAGCTGTGAAAAACAAAAATTAACCCCAAAGAGGAAGAATATTCCTTAGCTTAATATCTCGAAATACTTAGACTATTGAAATCCATTTTTAAATATATCTGCCAAAAAACTTCATGGGGAATGAAAAGCTGTAATATAGGACCACTGCAATATAAAACTGGCAACCAACAGACCTTTATCAAAGACATTTTGCAGAAAAAGCTAATTGTCTTGGGGGACACAAGACTGGAGACAAATGTTTATTTAGACACTAATTTGAAAAAGATGGCCAATGATGCACATATGCCTTCCTACTAGACTCTCTTACTGCAGTCTGCACAGATTTAGATTCCAACAAGGAAAGACTTAAACTCCAAAGGGACTCCCATTTTAAAGTCCAAACTGCTAACTTGAATCACTGCAGAAAAGTAAGAGGCAGCAGAGATGGGGGACCAGGGAGTATGACTACAAAATGAAGGAACCAGATCTGATCCACTATCCTCTCCTTTAACAAGGGTAACCACTGCCTTTTAGGCCAATATGGACCTAGGTAGAACTAAAACAAACTCCATTTACCATATCTCATTTGACCTACAGACACTGTCCGGCCAAATCTTGCTGTTTGTGCAACAACTAGCTCAATCTCTGTAACAGTCCTTTCTTACTTTTGTGAGGGTGAAATGCATATCCAGTCTCCCATGTTCACCAGGATATGTGAAAGTTGAAGACTGAGAAGAGTCCAAAATCCTGTAAAATCTGAACCACTGTATGAACATGAAGAATTATATCTGAGCAAGAGTGAAGAAGTATTAACTGATCGTCCAGTTACGGATGTAACTGAGTACACTTCTTGGTCAGAACTGCCATCACAGGTGCTGAAACCTTGAGGGACACTCTTTGGGAGGCTTTCAGATCCAAGAGTAGAAAGTAAAACTGCTAGTGAACACCCTCCGCCACAACCATCAGGTACTTTAGATGATCTGGCCTCAAAGTACCCTGAACATAAGCATCCTGAAGATCTTTTGGTGCCACAGAGTCTACAGTTGAAGAGAAAGGGATCACCTGCTAAAGTGTATTCATTTTAAAGTGAGTTGTGGAGAGACAGAAATGTAATACCTTTAAATCTATCACCAGTCGTTATTCTCCTGAAGATTTTCTCACAATGAAGACTAGAGAGTACCACCCTAAACCTGCTCTTGCATGAGAACCAGAATTATTGCTTTCTTCTCTAGGCATCTGTACATATTGTCTCAAAACATCATTCTTTTTTCTAAATTTCTTCGAAAAAGAGTGAGAAACAAAATGACTGCCTGAGATTGGAGTCTAAAACACAAAGAAAGAGCCCTGTGACACTGCTTGAGTTATCCATTGATCCTCAATATTCTTGTCCCATACTGCCTAAAACCACTTTAATAGACCACCCACCTCCATTAAAGTGGGCTGAGCCCCACCGTAGTCAGAAATGCTGATTATTCTGAAATTACTGATTAGACTTGGAGCCCCACTCTTGTACTTTGGGTTGAGTCCTCGACTTATTAGAAGATGGCCCTTATCTTTTATTAGTTTGATCTTCTGCTTCTTGAGAAACTTTTCAATGGAATTTGAATGGAAAAACATGTTTTCTGTTTTTAAAAAAAATTAAGAATTACTGTCTCCAGTTCCTCTCCAAACAGTTTTACCCTAGAAAATTAAATTTTTAAGAGCCATGTATGTTGAGCTAAATCAACCTTCCAATCCCTCAAATAAAACTGTTTCCTTACAGCCACTGTGCGCACTGCCCTCATTGGAAATGCTTTCAAGTTGTCAAAAGTAACTTTGGATAAAATCTTTGCTTGGCTATCCATGGCTGGCAGTAACTGTGAAATATTTCTCCTTCCTAAACGACAAGGGATATGAATTGAAAGTCTTCCACTAAGGATTGAGACACATCAACTAAATAAATACCTGCTCTTAAGGATAAATTCAGCCCTGTAGAGGTGTTAATGCTGATCACCATTTAAAGAGAGCAGAATAATTGCTGACATGTAGGAAACCAATTCATTGATATTTTCTATCTGTATGTAGTTTGCTCTGGAATTTCCTGAATCACCATCCTCAGAGTCGTGATCATCATAGTTAGGAGAGGGCTAGGAAGAAGAATTGAAGACAGAAAGGTACCAGACATTTGCAAGGCATCTGATCTTGGGGCAAATGTATCTCACCCCAGCGCCTCCTGCGGTTTTAAAACGTGATCTTATCAGCAGCTGAAACTGCTTGGCAGATGTATTAAGAGTTTGATTAGAATCCTTCTTCATTGGAAAATATTTGTTGATCTTTGATGTCTTCCCCCTTCTGGAAGAAGAAGGAGATAAAAGTATTTCCTTCTGATAGGGTTTCCCCCATGTTAGCCTTCAGTAAGATAAATGAGAGTTATATACAGGGAGTATATATTCCTCCTGGTGACGACCAATAGTTACATTCATCTCTATATGATTATTTCTAAGACAGAAAGAATATATACCCCTCTCTTAAAAAAGGAAGACCCATTAGTAAACTGTGTATGTATATATATATATATATATTTACATATTTATATATATATATATATATATATATATATATATATATATATATATATATATATATATATACTCTCAAACAATAATCTGGACAGCCAAGAAAGAGATAAGGAGAAACATCCTCCCTTCCTTGTTTTTTTTGTTTTTTTTGCACGTGGTTTGCCTGCAGCTGAGGAGCAAAATCACAAGTAAGCAATAAAATCTAATCCTTGTTTAAATGAAAATAAAACAAGATTTACAGTATAATTTCCTCCTCACTTAATCTGTTTTCTGACCTCCCAGAGACATTGGCCAAGCACCATTATCTCCTAGCAAGGGTCGTATCTTGTCAGGTTTCACAATCTGTGCACATTCATATATATTGAACAGCTGCCAGGCAGACTGGGAACCAAAAGCAATCTAGGCAATCCTCCTGCCTGCTACCTAGAGTTTCCATGGCTCTATAAACAGAGACCAAATAGTGCAAGCCCAGCGTGCAAATACAATGACCATGCCCTGTCAAAAAGAAAGAAGCCACTAACTGCGCACAAAGCCTAGTCTGTGCTGGCTTTATATTTTGCCCTTCATCCCCTGCACTGTGAGAAAACGCAGACCTAGCACCATGAATTCCATCCTTGTCAATGGAGAAGGCAGAAATTTAAAATATGTCCCATTTGAAACATACCGGTAATCACACAGAGCATGCAAAGTGAGCAAGCCTGACCCTCCTTAGAACAATGCGTTTTATCCATTCATTCTACTTCTATCCATGGTCATCCATTCATTTACTCTACCTTCTATTTTCCCACTCCTCTGTAAACCTCTTTACTTATCCATCCATTAATATATTGATGTATCCTTCCATCAGTCCTTTCACCCATACATACTTTCACTCTTCTCAAATTGTTCAGTCTTCCATCCTTCTATCCATTCACCTTGTTTCCTGTTGATTCTTTCACTCCTTGTTGAACTTGACTCTCTTTGCAGGGTCACCCCCAAACTTTTTTCGCCTGCTCTCCTCCTGTTTTCTGAACCCGGTTTTGTTTACTTTTGGGTCTCTGGGAACTTTACCCATGATAACTGATGCTAAAGTGCCTGTTATCCCACCTTTAAACATGGTAAAATTGGCTTACCAAATTGGTATGCTTAAATTATTTATAAGTCCCAAGTAAAGTAGTACTACATGTACCTTAGTCTGGTATTTATATGCTACTTGCAATTTGGCAGCACTGACTGTTCCACCCACTTAACTAGCCATTTTAAAAACACATCTCAGTCCTGCCATTGCACCCTGTGTGCAGTTTTAAACTTGCATTTCAACCTGACAATAAAATCCTTTTGCCAGGCCTAAACCGTCCCTCTTAATACGTATATGTCACCCCCAGGTTAGGCCTTAAACAGCCTATAAGGTAGAGTGCAATGTATTGAAAGGGTTGAGAATGTACTTTTAACTTTTACATGTCTTGGTAGTGAAACACTGTTACATTCGTTTTTCATTACAACAAGGCCTAAGATAACATTGGGTTACCTTATTACATTTAATAAGTGATAACTTTTGCTTAGAGACAGGTAGAAATGCATTGTTCGGTCTCTAAGTAATTCTAATTTAAAACCCTCTTCAATGGTAAAGTTGGATTTTAAGTCACAATTTTGAAAATACAATTTTTTGAAATTTTACATAAAAGTGATGGATGGAATCCTTGAATTTATCTAGCCCATTGGCAATTACTCGGGTGGCATCCCAGTCCATCGTTATTTTGCACACCATGCCACCTCAGTTTGGACCAAGCTACATGCACATCTGTCTTGACCCTTGTTAGACCTGCCAGTCTTAGGGTGGTGTTGGAAATGGTCTTTCTGCAGGGTCACCCCCAAACCTTTTGCCTTCCTCCTTCTCTTTTTCTTACCTCATTTTTGCTGGCTTTAGGACTCTGCGCACTTTACCACTGCTAATCAGTGCTAAAGTGCATATGCCCTCTCCTCGAAACATGGTGACATTGGCTCATTCTCAATTGGCTAATTTAATTTACTTGTAAGTCCCTAGTCAAGTGCACTACATGTACCCAGGGCCTGTAATTTAAATGCTTCTAGAATGCTGAAGCACTGGTTGTGCCACCCACAAAAGTAGCCCCCAATCATGTCTCAGGCATGCCTCTGCAGTGCCTGTGTGTGCAGTTTCACTGCCAATTCGCCAAGCCTAAAGCTCCATATAAGTCACCCCTAAGGTATGCCCTAGGTAACCCATAGGGAAGGGTGCTGTGTAGGCAAAGGACAGGACATGTACCTGTGTAGTTTACATGTCCTGGTAGTGTAAAACTCCTAAATTCATTTTTATACTGCTGTGAGGCCTGTTCTCTTCATATGCTAACATTGGGGCTATCCTCATATACTGTTTGAGTGGTAGCTGCTCATTTGAAAGGAGTAGGAAGGTCATATTTAGTATGGGCAGAATGGTGCTACAAAATCCTGCTGACATTGAAGTTGGATTTAATATTGTTATTTTAGAAATGCCACTTTTAGAAAGTGAGCATTTCTCTGCACATAAATCCTTCTGTGCCTTACAATCCACGCCTGGCTGGATTCAGTTGACAGCTCCATTGTGCATTCACTCAGACACACCCCAAACACAGGATACTCAGCCTCACTTGCATACATCTGCATTTTGAATGGGTCATCCTGGGCTGGGAGGGTGGAGGGCCGGGAGGGTGGAGGGCCTGACACTTACATGTCAAAGGACAATAGCATGACCTCACACAAAGGACTGCCACACCCCCTACAGGGACCCTGGCAGACAGGATTGAACTGAAAGGGGACCTTGTGCACTTCTAACCCTCTCTTTGAAGTCTCCCCCACTTCAAAGGCACATTTGGGTAATTAAACAGGGTCTCTGCCCCTACCAACTCAGACACTTCCTGGAGAAGAGAACCTGAACTAGAACCCGCATCCTGCCAAGAACTGCCTGGCTGCCCAAAGGACTCACCTGACTGCTTTCTGTGAAGGACTGCTGCCTTGCTGTTGCCCTGCTGCCTTGCTGCTCCCTGGCTGTGGTGAAGAAGTGCTCTTCAAGGGCATGGTTAGAGATTGCCTCCTGTTCCTTGAAGTCTCAGGACCAAAAAGACTTCTCTCTTGCAACTGGACTCCTTGTGCACCGAAAAATCAACGTACAGCTTGCTAAATACGACGCACAGCCTGCCCCGCGGTGAAGAATTTGCCGCATGCCGAACCGGAACCATGCAGCCCGACTCTGCAAGGAGAAGATCGATGCGGCGCCTGCGTTGCTACCGGAACTTCAACACACGGCCCACCGGATCGGCACATGACCTGGGACAAAGCAGCCCAACTTCCAGAGGGGAATTCGATGCAGCGCCTGCCGTGCGGAAGAAACTTCCATGCAACACCCACCGGAACAACGCAGCGCTTGTGACTCCACTCCACAAGCCAAGGATTCCACGCACAGACCCCGGGGAGTCTAAAAACCCCGCAACCTGAAGAGGATCCACGACCGAGCGCTGGAAATCAACGCACAGCCGTCCCTGCATGGAAACTAAATGACGCATCACCATGTGCAGCCCGAGAAATCGACGCAAACATCCTTTGTTTCTATGCTTCTCCTCCTCTGCGGCCCATTGCAGAGATTTTTCACGTGAACCTGGTACTTTGTACTAAAATGAGACTTTGTTTGCTTTTGAAAGACTTAAGACACTTTATATCACTTTTCAGTGACATCTCTACATTTACTTATCGCATCTTTGATCATTTTGACCTGCAAATATCCAGATAAATATTATATATTTTTCTAAACACTGTGGTGTATTTTTGTGGTGCTACACTGTGTTATTGTATGATGTATTGCACAAGTACTACATATTGCCTTCTAAGTTAAGCCTGACCGATCAATGCCAAGCTACAAGAGGATGGGCACGGGATAATTTGGATTATGTGTGATTTAACCTGACTAGAGTGAGGGTCCTTGCATGGACAGGGGATAACCTGACTGCCAACCTTAGACCCCATTTCTAACATTGGTGATAGCGGTGGGATAGGACTTGTATTTGTGCAGTGACATGCAATAGCTAAGTGTTCACTACCTACCGACAGTTGAAGGTCAACTTGATGTTTTATCTTTTTCTGCAATTTCGTTTTCTACCTGACATTTTTACCTAAAATCCTCACTCAACATTTCTCTGGCTGGGTCTCAAGCAGGAGCTGAACATTTTGACCTAGCCAAACTGTAGACATACACTGTTAACCAGCTGAAAGGGTTCTGCAGGGATATGGGAGTCTAATAGGTGGTCTTTCCTAGAACTTTTTGCCTGTTTCCCTCACATTTTAGCTATTTCTTTTTGTTAGCCTTAGGACTCTGATCACTTTACCACTGATGACCAGTGTTAAAGTGTGTGTGAATCCACAACTGGCATATTTAATTTACTTGTAAGACCCTTGTAAAGTGGTATACCATATACCCAGGGTCTGTAAATTAAATGCTACTATTGGGCCTGCAGCACTGATTGTGCCACCCACTTAAGTAGCCCGTTTAACATGTTTCAGGTATGCCACTGCAGAGCTTATGTGTGCAGTTGCACTGCCTCTTTGATTTGGCATTTAAAACCCATTGCCATAACGTAAACTCCCCTTTTATTACATGTAAGTCTTCCCTTAGGTAGGTTGAAGGTAGCCCATAGGGAAAGGTGCTCTATTAGTAAAAAGGCAGGACATGTTCTTTTCAGTTTTACATCTCATGGTAGTGAAAGACTCCCAAAGTCGATTTTTACTGCTGCGAGACCTACTCGTCTCATAGGCCAACAGTGAGAATTCCTCAATATACTTTTTAGCTGTAATTCCTCATCAGAGAAGAGAAGCTGCATCTTGCTTCATATCACTGGAATGACAACGATAAATCCTATTTAATGGTAAAGTTAAATTTAACATTACTGTTTAAAAATGCCACTGTTAGTAAGTGGGCATTTTTCTGCTCCTACAGCTCTGTGTGCCTGCAGCCTGTCTCCAATACTCATCTGGGGTGGGTGACAGCTTAACTTTGTGCATTTCCTCTAGACATCCAGAAACACATGAAGATTAGATGTGTCTGAGCACTCATTTGCATTCTGATGGCTCTTCCTGGGCAGGAGGGGGTGGAGAGGAGCTAACACTTAGACCTGATTAGGGAGTGCCAGTCTCCACACAAAGAGCAGATTACCTCCTACTGATAGTCTTGAGCCAGGCCTGAGGATGAAAGTACCTCTGTGCACTTCAAAGACCCTTCTTCAAACGCACAATTGGGTATAAATACTTGGTTTCTGACCCAACCAAATCAGTACAATACTGGACCTTTGAAGACCTCTGTCAGAAGTAAGGACTGCTGTGCTACAAGGAGTGCCACTCTGCAGGACTGTTTTCCAAGAAGGACTTCTCTCTGCTTTGATGAGTTACCCTGCTGCCTGTTGATCTCTGCCCTGCTGAGGAAGGACTAGATCCCTCTCATGTAAACCCAGAGTGATTCCAAGGGCTTGTTGGCCTGCCCTCTATTCTCCTACAGTGTCAGGGACACCAAAGGTTGCTTGCAACCAGAACCTGGACTCTGTCTGTTGTGAGTCCTTCTCTTCCAAGTGGTGCCAATCCAATCCTAGGCCCTTGGAATTGAGTATCTGTGCTGCAACACAAGAAAATCTACGCATATACAATGTTCGCCAATCAAAACTGGTGCATTTCCTCTTGACGCTGAAGTATTGCCGCTGCTGTCCAAATTGCGGACAATGCATTGTTGACTGAGTGATGCATGACCCCTGAATTCCGGCACGTCTTCAACCATGCCCGGCTCGGCAGCAACACATCACTCTAACCCAGCGATTTGACAATGAAACTTCACGTCAGTGCCCAAAACTGCCTGATCATTGAAGAGGCCTTGACTCTGCTCAGCTTGGAACTGACGTATTGCCCACATCGCCTCAGTTGACAGTGACGCCTCTCCTCCTCTGCTCTGTGCATCCAGCCCTCGAGGACAACGCTTCTTCCATCCAAGTTACTGTTTCAGTAGACCCTGCGTTGGTTCTGTAACCGGCCAGGCCTCCATTATGGTTGATCTGAACTTTGGAATAATCCCGGTCTAGCATGACCTCAAGTAACCTTTCAAACGCTATTGACTTTTAAGCACTATTTTTGAATTATTCATTAAAAATTCATATCACGACTTCTACCGATTGGATTTTTGTAATTTTGGTCTTGTTTCATTCATATAAATATAATCTAATATTCTCACACTGCGTGGGGTACTTTTTTGGTGTTTTCAATGTGTTACTGTGTGTGTGTGTTTGTGTGTATGTGTGTGTGTGTGTGTGTGTGTTGCACAAATACTTTACACATTGCCTCCTTAGGTAAGCCTGACTGCTATGTGCAAAGCTACCGCAGGGTGAGCACAGGCTATCTCTAAGTGTGTATCTAGCTTATCCTGAATAAGAGTGGTGGTTCCTGCTTCTACAGGGTGCACACTCTGATAACGAGAAACCCAGTGTTAGAAATTGGGTCTCTAGTTGCCAGAAGTATGCACTCTGTCCAAGTAGGGACCACAACCCTAGTCAGGGTAAGTCACAACAAAACCTAAATTATCCTGTGCTCACCCTCCGGTAGCTTGGCACAGAGCAGGTAGGCTTAACTTAGAAGGCAATGTGTAAAATATTTGTGCAATAACTCATACAGTAACAAAGTGAAAACACCACAAATAGTACCCTGCACCAGTTTAGGAAACTAGATAATATTTATCTAAATAGAATAAGACAAAAACAACAAAAATCCAAAATGCTTGAGTCAAGATATAACTTTTTAAAGTTTTAAATGAGTCTCAATCCTTAAGAATCAGTGGTTGTATCATTTTAAAACATAGTACCTGGGATGCATCAAAAAGAACAATGCACAAGGGCTGCAGAGGAGGAGATGTGTTGAAAAATAAGGAACTACATCAGATTTTCTGGTGTGGCACAGATGATGCGTTGTTTCTTTGCACGCTGCAAGGTGATGCTTTGATTTACAGGAGTCCAGTCTGAATTCTTCACTGTGATGCGGGGATATTTTGACACCCAGGGATGATACTTTCAAAATCCTTGATGAGCTGGTAAGAAGGAGTAGGCGCTGCGTCGATATGGTAGGCCATGCAGCGATTTTTCAGCTGCAAGGCAGGCAGTGCGTTGATTTCTGCAGCCTTTGCATTGATTTTCCGATGCACAGGGATTTTCTTCTCTTTGTTAAAGTCTATGTGTCCTGAGACTTCAGAACAGGAGGCAAGCTCAATCCGAGACTTGTAGAGCACTTGTGGGGAAGGCAGAGTCCTTCCAGCAGAGTCAGGGGCCAACAGGGCAACATACAGGGCAGCAGTCCTTCCAGCAAAGCAGTCCAGGAGAGTCCTTTGGGAGTCAGGCAGTCTCTCAGACAGAGTCCAGTAGTGGATCCAGAAGAGTCTGATTAGTTGGGATCAGGGACCCAGTATATATACCCAAAAGTGCCTTTGAAGTGGGGGAAACTTCATAGAGTGGTTTTGAAGTGCACAAGTTCCCCTTTCAACTCAGCTCTGTCTGCCAGGATCCCTGTGGGACGTTATCAGTCCTTTGAGTGGGGTCAGGCCACTGGCCTTTGAAGATTAAGTGAGAGCCCCTCCATCCTTCCTTCCCAGGGAAAGCCATTCAGTACGCAAATAAATGCAGATGTGGCTGAGTATTCTGTATTTATGGCTGTCTGGGTGGAATGCAAAAATGAAGCTGTCCACCAGCACAGCCCAGATGTGGATTGGAGACAGGCTGTGAGGCGCAGAAGGCAGTAAGGGCCAGATGCAGGAAATGGATAGCGAGTCGCAAACGGCAAAAATTGCCGTTTGCGACTCGCTAATCGCGTTTCCCTATGTAGAAATGCATATTGCGAGTCGGTACCGACTCGCAATATGCATTTCAGAATCGCAAATAGGAAGGGGTGTTCCCTTCCTATTTGCGATTCAGAGTGGTATGCAATACCATTTGCGACCGCATATGCGGTCGCAAATGGTGTCTCAGTTACGATCCACTTCAAGTGGATGGTAACCAACTCGCAAATTGGAAGGGGTCTCCATGGGACCCCTTCCACTTTGTGAATGGACCCACAAATATTTTTTCAGGGTAGGTAGTGGTCCAAGGGACTACTACCTGCCCTGAAAAAAAACCAAAACTAAAGGTTTCAGATTTTCTTTTAAGTGCAGCTCGTTTTCCTTTAAGGAAAACGGGCTACACTTAAAAAAAAAAAAAAATGCTTTATTTAAAAGCAGTCACGAACATGGAGGTCTGCTGACTACAGCAGGCCTCCATGTTTGCGAGTGCCTAGACTCGCTATGGGGCCGCAATTTGCGACCCACCTCATGAATATTAATGAGGTGGGTCATTGCGATCCCATAGCGAGTCGCAGACGGTGTCTGAGACACCGTTCTGCATTGGAAATTGCGACTTGCAATTTGCGAGTCACTCCGACTCGCAAATTGCAAGTCGCAATTTCCAACTTTGCTACATCTGGCCCTATGTGAATAGAAATGCCCACTTTCTAAAAATGGCATTTTTAAAATAGTAATATTAAATCCAACTTCATCAGAACGCAGGATTTTCTATTACCATTCTGGCCATATTAATCATGACAGGGCTACTCCTTTCAGATCAGAATCTACCACTTACAAAGTATAGAAAGACAGTTCTAATGCTGCCCTATGAGAAGAGCTGGCCTCACAGTAGTGAGAAACGAATTTGTGAGTTTTTCACAACCAGGGCATGTAAAACACATAAATACATGCCCTACCTTATACTTACATGGCACCCTGACCTATGGGTTACCTAGGGCCCAACTTAGAGGTGACTTACATGTAAAACAAATGTGGGTTTAAGGCTTGGCAAATAGTTTTAAATGCCATGTGAAAATGGCAGCAAAACTGTATACCCAGGCATTGCAATGGCAGACCTGGAACATAGTTAGGGGGCAACATATGTGGGTGAATTAATCAGTGCTGTAAGCCCATTAGTAGCATTTACTGTACAGACCCTAAGCACATCTAGTGCACTCTACTAGCGACTTATAGGTAAACTAAATATGCCAATTGTGTATAAGCCACAGTTACCATGTTTTAAAGAGCGAGCGCATGCACTTAAGCATTGGTTAGCAATGGTAAAGTGCCCAGAGTCCTAAAGCCAACAAAAACGAGGTCCGAATATGAGGAGGAGGAAGGTAAAAAGTTTGGCGTGACCCTTCAGAGATGGCCATTTTCCATCACCCACTTCTAACAACCCTGCTCCAATGGAACAGTGCAATATGAACTGCCAAGCCACTTCCTCCCCAAACCAAAATGCAAGCAACCCAAGTCCTGCTTCACCATTGTTATGGGCTCATCAGCCGAGTATAGGTTGGGTCCTGTAACACAGTGAGCATGGGACCTACGCCTGGGCATAACATTCCAAATTAGAGTGACATACTAAAGTATACAAAGAGTGATGGGTGGTGTAAGAAATTGGCTTTCTGGTTGGCAAGAGTATGCACCTAAGCCAGGAAGAACCCACTCACTCTAGTCAGGGCAAGGGAGTTACACGTCCAAGATAACCCCTGCTCACCCCCTTGGTAGATTGGCACGAGCCAACAGGCATATCCCAGAGGCAATGTTTCAAGCATTTGCACAACACACACAACACATGTGACGCACTATCCCCACCACAAAGGAAACACAACACCAGGTTATATGAAAATATACTGTATTGTACACAACGCACTTATTAGACCAAACATCACATATCAGTAATATCCTGCTACCTTAGCGGTTGTCAAAACGTTACACATTAGTTACTCTGCAGAACTAGCAGTAGCCACATATAACACACAGGTTACTTAGTATTCTGCAACATAAGCAGTAGTCAGGAAACATGTTATTACACCAAAGCACTTGCCATAGGAATATCATAAACGCCCATATTAGGAACATTATCAAACGTATGGCAAGTCAGAAAAACATATTAGCATGTTATGCCCATAAAAGGAACATTTGCATACACATATGAAACATCATAAAACAGGTAGGCAACATATAAATCAATAAAGTCTCTAAAAAGAACTTATGCCATATGTAGATCCTGTAGAAAGTACCTGTTTTCGATGAGGGCACCTCCAGTGCCAGTAGAATGAAACATGCGTCCCCCAGCGCTCCTCTGCACCGAACGGGGGCATCCCAGGAGTTCTGCGGTTGAGGGGGGTGGCATGCAACCCCTCTGTACTAATGAGATCTAATGTACTAATGTACTAAAGCAATCACTGGGGACCCCCGGGGCCTCAACCGGCTCTCATGAGGGGGGCTAAAGTCAGCACAACAATTCAGGAAGGAGGGAGGTGCCACACACTCCCTCTGCTTTAATAAGGGGCCTCTCCTTGGGCCCGCGATCTCTGGGCCCCCCCCGGGCCTTTACTAGCTCTCCAAGGAGGGGGGCCCAACACAATGCCCCTAGCCCACACAGGGTCATTGAAGTGAGACCGGCTGCGCACGGAGCCTCCAGCGAGGCTTCCGCCCTGCCTGTGGTCTTTAGAAATGCCTTAGGGACTCCAGTGGGGCAAGGGGAGGCTTCCTTCTCCCCCTTGCCCTTCCAAATAAGAAAAAGGGGGCCTGGTGGGGTGGGGGAGCCTCCAATGAGGCCTCCTTCCCCACCCGACCTCTCCTCGACCAGAAAGGCCCGCCCGGGCAGGGGTGGTGTGCAGGCACCGAAGCAGGTGCCTGCTTGTGCCCAGGGGGCTCTCCTCAGAGAGTGCCTTGTCCCGGGGGCACGCTATGAGCACGCTTGCTCTGATTTCACTTCCAGAGTGCCTCTGTGGTACCAGAGGGTAGCACGTCACTCACGCTGGTGAAATTTCAAACACCCGGGTCTCAGCAGTGATTCCTACGGCACAAGCGCTTCACAAAGCGCGCCTCCAGCACGACCAGAACCGCTCTCAAGGCGCTTCAAAGTAGGTAAAGCAGAGCACTCCTCCTGGCGCATAGCACAATTTTAGCAAAGCGCCTTCCTGGTGCTATAAAGTAAAAAGTAGCAATCCTTGTGCTGGAGATGGATGCAGGGGTCACAGCACTCTGCCCACGGGGGACAGTGTCCAGGGAAAAGGCCCACAGGTGAAAGGGCCCAGCAACAGGACAGCACAAAGAGGATGCAAGCAAGTGGCAGTTTCTTACAGTAACCAAGCAGGTCACAGGTCAGCACAGCAGCAGCAGTCCATGGCAGTTCCTGGTGAGTCCTTCCAGCCTTCTGTGTCCAGTTCCAAAATGTCTCCACATTGTGGGGAAAACTCCCCTGTACTTATACTCAGTCTTTACCGTGTTTTACAATGGAAGGAGAGAGGAGGCTCCAACCAGTTACAACTAGTTCTGGGAGTGCCCCCTCTATCCTCCAGCGCAGGCTCCAAACATCAGTTGGGGTAAACGACCCTTTTGTGTGAGGCCAGGGCACAGCCTCTACAAATGTAGGTGTGCCCGCCTCTCCCTTCTCTCAGCCCAGGAAGACTATTCAGTATGCAGATGCACCTCTGTGACACCTCCACCCTCCCTGCGTACAGGCTGCTTGAAAAGTATGCACAAAGCTCAGCTGTCACTCTGCCTAGACGTGGATTGGAGTCAAGCTGCAAAACACCAGAGTCATAAGTACAGAGAAATGCACACTTTCTAGAAGTGGCATTCCTGTAATAGTAATAAAAAATACACCTACACCAATAAGCATAATTTCTTACCACCATTACAACCATACCAAACATACCTACGCTACCCCTCTTAAATCAGACAATACCCCTGTAGGAAAGTACCATCTTGCCTGGCATGTTACCCCCATATTTCACTGTATATATGTTGTTTTAGTTGTATGTGTCACTGGGACCCTGCCAGCCAGGGCCCCAGTGCTCATAAGTGTGCCCTGTATGTGTTACCTGTGTTATGACTAACTGTCTCACTGAGGCTCTGCTATCCAGAACCTCAGTGGTTATGCTCTCTCATTTCTTTCCAAATTGTCACTAACAGGCTAGAGACCAATTTCACCAATTTACATTGGCATACTGGAACATCCTTATAATTCCCTAGTATATGGTACTGAGGTACCCAGGGTATTGGGGTTTCAGGAGACCCCTATGAGCTGCAGCATTTCTTGTGCCACCCATAGGTAGATCTGACAATTCTTACACAGGCCTGCCAGTGCAGCCTGAGTGAAATAACATCCACATTATTTCACAGCCATTTACCACTACACTTAAGTAACTTATAAGTCACCTATATGTCTAACCTTTACCTGGTAAAGGTTGGGTGCTAAGTTACTTAGTGTGAGGGCACCCTGGCACTAGCCAAGGTGCTCCCACATTGTTCAGGACACATTTCCTGGACTTTGTGAGTGCGGGGACACCATTACACGCGTGCACTATACATATGTCACGACATATGTATAGCGTCACAATGGTAACTCCGAACATGGCCATGTAACATGTCTAAGATCATGGAATTGTCACCCCAATGCCATTCTGGCATTGGGGAGACAATTCCATGATCCCCCGAGTCTCTAGCTCAGACCCGGGTACTGCCAAACTACCTTTCCCGGGGTTTCACTGCAGCTGCTGCCAACCCCTCAGACAGGTTTCTACCCTCCTGGGGTCCAGCCAGGCTTGGACCAGGAAGGCAGAACAAAGGACTTCCTCAGAGAGAGGGTGTTACACCCTCTCCCTTTGGAAAAAGGTGTTAGGGCTGGGGAGGAGTAGCCTCCCCAAGCCTCTGGAAATGCTTTGATGGGCACAGATGGTGCTCATCTCTGCATAAGCCAGTCTACACCGGTTCAGGGATCCCTCAGCCCTGCTCTGGCGCAAAACTGGACAAAGGAAAGGGGAGTGACCACTCCCCTGACCTGCACCTCCCCTGGGAGGTGCCCAGAGCTCCTCCAGTGTGCTCCAGACCTCTGCCATCTTGGAAACAGAGGTGCTGCTGGCACACTGAACTGCTCTGAGTGGCCAGTGCCATCAGGTGACGTCAGAGACTTCTTCTGATAGGCTCCTTCAGGTGTTGCTAGCCTATCCTCTCTCCTAAGTAGCCAAACCTCCTTTTCTGGCTATTTAGGGTCTCTGCTTTGGGGAATTCCTTAGATAACGAATGCAAGAGCTCATCAGAGTTCCTCTGCATCTCTCTCTTCACCTTCTGCCAAGGAATTGACTGCTGACCGCGCTGGAAGTCTACGAAACTGCAACAAAGTAGCAAAGACGACTACTGCGACTTTGTAACGCTGATCCTGCCGCCTTCTCGACTGTTTTCCTGGTGGTGCATGCTGTGGGGGTAGTCTGCCTCCTCTCTGCACTAGAAGCTCCGAAGAAATCTCCCGTGGGTCGACGGAATCTTCCCCCTGCAACCGCAGGCACCAAAGAACTGCATCACCGGTCCTCTGGGTCTCCTCTCAGCACAACGAGCGAGGTCCCTTGAACTCAGCAACTCTGTCCAAGTGACTCCCACAGTCCTGTGACTCTTCAGTCCAAGTTTGGTGGAGGTAAGTCCTTGCCTCCCCACGCTAGACTGCATTGCTGGGAACCACATGTTTTGCAGCTACTCCGGCTCCTGTGCACTCTTCCAGGATTTCCTTTGTGCACAGCCAAGCCTGGGTCCCCAGCACTCTAACCTGCAGTGCACGACCTCCTGAGTTGTCCTCCGGCATCGTGGGACCCTCCTTTGTGACTTCGGGTGAGCTCCGGTTCACTCCACTTCGTAGTGCCTGTTCCGGCACTTCTGCGGGAGCTGCTTGCTTCTGAGTGGGCTCTTTGTCTTGCTGGACGCCCCCTCTGTCTCCTCACGCAATTGGCGACATCCTGGTCCCTCCTGGGCCACAGCACCATTCAAAAACCCTAACTGCAACCTTTGCAGCTAGCAAGGCTTGTTGGCAGTATTTCTGCCCGAAAATACCTCTGTACAACTCTTCACGACGTGGGACATCCATCCTCTAAAGGGGAAGTTTCTAGACCTTGTCGTTCTTGCAGAATCCACAGCTTCTACCATCCGGTGGCAGCTTCTTTGCACCCACAGCTGGCATTTCCTGGGCATCTGCCCACTCCCGACTTGATCGTGACTTTTGGACTTGGTCCCCTTGTTCCACAGGTACTCTTGTCTGGAAATCCATCGTTGTTGCATTGCTGGTGTTGGTCTTTCCTGCAGAATTCCCCTATCACACCTTCTGTGCTCTTTGGGGAACTTAGGTGCACTTTGCACTCACTTTTCAGGGTCTTGGGGTGGGCTATTTTTCTAACCCTCACTGTTTTCTTACAGTCCCAGCGACCTTCTACAAGGTCACATAGGTTTGGGGTCCATTCGTGGTTCGCATTCCACTTCTAGAGTATATGGTTTGTGTTGCCCCTATCCCTATGTGCCCCCTTTGCATTCTATTGTGACTATACATTATTTGCACTGTTTTCTATTGCTATTACTGCATATTTTGGTATTGTGTACATATATCTTGTGTATATTTGCTATCCTCATACTGAGGGTACTCACTGAGATACTTTGGCATATTGTCATAAAAATAAAGTACCTTTATTTTTAGTATATCTGTGTATTGTGTTTTCTTATGATATTGTGCATATGACACTAGTGGTACTGTAGGAGCTTCACTCGTCTCCTAGTTCAGCATAAGCTACTCTGCTAAGCTACCTTTTCTATCGGCCTAAGCTCCTAGACACCCCTCTACACTAATAAGGGATACCTGGGCCTGGTGCAAGGTGTAAGTACCCCTTGGTACTCACTACAAGCCAGTCCAGCCTCCTACATTGGTTGTGCAGCGGTGGGATAAGTACTTGCAACTACTTACCACTTTGTCATATTGTACTTTTCATAAGAGAAAAATATACAAAACAAGCTCAGTGTATGTACACCTAACCAAAAAGTTTTGCTTTTCTCAGCTCACTTCTTTGCTAAGTGCTGAAAAGTACCTCTAAACTTTCAAAAAGTTCTGAAAAAGTTTTTAAAGTTTTTTTTCTGTCCTTTCAAAAGTTCTGAAAACGTTTTCTTTCTTTTTCTGTCCCTTAAACTCTTGCCTATCATGTCTGGTACAGGCCAAACTCATGATCTGGCCAGCATAGCTTATGACAACCTTAGCTGGAAAGAAGCAAGGAGTCTCTGCTTAGATAGAGGTTTCGGGGTAGGGAAGAATCCCTCAAGACAACTGTTAGTTAATATGCTCATTGAACAAGATAAGACCTTAGTTGGCACTTCTGGTGAGAAATTAGCTCATGGTTCCCACTCTGATTCTGGGGCACCCCCAGTGAAAGATTTGGAAGGGAACCTTCCCAACCTGCCCATTAGCAGGCCACCTAGCATTGCTGGTACTAATGTGAGTTCTCATCACAGTAGGAGTGTTACTTCTATTAGCCAGGTTGTTAGAGTGCCATCTGTTAGGGACAGGTCTCCCTCTGTTCATTCTCACCATTCTTCTGTGTTAAGGCATGCCCAACCCACCCACCCTGATGAAAGAGTGTTAGAAAGGGAGCTCAATAGATTGAGAGTGGAAGAATCCAGGCTGAAGCTCAAAAAGCAACAGCTGGATTTAGATAGGCAGGCATTTGATTTAGAAAAAGAAAGACAGAGGTTGGGGTTAGGACCCCATGGTGGCAGCAGCAGTATTCCAAATAGTCATCCTGCAAAAGAGCATGATTCTAGGAATCTGCACAAGATAGTTCCCCCTTACAAGGAGGGGGATGACATTAACAAGTGGTTTGCTGCACTTGAGAGGGCCTGTGTTGTACAGGAGGTCCCTCAAAGGCAGTGGGCTGCTATCCTATGGCTATCTTTCAGTGGAAAGGGTAGGGATAGGCTCCTTACTGTTAAGGAAAGTGATGCCAATAATTTTACAATTCTTAAGAATGCACTCCTTGATGGTTATGGCTTAACCACTGAACAGTACAGGATCAAGTTGAGAGAAACCAAAAAGGAGTCTTCACAAGACTGGGTAGACTTTGTTGACCATTCAGTGAAGGCCTTGGAGGGGTGGTTACATGGCAGTAAAGTTTCTGACTATGAAAGCCTGTATAACTTAATCCTGAGAGAGCATATTCTTAATAATTGTTTGTCTGATTTGTTACACCAGTACCTGGTAGACTCTGATCTGACCTCTCCCCAAGAATTGGGAAAGAAGGCAGACAAATGGGTCAGAACAAGTGTGACCAGAAAGGTTCATACAGGGGGTGACAAAGATGGCAACAAGAAGAAGGATGGTAAGTCTTCTGACAAGGGTGGGGACAAATCTAAAAATGAGTCTTCATCAGGCCCACAAAAACACTCTGGTGGGGGTGGTGGGCCCAAATCCTCTTCAAATCAAAACAAAGAAAATAAATCATGGTGCTATTTAAGTAAAATAAAAGGCCATTGGACAACTCATCCAGTTGCCCAAAGAAAAGCACCAAGCCTCCTACCACTACAACCCCTGCTGCTACACCTAGTGCCCCTAGTAATAGCAGTGGTGGTGGGAGCAAACCTACTAATAGCCAATCCAAGGGAGTAGCTAGGTTCACTTTTGGTAATTTAGTTGGGGTTGGTCTTGTTAGGGAGACCACAGAGGCTATGTTAGTCTCTGAGGGGGCTATTGATTTGGCCACCTTGGTTGCTTGTCCCCTTAATATGGATAAGTACAAGCAACTTCCCCTAATAAATGGTGTTGAGGTTCAGGCCTACAGGGACACAGGTGCCAGTGTTACCATGGTAATAGAGAAACTGGTCCACCCTGAACAACACCTACTTGGTCACCAGTACCAAGTAACTGATGCTCATAACAACACTCTTAGCCACCCCATGGCTGTTGTGAATCTCAACTGGGGGGGGTTACTGGTCCAAAGAAAGTTGTGGTTGCCTCAGATTAACATGTAGACTGTCTACTAGGGAACGATTTAGAGACATCAGCTTGGGCAGAAGTGGAGTTGGAGGCTCATGCAGCAATGCTGGGCATTCCAGGGCATATTTTTGCTTTAACCAGGGCTCAGGCCAAAAAGCAAAAAGGACAGGGTGACTTGGATCCTGGAAGAATGGACCAAGTGCTCCCTAAAGCTAGGGTTAGTAAAGGTAAAACACTACCTACTATCCCTCCCTCTACAGTGGATTCAACTTCTGAGGAAGAAGAATTTCCACCCTGTGCAGAACCTACACCAGAGGAGCTGGAAGCAGACACTGCTGAGCTTTTGGGTGAAGGGGGGCCGGCCAGGGAGGAGCTGAGTGTGGCACAGCATACCTGTCCCACACTAGAGGGTCTAAGACAGCAAGCTGTCAAACAAGCAAATGGGGATGTCAGTGACTATCACAGAGTTTACTGGGAGGATAACCTTTTGTATACTGAAGCAAGGGATCCAAAACCTGGATCTGCCAGGAGATTGCTGATTCCTCAGGAATACAGAAAATTCCTCCTAACTCTAGTCCACGACATTCCCTTAGCTGGACATTTGGGGCAAATGAAAACTTGGGACAGGCTTGTCCCCTTGTTTCATTGGCCTAGAATGTCAGAGGACACAAAGGAATTTTGTAAGTACTGTGAAACCTGTCAAGCCAGTGGCAAAACAGGTGGCACCCCAAAGGCACCCCTTATTCCACTACCTGTGGTTGGGGTTCCCTTTGAAAGGGTAGGGGTTGACATAGTTGGCCCCCTTGACCCTCCTACTGCTTCAGGCAATGGGTTTATCTTGGTGGTAGTGGACCATGCCACCAGATATCCTGAAGCAATTCCTCTAAGGACCACTACAGCTCCTGCAGTGGCAAAGGCCCTCCTGGGAATATTTTCCAGGGTGGGCTTCCCAAAAGAGGTGGTATCAGACAGGGGAAGCAATTTCATGTCTGCTTACTTAAAGGCCATGTGGAAGGAATGTGGTGTGACATACAAGTTCACTACACCCTATCATCCACAAACAAATGGACTGGTTGAGAGGTTTAATAAAACTCTCAAAGGAATGATAATGGGACTCCCTGAAAAACTCCGCAGGAGGTGGGATGTCCTGTTACCTTGCCTCCTTTTTGCTTAAAAGGAGTGGGCTTCAGCCCCTTTGAACTCCTATTTGGACACACTGTAAGAGGTCCCCTAACACTTGTGAAGGAGGGTTGGGAACAACCTTTAAAAGCTCCTAAGCAAGACATAGTGGACTATGTACTTGGCCTAAGATCTAGAATGGCTGAGTACATGAAAAAGGCCAGTAAAAACCTTCAGGCCAGCCAAGAGCTCCAAAAGCAATGGCATGACCAGAAGGCTGTTTTGATTCAGTACCAACCAGGGCAGAATGTGTGGGTCTTGGAGCCTGTGGCCCCAAGAGCACTCCAAGACAAATGGAGTGGACCCCACATTATTGTTGAGAAAAAGGGTGAAGTCACCTACTTAGTTGACTTAGGCACTGCCAGGAGTCCCCTTAGGGTGCTCCATGTCAATCGCCTGAAACCCTACTATGACAGGGCTGATCTCACCCTGCCCATGGCAACAGATGAAGGACAGGAAGAAGAGAGTGACCCTCTCCCTGATCTCTTCTCTTCCACAGAACAAGATGCTCTAGTGGAAGGTGTAGTACTGGCAGATTGTCTTACTGCTGAGCAGAAAGACCACTGCATAAATCTCCTGGGTCATTTTTCTGAACTCTTTTCTACTGTGCCAGGCACCACTTCTTGGTGTGAGCACACTATAGATACTGGAGACAGCTTGGCTGTCAAAAGTAAGATCTATAGGCAGCCAGACCATGTCAGAGACTGCATAAAACAAGAGGTGCAGAAAATGCTTGAACTGGGAGTGGTTGAGCACTCTGAAAGTCCATGGGCCTCTCCTGTGGTACTTGAACCAAAGCCTCATTCCAAAGATGGGAAAAGGGAAATGAGATTTTGTGTTGACTACGGAGGTCTCAACCAGGTAACTAAAACTGATGCTCACTCTATACCCAGGGCAGATGAGCTAATAGATACACTGGCATCTGCCAAGTATCTAAGCACCTTTGATTTGACTGCAGGGTATTGGCAGATCAAGTTATCAGAGGATGCAAATGCAAAAACTGCATTTTCAACCATTGGAGGGCACTACCAATTCACAGTAATGCCTTTTGGATTGAAAAATGCACCTGCCACTTTTCAAAGGTTGGTGAATACAGTCCTGCAAGGGCTGGAGGCTTTTAGTGCAGCATATCTAGATGATATAGCTGTCTTTAGCTCCAGCTGGGATGATCACCTGGTCCACCTATGGAAAGTTTTGGAGGCCCTGCAAAAGGCAGGCCTCACTATCAAGGCTTCAAAGTGCCAGATAGGGCAGGGGAAAGTGATTTATCTGGGACACCTGGTAGGTGGAGAACAGATTGCACCACTTCAGGGGAAAATCCAAACTATTATAGATTTGGTTCCCCCTACAACTCAGACTCAGGTGAGAGCCTTTTTAGGCCTCACTGGGTACTACAGGAGGTTCATAAAGAACTATGGCTCCATTGCAGCCCCTCTTAATGACCTCACATCTAAGAAAATGCCTAAAAAGGTATTATGGACAGCAAACTGTCAGAAAGCTTTTGATGAGCTGAAGCAAGCCATGTGCTCTGCACCTGTCCTAAAAAGCCCCTGTTACTCCAAAAAATCCATTGTCCAAACTGATGCATCTGAATTAGGGGTAGGGGCAGGTCTTATCACAACTTAATTCTGAGGGCCAGGATCAACCTGTTGCTTTTATCAGCAGGAGGTTGACCCCTAGAGAAAAGCGTTGGTCTGCCATAGAGAGGGAGGCCTTTGCTGTGGTCTGGGCACTGAAGAAGTTGAGGCCATACCTGTTTGGCACTCACTTCATTGTTCAGACAGACCACAAACCTCTACTTTGGCTAAAACAAATGAAAGGTGAAAACCCTAAATTGTTGAGGTGGTCCATATCCCTACAGGGAATGGACTATACAGTGGAACATAGACCTGGGAGTACCCACTCCAATGCAGAGGGACTCTCCAGAAATTTCCACATAGACAATGAAGACTCATCAGGTCATGGCTAGTCTTATTGTCCTTCGTTTGGGGGGGTTGTGTAGGAAAGTACCATCTTGCCTGGCATGTTACCCCCATATTTCACTGTATATATGTTGTTTTAGTTGTATGTGTCACTGGGACCCTGCCAGCCAGGGCCCCAGTGTTCATAAGTGTGCCCTGTATGTGTTACCTGTGTTATGACTAACTGTCTCACTGAGGCTCTGCTATCCAGAACCTCAATGGTTATGCTCTCTCATTTCTTTCCAAATTGTCACTAACAGGCTAGTGACCAATTTCACCAATTTACATTGGCATACTGGAACACCCTTATAATTCCCTAGTATATGGTACTGAGGTACCCAGGGTATTGGGGTTCCAGGAGACCTCTATGGGCTGCAGCATTTCTTGTGCCACCCATAGGGAGATCTGACAATTCTTACACAGGCCTGCCAGTGCAGCCTGAGTGAAATAACATCCACGTTATTTCACAGCCATTTACCACTGCACTTAAGTAACTTATAAGTCACCTATATGTCTAACCTTTACCTGGTAAAGGTTGGGTGCTATGTTACTTAGTGTGAGGACACCCTGGCAATAGCCAAGGTGCTCCCACATTGTTCAGGGCAAATTCCCCGGACTTTGTGAGTGCGGGGACACCATTACATGCGTGCACTATACATATGTCACGACATATGTATAGCGTCACAATGGTAACTCCGAACATGGCCATGTAACATGTCTAAGAGCATGGAATTGCCAGAATGTCATTGGGGAGACAATTCCATGATCCCCCAAGTCTCTAGCTCAGACCCGGGTATTGCCAAACTACCTTTCCCGGGGTTTCACTGCAGCTGCTGCCAACCCCTCAGACAGGTTTCTGCCCTCCTGGGGTCCAGCCAGGCTTGGCCCAGGAAGGCAGAACAAAGGACTTCCTCAGAGAGAGGGTGTTACACCCTCTCCCTTTGGAAAAAGGTGTTAGGGCTGGGGAGGAGTAGCCTCCCCAAGCCTCTGGAAATGCTTTGATGGGCACAGATGGTGCCCATCAAAGCATAAGCCAGTCTACACCGGTTCAGGGATCCCTCAGCCCTGCTCTGGCGCAAAACTGGACAAAGGAAAGGGGAGTGACCACTCCCCTGACCTGCACCTCCCCTGGGTGGTGCCCAGAGCTCCTCCAGTGTGCTCCAGACCTCTGCCATCTTGGAAACAGAGGTGCTGCTGGCACACTGGACTGCTCTGAGTGGCCAGTGCCAGCAGGTGACGTCAGAGACTCCTTCTGATAGGCTCCTTCAGGTGTTGCTAGCCTATCCTCTCTCCTAAGTAGCCAAACCTCCTTTTCTGGCTATTTAGGGTCTCTGCTTTGGGGAATTCATTAGATAACGAATGCAAGAGCTCATCAGAGTTCCTCTGCATCTCTCTCTTCACCTTCTGCCAAGGAATCGACTGCTGACCGCGCTGGAAGCCTGCAAAACTGCAACAAAGTAGCAAAGACGACTACTGCGACCTTGTAACGCTGATCCTGCCGCCTTCTGGACTGTTTTCCTGGTGGTGCATGCTGTGGGGGTAGTCTGCCTCCTCTCTGCACTAGAAGCTCCGAAGAAATCTCCTGTGGGTCGACGGAATCTTCCCCCTGCAACCGCAGGCACCAAAGAACTACATCACCGGTCCTCTGGGTCTCCTCTCAGCACGACGAGAGAGGTCCCTTGAACTCAGCAACTCTGTCAAAGTGACTCGCACAGTCCTGTGACTCTTCAGTCCAAGTTTGGTGGAGGTAAGTCCTTGCCTCCCCACGCTAGACTGCATTGCTGGGAACCACGTGTTTTGCAGCTACTCCGGCTCCTGTGCACTCTTCCAGGATTTTCCTTTGTGCACAGCCAAGCCTAGGTCCCCAGCACTCTAACCTGTAGTGCACGACCTCCTGAGTTGTCCTCCGGTGTCGTGGGACCCTCCTTTGTGACTTCGGGTGAGCTCCAGTTCACTCCACTTTGTAGTGCCTGTTCCGGCACTTCTGCGGGTGCTGCTTGCTTTTGAGTGCGCTCTTTGTCTTGCTGGACGCCCCCTCTGTCTCCTCACACAATTGGCGACATCCTGGTCCCCCTTGGGCCATAGCAGCATCCAAAAACCCTAACTGCAACCTTTGCAGCTAGCAAGGCTTGTTGGCGGTCTTTCTGCACGAAAATACCTCTGCACATTTCTTCACGCCGTGGGACATCCATCCTCCAAAGGGAAAGTTTCTAGCCCTTGTCGTTCTTGCAGAATCCACAGCTTCTACCATCCAGTGGCAGCTTCTTTGCACCCACAGCTGGCATTTCCTGGGCATCTGCCCACTGCCGACTTGATCGTGACTTTTGGACTTGGTCCCCTTGTTCCACAGGTACTCTCGTCTGGAAATCCATTGTTGTTGCATTGCTGGTGTTGGTCTTTCCTACAGAATTCCCCTATCACGACTTATGTGCTCTTTGGGGAACTTAGGTGCACTTTGCACTCACTTTTCAGGGTCTTGGGTGGGCTATTTTTCTAACCCTCACTGTTTTCTTACAGTCCCAGCGACCCTCTACAAGGTCACATAGGTTTGGGGTCCATTCGTGGTTCGCATTCCACTTCTAGAGTATATGGTTTGTGTTGCCCCTATCCCCATGTGCCCCCATTGCATTCTATTGTGACTATACATTGTTCGCACCGTTTTCTATTGCTATTACTTCATATTTTGGTATTGTGTACATATATCTTGTGTATATTTGCTATCCTCATACTGAGGGTACTCACTGAGATACTTTGGCATATTGTCATAAAAATAAAGTACCTTTATTTTTAGTATATCTGTGTATTGTGTTTTCTTATGATATTGTGCATATGACACTAGTGGTACTGTAGGAGCTTCACTCGCCTCCTAGTTCAGCCTAAGCTGCTCTGCTAAGCTACCTTTTCTATCAGCCTAAGCTGCTAGACACCCCTCTACACTAATAAGGGATACCTGGGCCTGGTGCAAGGTGTAAGTACCCCTTGGTACTCACTACAAGCCAGTCCAGCCTCCTACAACCCCTACATATAAAGCATGGCATTTCTAATGCAATCCTATGAGAAAGCAGCACTCACAGCAGTGAGACACCAAGTTAGGCTGTTTGTCACTACCAGGACAGGCCATGCAACCTGGCACATGTCCTGCCTTCTACATACATAGCACCCTGCCCATGGGGCTAGCTAGGGCCTATCTTAGGAGTGACTTGCATGTGGTAAAAGGGGAGTTCAGGGCCTGGCAAGTAAATTTGAATGCCAGGTCTCTGTGGCAGAAAACTGCGCACACAGGCCCTGCGCTAGCAGGCCTGAGAATGGTTTGAAAGACTACTTCAATGGGTGGCGCAAGTAGCGTGGCAGGCCCACTAGTAGCATTTAATTTACAGGCCCTGGGTAAAAAAACAAGCCGACCCGGAGATCCTCTCCAACTATCGCCCGATCTCCCTCCTCCCGTTCCCCGCCAAGGTTGCAGAGAAATTAGTCAACACTCGCCTATCCCACTTCCTGGAAGAAACCAATACCCTTGACCCCTCACAATCTGGGTTCCGCAAGGACCACAGCATAGAAACCACCCTCAGCGCATGCACTGACGACATCAGGACCAAAGTCGACAAAGCCGAGACCGTTGCACTCATCCTCCTAGACCTCTCCGCAGCTGTTGACACCGTCTGCCACCACACACTCTGCACACGCCTCCACAACATAGAAATCCACCACAAAGCCTTTGACTGGCTCTCCTCCTTCCTCACCGACCCAACCCAGAAAGTCCGCCTCCCGCCCTTCCCCTCCAACACTACCAAGATCACCTGCGGAGTCCCCCAAGGGTCCTCTTGCAGCCCCACACTCTTCAACATCTACATGATCCCCCTAGCCAACATTCTCTGAGCACACGGAATCACCATTCTCTCATATGCAGATGACACCCAACTCATCCTCTCCCTCACCCGCAACCCCACCACCGCCAAAACCAACCTACACGCCGCTCTCCTAGACACCGCCAACTGGATGACCACTAACCATCTCAAGCTCAACTCAAACAAAACCAAAGTCATCATCTTCAGCCCCAACAAAACCACATGGGACGCCTCCTGGTGGCTCACCGCCTTAGGCCCCGCAACCACCCCCGCAACCCACGCACGCAACCTCGGCATCATCCTCGACCCCGCCCTCTCCATGACACAGCAAATCAATGCTCTAACCTCCTCCTGCTTCCACACACTCTGCACCCTAAAAAAATCCTTCAAATGGATCCCCCCAGAGACCAGAAAGACAGTCACCCACGCACTCATCAGCAGCAGACTGGACTACGGCAACGCCCTCTACGCCGGCACCACACTCAAACTCAAACACAAACTCCAAAGAATCCAGAACACAGCTGTGCGCCTCGTCCTTGGCCTCCCCCGACACGAATGAATCTCACCACACCTCAAATCCCTACACTGGCTCCCCATAGACAAGAGAATCACATTCAAGATCCTCATCCACGCACACAAATCCCTCCACAAAACCGGCCCAACCTACCTCAATGAAAGAGTAAACTTCCACACTCCCACACGCAACCTCCGATCAGCCGACCTCGCCCTAGCCAGAGTCCCCCGCATCAAGCACACCACCACAGGAGGCAGGTCTTTCTCCTACCTCGCCCCCAAAACTTGGAACTCCCTCCCCACCGACCTTCGCAAAACCAAAGACCTACTAGTCTTCAGAAAGAACCTCAAGACTTGGCTGTTCGACCAGTGACCCTCCCTGGCCCGTCCCCCCCTCCCCCCCACCCCCCCCAGCGCCTTGAGACCCTCACGGGTAAGTAGCGCGCTCTACAAATTTCTTTGATTAATTGATTGATTGATAGCCCACAGTGACTGCAAATGCAGAGCTCCAACAATAACCGTCTGTTGCTCCTGACGGGATCTTCATGCTAGAGTGATGACCATCTGTGGTGACAGGCATGCTCTTTGCACTACAGAGATGACCATCAGCGATGTTCTACCTGCTCCTCCCAGCCTCCTCTACAGTGAACTTGACTGTTCGTGCCGGACTTTAAGAAGACAACTTTTTTTCAATGGGACTAAGTTGGTCCCTGTTTTCAGCCCGAACTCCTTCATTGCGATTGTTCTGAATTCGTGACTTTCCCCCAGTCTAGCACAATCAGATAACCGCAAATTTCCCTTTGTGCATTTAGGTGCTATACTTACCATCAAATCTTAGAATGCACATCTCAGGTTCTACTGATTTGATTTTTGTTATTTTGGTGTCAAATAATTTATTATATTTTACTCTATTTTTTCTAAATTGGTGTGGGATTTATCTTGTGTTGTGTTTTAACTTTATTACTGTTTATGTGCCACATAAACACTTTACACATTGCTTTTAAGTCAAGCCTGACTGCATTTGTACCAAGCTATCAGGGAGTTAAGCATAGGTTAATTTAGTGACTTTTGTGGTTCACCCTGACAAGGATTGTGGGTGTTGCTTGAGAGTGTTTCACACCTTCCCCTCAGTTAACAACCTGATTTCTCATGCTCTTCCATCCATTATTTCACTCTTGCATTTCTCAATCTTTTCACCCTTTTATCTATCCGGTCATACTTTCACCATTCCATCCTACCTTCCCCAATTACCTTCTTTCCTTTTACTGTATCCTTCATTTCACCCCACTTCCTCCTTCTGGTCTTTCACTTTTCTGTCTACCCACTTTTTCTCTCCTTACTTTTTTATGTTTACTCCATTTACTGTGTCGTTCCTTTACTATCACTATTTCTCCTTCTCTGTTTCCATCACTGTGCAATCCAGCTCAGGCATCAGTCCTCTTTCTTTGTATTCCTCCACAGTGTTATTAACATTTTCTCTGAAGACCTGCAAACAGAAGAGGCCCATAAACAACTAATAAGATCTAAGAGTGACACAGCTCACCAGGCCATCAGCCCTGTGTCGTTCCCAGTTTAAGCTGCTAGAGTGGTGGATGGGCCCCTACGCTACTGGTACTCGCATTTACACTGTACCGGGAGGCACTCAAGAGCGTGCACAAGCACAAAACCAGGATGAGTTATGGTGTTCATTGTTTTAAATACTTAAAGTGTGCTTTTTGACGAATTATATTGGAAGCGTTTTTTAAGAGGCGTGACTTCGAGAGGCGTGTTCCCCCCTTCCGCAGGTGAAAGGACTGGGACAAGAAATAGGATGAGTGGTTAAGGTAAACTGCCATTTAAAAAAATCATTTTTCATATAAATCACCAACTATATTTTAGTTTTTGTCTACATTTCTTTGCAAACTGAATCAGGTGGACATTTTATAGGGTCAAATGTGTGCGTTCTTCTACCCAGCGAGTACTATAGTTTACCAACGTGCATGAAGTTTTACAATGTAGAAATCTAACAATCCACACTGGTAATTCTCTAAGTGGGATTGAAAGGTGGGGAGATGCTAACGGGTCGCAGCCATAGAAGATTAAGGACAAAAATATTTTTCAAGAGGCGTGGCATGTTTAATTAAGGATGTGGCTTGAAAAGTGAAATAAAATCCTGTGCTGCAGGTTGCATACCACTTGATCAGTATTTGGGTGTTTCTCGGCACGTTCGTGTACTGCAACCTGACATGTCCCACAACAACAAACACATTCCTAAACAATGCAGGCCTATTGGCTTTGTCAGATTTTGTTGTGCATAAGTAGCATTCAAAAGTTTCAGTTCAGAAAATAAGAGGCTCATTTAAACATTACTAAGGTCTGTTGTACGGGTAGTGAGTGACCGTCGAAGAGACTCTGACACTCCCGCCTTAAAACCACTTTCTTCTGTAGTTTCTCACTCGGTTAGTGATGTGATATCCTTTTTTCTCTCTACGTCTTTCTGAAATTCGTGATTTATGTCTCTCTCATGTTCCCACAAATATCAGCCTGAGCTCTCTGCAGAAAGGCCCGGGATTGGATGTGAATGTAGCCTGTACACCTTGACGATCCAGTGATAGGCACTGTGAGAAACTCGCACTGACATGCGCTTTAGCTTTAACTTGAAAGTTCTCCATCGTGAGCCGTCATGAACGCACACACGACCGGAAATCACTGATACCTATTCACTGTAAACACTATAAAAGAGGCATATTTTGCATAACATAAACTACAGCAGTAGAACTTATTGAAAATCTCAAATACTCGCCGGCGATGCAAGATAAAGTAAAACGTGCAATGTAAACTGGGATTGTATCCCTCACGTGGACACTCCTGGGTTTTGTACTATCATTGTTGCCAATCAAATGTGTATTGGTTGATAATACGGCAGAATGTGGGGCATTTTATTTCCCTGCCTGGTCATTCTCTCGCGTGGCATGTTGTGAGTCTCTCAGGTATGTATTAATGTGGTTCAAGCACTCCCCCCCCTCCCCCCCCCCCACCCCACCTCACAGCCAGTCTATGCTTCTCTATAGAACGTAGCGTTGGAAGCCCTTTCTTCCAGATGACTCAGGCGCTCAGTAGTCAGCAATCCTCTGCACTGCTGCCCAAATTCTGTGACACTACGGAAACAAGAGCGTCTTCTTCGCCCAGTCTGGGAGTTGTGCATACCAAGAGGGCACCTGCAAAGCGCCAACCTATTCCCCAAGGAGGTAAAATTCTCCTTTAAGACACTCATTTCGGTGTCTGAATCCAGGATCCCGTAGTTTGCACTAACTTCTGCGATCCCCTACAGTTTTGATGCACAGAGTTCACCCGCTCGCTCAGACAGCGCTTCGAGAGGTAATTCATCACAGCGCCTCCTGTGCGCGGCGCTCCTTGTCACGCCTAATATAGCCTGCGCCGACTGTGTGCTAATTTACTCTGCCGCGCTCGGGACTGTGTTGCAGCTGCTTCTCACTGCTTGTGCTTTTTCCTTAAGGTAACTGCAGTGGCATGTCCCCGCGATCGGTCCTCCCCTCCAAAGTGGATATGTGCAAGACCCAGGAAAGGGGAAGCTTCTCCTAGACTCCCGCCAGAATGAGGTGCCCTCACCCCGCGTCATTCATCGTGGTTCAGTGCCTCCTCCAGCTCGTGAGTCTTGTTTTATTTTTTATTTTCAGTGGCAGACGCCCTGGTAGCCATTCTCCCCTGTTAAACTTCTTTTCAATATTTGAAACCTCACTAGAGGGATTTGCAGTACAGGAAGGACAACTGGGGATAGTAGTTTCTGAATGAGGCACATTGCGCGATGGATTCTCTTTGTAAGAAGCACGTTTTTTATGAAGATTAAAATTGATACCCCACTAAATAGAAGTTACGCCACTTGTGTTGTGAGTGAGAAAAGGTTTATAGCGCTCACTATTAACTAAACCGCTTCGTGGCACTGTGTGATTTATCTCCGCCCGTACCTTTTGAATTGTGGCTTGTGCGTGAGGGGCGCGGGTTGCCCGTACATTCACAAGGAACACCTGCGTTTACGTGCATCTCAGTGCGTTCACTGCGGGTAACCTCTTCCAAACCTACATGTGTTTACACGTGTGATCGATGTACCTCCAGTCTAGCACCTGAGCATTAATTTTACTTATGCTTTCGGTAGCTGGTGCACCAAAAGCTCTTAAAACTCCCCCACTGCTGCCCCTCTCAGTTTACCTGATCTATGACCGCCTAGATTTGTTAAATATTGTACAACTCTCATGACAAAGATGCCGCGTTCGTGTAAATTAATTGATACAAATATACTACGAAGTGGTGTCGGTGTTCATTCTTGTAAATAATTTACTGCGGTTTACCTCCTTACGATTCGTTCATATTACAGCAAAACAAGCCTGGTATTAAGTTAAGTTTGCCCAACCACGCGCCCTCTTAGAGGGCACAAGTCAATCTTCACGTGAGACCGCAATTCCATTACAAGGTTGTGTTTTTGCTCTGTGCATTTATTAGAGTTTCAATTTCATGTGTCTTTCCAAAATATCCACGAACAGGAATGTAAGGCGCTGCTTTTCTTAAATAATTCAGTATCAACTTTTGGTTACAGAGTGTATTTTGAACTAAACCTAGTTGAAAGTACCTTCCGCTATGGTGAAGCAATTTGCAGCATGTGTATTGATGTCTTAAGTGTAACAAAGGCCATGCCCCTGAAAATGTTCACAATCACCTGCTCCTGGGTTGGGACGGGGCGGCGGGCGTTTTAGGGAGTTTTTAGGTATTTTTGATGAATCAGGAACACTTTTACAAACACGCACACCGTGTGACCTATGCAGCTAGCATCTTAATGTATCTAAGCTACCCAAATAATAATTTTGAATCGAATACTGACCCTTTTTACAAAATGGTTTCCACACAGTGATAAGTTGTCAGTACTGACATGAATACGCGCCTTATGTATTGTTAATGACCGTGTTTTGTAGCTCCATCTTACCACAAGATGGTCTGGTAACAAAAAGACACTTGCGATTTATGTTCCCAAACTGGTCTGCCCCATACATTTGAATCGATGCCTTTTAATGAATGGAAAGGTATGGTTCTGGCTCGCACGGTAAAAGTTATTTTCCTCCTTTCTACGATCGCTGTCTGGCGTGTTCTCGTCTTGCCATCCGACTGGGAGACGTTGCGGAGCCCCTCAAGCCCCGCCCCTCCCGCTATAGCTAGACGGATGCTAGAGCTGAAGCCGGAGTTGATTGATTAGTGTTCGAGGAGCTCACGTCAAATTGTAATCTGTCGCCGGACTGCGCCTGTCCTGTACTGTTCCCAGCTCAGCCACTTTATCATAGCAATGGATTGTCGAGCTGCAGCGCTGCGATAAGGACCCATGGCTTTCAGGCGGCCAGCCTTCTGAACAATAGAAGTCTGCTTACATTTTTCACGCCCCCACAACCTTCCCCCCAACATGGATTTGAGCTAAATGCCCCTTCCGCGTTAGATAATTAGGCACTCGGTGAAGTGCAGTGGTCCTATGTGGCAAGGCAGTGATTCCAAAGGGAGCAGGCCTATAGGCCCGGTGACGGAGCAAGGCAATGTCACGTGCAAGCATGTTATGTTGCGGTGCCTGATTCTATGTTAAGGTGTTCTGTGTGTCATTTCGTTTCGTGAATAGTGTTGAAATTATTTTTAAATGGGAATCATTTGTTACTCATTGCTATGGATGAGTGGGGGGCGAGGCCATGACCCCCGGAAAGGAAAGCCTTAATGGAACATGATTCCACTACTGCCTTAGCAGTGGTGAATAATAGCCGATTGCAGCATCAGTGATTTCTCTTTTTTCGTTTTTATGGGGTTGGGTAATTATAATCAAATATATATAATAATAACAAGAGCACTAGCAGTTACATCTTTGAAGTGAGGTAAAACCCCAAGAACAAGGTTTTGTGAGGATGGCCACACTTTGTTTGAGGCATACTCTGTGAGGTATTACGTATTATTTTGTCAAGTTATTTGCGTTCTATTCTCACAACAACATATAATTTGACACTTGCACTGAAGCAATACTTGTGTGAATTCGTGTTTATTAGTAAACCTGCTCAAAATAACTTGTTATTGGCTCATGTTTATTTTCGCTGGCTTCACATATATTTGTTTTCACTGACACAGCATGAATTTATTTATGCTATGCAAGTGAAAATAAATGCGGTTCAATAACACATTATTTGGATCATTTGAACTGACAAACACAGACTCGCACATTTGTGACTACAGTGCACCTGTCAATTTCCGTCCTGTTATCACAGTAGAGCAGTGGTTCTTTTCCTGTTATCTGCAAAACTTTCTCAAGGGGTCCGCGACTGCTTAGACAATTTAATATTATTAGCAAATTAATAAAGTGTAAATAAGTGAAGGAACAAAATGTAAAATTGAACATTTCAAACGTCCTGTAGGCATAAAGGGATGTAAAATGGAGCATAAAAATTAAGTTAGTGTCCTCAGATTGATTTGTGAGAGCAATGCAAGACCATCAAACAGAAAACAGCATGGACAAGGAGTGGCCTCAACTGAATTTAAAAACATTTTAATAAAGTTCCACCCTTTCAAATAAAATTAAATTACATTATTTTTATTATTTTTTATATTTGAGAATTAATGTAATTAATGTAGGTATTTCAGCATTTGTGTATGTGTTTGAGTGTTTATTTCTGCATAGTTTGTGTATTGTTTTGCAGTTCAAATCATCAAAAATGCTTAGGCTGTGGTCCCCAGCTTCCAGTAATGACTTACTGGGGGTCTCCAGAATCCAATGCTTCTTTGTAATTTTTGCTGTAAAAGCTATACATTATATATGGTATAAAGTAGCCCCTGCCTGTGACATTATAAGGATATTGGAAGTCACTGAGGAGTTCCATGTCTATATAGAGGAGCAAGACCAAAGGCCAAGTTCCTCTATACTTTTATGTAATTCCGAGGTGACCTGCAATATCTTTATCATGTACAGCAGCACTTACATTATTCATTACAATGCATGGTCATACCGTAACCTTTCCCATAAACCATTTCAATCCTTGGGGCGTAACTATTTCGTTTGAACGAGAGAGCACGTTTGCAAGTATAAAGAATAAAAGTAGAATCACCAGAGTCAAATTAAACAGCTTAAGAAAACTATTAGATATTAGATACAAAAATATATTAGAATAAGTTCAACAAATGTAATAAAAAAAAGACACAGTAGCTCTGAATGTGTAGAAACATGCCGATAGATTTGAACTTTTTCATAATTCAGGTGGGAGTGCAAAAGATAAAAGTGTTGGCATAAACATCGTCTTTCTGCTAGTCACTGCGCAGCTAGAAAAACAGAGCGGGACAAAGAAAGTTCATGTTTATGGCCCATGACCTAAACTGCCTTTGACCTGGGCTGCTGGCCCTGGCAGTAGGCATTGTGACATCAGAACTAAAATGTATTAATTTATTATACTTAGTGATAGTTGAGTGACTTTAGGCCTGATTTAGATTTAGGCTGATGGGATACTCCGTCACAAGTGTGTGGACACCCCATCTGCTGTATTACAACTGCCATTGGATATAATGCACTTGTAAAATGGTGGACGGGATGTCTGTCACATTTGTGATGGTGTATCCCATCGATCAAACTCGAAATCAGGCCCTGTGTTATTTCTATGTAATAGGCAATTGGGCGTCTCATATGTCACCTATTATAAAGAAATCAGAGACAGGTGTTTTTTTTGTTTTTTTTTAACAGTGGTTGCAGAATTCCTTGCATTATAAGGATATTGAAGTCACAAAGCATTGCATTTCCATATAGAGAAATTAAGTTGAAGGCTGAGTTCCTTTACAATATCATTGGTCTCTGTGGTCACTTGCAATATCCCTTAACCATATGGCATAGGGTTTGTATTCCTTATAAAGTATGATCGTACCATTACCCTTATAACAAACCACTTAAATCTTCAGCCTCTTGCTCTTTCATATTAAAAATTTAGTATGTTTGCAGACCTGAAGAATAAAAGCTGGATTTGCAAAAATATATTAGAAATAGGGCTATGTAAATAGGCAGATTAGAAATATTGTAGCTCAGTAGGTGTAGAAACATGCAGTAATTATGTATTTTCTGTAATGCCACATAGCATGGAACAATTAAGCATGCTGCTCCAACTATCTCCCATTCTCCGGTTTCTGTCCATTGTATCAAACAAATGCAGAAGAACAAAAAAATAATTTCTTGTTTTCATTGCTAAAACTACAACTGTAATTATGCTCTTTGTCTCGCTTTTTATTTGGCTCTAGCAGCAGGTATTATGACGTCATTTGCCTTCTGGCTTGTGAGACACGATTTCCACAAAAATACGCCTCTCTCTCTCTCTCTCTCTCTCTCTCTCTCTTTTTCTCTCTCTCTATCTCTCTCTCTCTCTTTTAATAATAGACGCATATTCTTTGAAGCAAGGTGACTAGAGAATTGCACATGTCCAGATTTCTAACAGTTGGGGGAACTGGTGTGCTTTAGAATAATCTGGCTAATGGGCGAGCCCTCTCTAGGTCTGCACTGGAAAGACATGACATGAAATTAGATTAAAAGAGCATGTAATAGTATCAATTCCATACAACTATATTATCTGCTGTTAGTCGATTCATGAAACACAGTTCACCTACATCAGTCAAAAACATATTCCATTGGCCATCTGCCAAACTGTAGAAGGACTAGTGGTAGGCAGGAATAAGGATGCAAAGATGTAAATAATACATAATAAAAAGGGTTGTTTCGTTGCAGGGATGTGGGTGAAGAGAGTAATCAAATCAAGGATTAGAATTGTGATTTTATGGAAACAGAAGAGACTCATGATAGTGTCGAGTTTACTAATAATTTTCATTTTTGACTAATTATTAAAAGCAATCACAGGACAATAATGTCAAAGTTGAGTGGAGATCTAAAACTGAAACGCTCAAGAAAAAATAACGCATCAACAGGACCTGAATTCAAAGTAAAAAGCAATTTAACAATGATCCTTTCATAAATGTAGGCTATTACTCTACTACATCACACAAGTTAGTTGTGTTTTTGATTATTTTAGTTATTTGTTTTGAGAATTTTGAAAACAATGTATAAATGGTGAGATAATCGTGTAAAGAATGATGGTTATTTTAAATGTTTTTGTTTCATGTGCACGATGGACTCGTGTGTCCAATTCAGCTTCTACAGTTTGTTACAAACGATTATGAGGTTTACAGAGGGAGTTTAGTGTCGTGCTTTTTATTGTGCTGGTTATGTTTACATATGTTATTAGTCATGTTTTTTCATATTTACACTCATAGTCAATATCAAAGGGGAAGTGTAAAAATGGCTTACACAGGAAGACTGCACCATCCCTTTCACAAATCACAAAAAGCACACAAGTATTCCTTTGACGTCATGTATTACAGTATGTCATTTAATGTGATTGGGTTTTGTAGATCGTCCTTAAAAGTACTCCCAGAAAACAGCTCTTCACCAACCACCAAGTGGTGGGAGGTGGACGCTAAACTCATTAGCAATGGTCCAAATAAAAATATGGAACTTACATTCCTTAAATGATTAAGTTACAGTGTTGACATTGGTGATTGTTTAAATAGCTGTATGTTATACCAGTGACATGTGAAGAAGTCTGTCACTGAATTGTCCAAGCACACACTCTGTATGCTCTTCGATATAATGAACAATTTTATTGGATGTTCACAAAAGAACAAAAATGGTAGAATACATTAACTTACAGTGTAGCATAGATTCCCTTTTAAAGTGTAATTACATCTTTGAGTGGTGTAGAACGTTGCAATGCCATTCTAATGACAGAATACACCCTCTACAAATAGGTCTAAAGTAACACACCAACAAATAACATTATATATTGTAACATGATATAACATGCATCTGTTCAATGAACAGCGTAACCTGAAATATTAGGGGTTTTATGAACAAATGTTCTTTTACTACAATACAATGGTTAGTTCTGCAAAAATATCCAAATGGAATTAAAATATACAACTGCAGCAGTAGTAATGAGATGGCAGAAGTCTAAACGTTAGTGATAAAAGTTCCTTTTAATAATATTGCTCTTCCTTTTTTGAAAAGTCACTCACTGTACTAGCACATATGCTTCTGAAGTTTAATGTTTTACAAGCTATTAGCTTACGCTATCATGCGTTTGTGCATTTATTGGTCAGTTAAGAGGTTTCACCCTTATAGCAAACATTTGCATTCCAAAACAGAGACTTTTAAAAGTTTAACAAAAATATTTGGAGGTGGGTCTAGAGAGCTGAAAGTTAGGAACCTCCCTGTTCCTTTCTCCAGCATCAAGAAAGATCAACCAGTGCTTAATTTGCTATTTCTTACTGTAAAGCAAAGAAAGTACTGCAGATGTCAGGTGGGATTTGCAAGACAATTTTACAGTGATATGTTTAGGAAAAGGCATCAATTAGTTGTGAGTTAGCCTTAATTATTTAACAAATGAAACATTTCTATTTTAAACGCTCCATCCAAAACAGTTTTGAATGTGAAAACGGCAAAGATCACTCAAATGAATATCTCCTCACCACTAAATTAGATGTGTTTTATTTTTGTGCCATTGAAAGTACTATATTGTCTCTATTTTAGCTACAATTCTTTTGGGAATGTTATATTTATTTCAAATTTTATTGTTGATTTTGGAACTTATGCTCACATACTGCTCACAGTTTATCTGAGGGAAACCTATCCACTTGTGAAAAACTACCAACCGCAAACCCAGGATCCCTCACTGAAAGTATTTTTCAGTGCTAGAGTATTTCAAATTGTGGAAGCTCAGCCACCAGCCATATCAAGACTGAGACATTCTAGTTCCCACCTCACCCAATTATGCACATTTTATTTACATGAGCGAAGACGTTTATTGTGCCCAGTATGCAGGAAGGTGGTATTAGGTCCCATACAGCTGATTTTGCTTACCTTCATGGCCTGGGTAATGAAGATTTTATTAGTACGGTCTTGAATGTTATTCAAAGCACTTTAAGAATGCGTTCTATTTATTGAAAACTTTGTATCATGTGAATACATTTTAAAGATTTTAATTGTTTTATTTTGCTAGGTAATGCTATGTATTGTTTAGATGTAACTTTTATGGCGTATTTATAGCCGAATAAAGCATTTTGATTGATTGATTGATTGACCCATTCTAGTTTCCTCTGCTCACCTACTATGACATAATTCAGGGTTACTATCATAATAATATGCTCACAGCGTTTGTGTTAGTATTTCAAACCCTAAGGATTAACTAAGACATCTAGATTTTGGCAGTAGTTCAACAGAGTCAACCGTGCCAATCAATAAAAGACGTGTATATACTGTTGCATCTCTACATGATGGTCTAACGGCCTATGGAGTTAATTATGTATGGCTTTTCAACAAGATAAGTGTGCAACACCTAAGTTGCTTACTTAGCCCATCAGCTAATTTGTTGGTTATTCTTGTGCAACATTTAGTAGTCATGCTAAAACACATCTCCAAAGTGACCTGGTATGGGACTGAACTTTAATTGTGAGACAATGATCTTTCATAAATATTATGTCACAAATATTGTCTACAAAAATATTGCGCCTGTTAGGATGGAAAAGTCCATCACACGGTGATAGACATGTACTCCAGCCCTGAATGCCCCAATTATAATGATGTCAGGATCTCTGATGCAGATTTTTGTGGCTATGGGCAATATGCAAGTGCTCCATGACACAGGCCTGTCTCACAAATTACAGTCTTTTTGGACAAGGAGCGGCGCCCAAAGCACCACCGTCATAGTGGTGAAAGGCTACATCCTTTACCAGGAGCTAGCCAGCACGAGCACGATGGTGGCAGTATCCCATGTAGTGATCAGTAGGAATGAACAGTTTTTTAACCTGGGGCACTGGTGTGAGGCCTACAGGCTCACCAATTTAAAGTTCTGTAGCTGTGTGCTTAACTCACGCTTGGGCTACATCAGTTATGTGTGCAGTCCTTCACAGTTCATGTGAGATATACACTGGGTGTATATGTGCCTGTAAATGGCACAATACAGTAATGGTGCAGTGCATGTATGTTAATTGCATGCGTTGAATGTTTGTGTGCCTGGGACTGGTACAATACATGAAGGACGCAGTGCTGTGCAGTGCCTGTATATCATATGCATGTGCTGTGTCTATGTGTGCATGTGAATGGTACAATATATGTTAGATGCTTGGTTCCATTTGGGAGAGCCAGGGCTAACTGGAGAAACATGAGGAGATAGAGGAATACCCACAGACATATTTGAGTATCGCTGCATTCCTGGGGGCTGGGTGGGACACACTGGCAAAAGGGAGAGTCAGGTTCTGCAGTACACTTCAAGGAGTGCTCTTTTATTCAGAAATAGGTCACTAGGAAAGGTCCTGGGCATATCCCAGGAAAGAGATGTTACTGATAAGAGAATAATAAAGAGTAAGGCTGATGTCTTGGGATATAAACATTTGAAACATATATCACTGTGGCTGACATTTAGGTGTGAACCACCAGTAACTCCCTGGGCCTGTGTGTGGATTTGGAGTCACTCCTGCTGTGACAGACTGGTTTCTGGAGGAAGAGTAGGTCAGAGGAGAGAACCTCAAAAAGAAGTAGATCTCCAACATAAATTCTAAAGACTCAAATTCTAAATCCCATTTGGTATCTGAAAATGGACTATAAGAAGGGGAGCTTGAGGTCCCCAAAATTGTCAACTGTCAAGCAGCAAGTTAGGTTGTGTGAGGAGGAGACCATCTACAAGACTTCTGCCTCTTACCAGAACTGGAGGTCAATGTCTGCCAGTCTCCCAGCTGGGACATCACACAATGATTCCAAGACCACCTGCCCCTGGAGCACCAGTGCCTGCCTGCTAAGGCCAGTGTGCCCCATGAAAAAGAAAAGAGCACTAGAGGGAGCAAGATCCAGTGGGGGATCCTGGCAACTGAATCACTGTAACAAGGTTTGAGGAGATGACCGCTGCCCCAGTCACGCCGATGCCCATCTGCAGGCAGAAGTCGGCAACCGCCATGTGCTAGAGAAGGGCTGCTGTGGAGGAGCTGTGATCATTGCTTGACTGATTGGGTCATTGCCCATGCACAGGTTGTAACTCAGTCAACATATGTGCCAGGTGGGGTCACCAAGCGTGCTGCCATGCTAATGGGAATTTTGCTTGTGTGCAGAGCTAAGTCAGTGACCCCGTATACCTGGTAAGGGCATCATGAAGAGTGCTGCTGTGCCAATCACAATTCAGGCCATTACGCTTGTAGGGAGCTAAGTCACTGACCCCACATGCTAAGTAGGGCCACGGTGAGGAGTGCTGCCGTGCCGATCAGGTGGTAGCCCATTTGCGGGGCTGAGTCAGTGATGCCAAATGTATGACAGGGGCCATTGCAAAGAGCACTGCCTTGCATATTGGCCAAAGCTGCGTTGATGACCCCATCTGCCAGGTTAAGTTGCTGACCTTGTATGTTAGCTGTGGTAGGCGTGAAGATTGTTACTATGCATATCAGGAAGTAGCCTGTCTAAAGAGTGGAGTCCATGACCCCGTATGCCAGAGAGGCCATCAGGGCAAGTCATGGAGTGTGGTCTGATTAAGACCATCATTATGAGGAGGAGGCCTCCATTAGGACCTGAGCTGGCCCAACCCCCAACTGGGGAGGACCAACACCAGGATCGCCACAACCCCCCACCTGTGGAAGGGAATCCAATGGACTTACCAAGCATCAGAGGTGAATCAAGGACCCTCCCCCCACCTCTGTCACTGCCTCCGTAGGACTGTGTGTGAGGAACACCCGACCTCTACCCCTCTCAGGCCACATGTGAAGAGCTTGCCAGATACAGCTGCTGCAGCTTCAGCGTTCATGAAGGGGGCATGCTTGCAGACTCCGGTCGCTCATATTTTGCAGGTGCAGGAAATAAGGCTGACAATTTTGAACATACATGTAATGGTAGGAAACGTGATGGCGAAAGTATAGTGAGGTTCCACGTAAATAATAGAGATAGGGTATGTTTTGGCCAAGGATAAGAAACCTTTCTGATTCAGGAATGAGTTATTGAAAGGTATGCTCTGGCTCCCGATGTAAGCATATTCTGTACAAATGGTTTGAGGTATGCTCTGTAATTCAGCAAATTCTTTAGAAATGATTTGAGAAATGTGTAGACATCACTTGGAACCAAACATCTCATGTGGAAGACAAATATGTCTTCCCTCTGCTAGTCACAGAAGATGCTTTGATTTTGAAATAAAAAGAAACAAAACTAAAGTTTATTGCTCCAGAGATTCCAAGATTGTTGTAGTAGAAACCTATCACTATCTATTACATTTATTGTTATCTGGTACAAATATAGCACACAACTACAAATAGTGTAGCATCATTGTGATGTTGTCTTGCCTGATCATTTACAAGCCAGCACATGCATGTGGGAGGAAAGTGCACAAGTAAAGGGTGTTCTTTTTTTAGAAGTATTTGGCTGTGGCACACCTGACAACTATCCCTGCTGTACTCATGTTGCTCACACATGACACTGTGGCTTGGCATTAAGGGGCCACAGTGGGAATCACCTATTTAATGTATGCTAGGTGAGAAACACAGTGCTACAGCTGATATGAGAACAGGAGTTATCACCTTTGTTTAGTTTCACTTCCAGATTCATTACGTTTGATTGTCAGACCAGAAAAATCTTTCGCTGGTCAGAATATGTTCTCTCTCTGTGTTTGCCGGTTTGTTGTTATATGTTACGGCTTTCTTTGTAGATAGTGTTGGGTTTTGATCTCAGCTGTGAAATTACATCATGCGAGTTGTTTGAAAAAGTAAATTAATGATCTTATCAATCCATAGATGACAACATTTCCTTTTCTGAGAAACAAACGAAACTTGAGAACCTTGAATTTCGCTATTCAAGGAGCATACGATTGGTGTCCCAGCTGGCCAAATGTATTATTATTTTATTGTATTCTTTTCAGTACATTCCTAGGTTCCATAGATATTTTGGGGAGTTAAATCATGCCTCGAGGTTTCTAATTCTAAAACAATTTCAAACACATTATGTGGCATTTAAATATGGAATATTGCACAGTGATTGATTTTATGTAGGAAGACCATAACGTTCTCAGACCTATATTCCAACTTTGCAGGTGTATCCCCTTATCTCTTTAAAAAGATAGCCTTAGTGGTAAAATAAATAATAGGTACATGTTCTTCAAACTTCGTGGGTCCAATAGGCACATTTGATCAACATATCAACATATAAACACACATTTACAGAGTCTACTTCTCAAAAGATTCACATGTATGTATAGATGTAGATGTGAGTAAATCTTTTTCCAGGGGGTTTTGAGTGGGTTTCCAGGGTGGGATGGTCCGGTATATTTGTGCACACCCACAAATTCACATCTGTCTTTACAAATGCTCATTGCCACCGCAGACACTTTTGGATATGTTCTCTTGTCCAGGGCATGAATATACTTATCCAGAGGAATGATGAGCAACAACCACACCTAAACCTGGTGGGAGTGTAGGGGTAGAGGTTTATCCATGGGGAAAGAAGTTTTCCAAGCGTGGACAAAAGTAAAAGAAACAAATTCAGTTGAGTTACTATTTAGATTTCTGTATGCAGCAATGTACCCTATGTACATATACAAAACATATGACTGTTCCAGCTTCTTATGCATGCTCATTAGTTTATTTTTCATTTAAACAAATCATGAATTTACTCTAAGTGTATGAGCAAACCTTGGCTGTACTTTCCTGACTTTTTATGTGAATTGCATGGTAAGTGTTCTATATATAGCCAAAAGGTGGTGCATGTAGATTGAAATTAAAATATATTATTGGCTGTTAAGAGAAACTGTCACAGTTAATGATAATTTTAAGTGCGAGTAATGTGGTTGGATTATGAGTAAAATCTAAGGGACAGTTGTTGTAGTGTAATGATGCTCTTTTATTTTGATGCCACATATGCATGGGGAAATGACTGATATCATCTGTTAAATGCTTATGTAATACAAAGAAACTTTAGACTGGTATTCCTAGCCGTAGCACCCAGACCTGACCAGTGGAGGAGCACTCTTTCTGGTTTACGAATCTGTATTTTACATTGTTTGATTTTGAAAATCGGGTAGTGACTATCTGCCCTATAATACATTGATTAGGTCAGTGCATCATAAAAACTTTCTATAAGAGGTGTTAGATTTGTACTGTCAGTTTGTTTTTATGAGTACCACTGCTACATCAATATATGTACACGTGCGGAGTAAAGAAGAATAAAATCTCTTCAACTGGGAAAACTGAAATATGGAAGGACAAACAGCCAGAGCTGCCAACTTTAGTGCTGGTGAACCAGGTTTGAGTCTCGTTGTCGGCTCAACATCCTGTGATTATGGCATATTGCAAAGTCCTCTATGATGCAGTAGGTGACCAACTGATGCTGTGCTACTGGTCTCCTTGTACCGCAGTTGATACAAAATCCTTTGGTGGGGGCTAGTGTCCCTCTTGGGTGATGAATCCAGACTCTGACAACACTCTCGGGCCTAGCTGATTCAAGTGTAACTTTTGGCCATCAAGGATCAGCTGCTTTGGGCGCCAGGCTGCTAGTAGCAACAAAACTTCTGGGGGTGTCTAGCAACTTGCCGGTTGGGCATCTTCAGCTCTTTTGTGCCTGCAGCTGGTTCCAGAGGATCAGCCAACTGATCCTTGGAGTCATTGCTTTGATCTGGGACTGGGAATCATGTTTCCTCTGATCCAGGAGTCACAGGCAAAGCCCACACTTTACTAGCCCAAAGTGCAACAGGTGAGTCGTTCTGATAGTGCACCCTTTCTTTGTGCATTTTCAAGGACAGGAGGCCAGTTCTTCTTGGGTCCTTCTTCCAAATGTAACATGACCTGAGAGGCAGGGTGCCAGGGGTGCAGAATTTATCCCAAGAAGTGCCCTGATGGGACCACACGGTCACTAGCCAATGGGCTACTGGGTCCCCTCCCTTCTGGTGATGTGTCTCCTGCAATGTGTGGCACCTGTCCATCCCAGAGTGCACTATTTTAGCCACTCTCAAGATGTCGGGACCCCTCTTTGGTCATCAGGGGCTTGGTAGCCTACCTTAAAAGTGTGGCTACCTGAGGCCTACATGCCCATGGTAAAACTGGTTCTCTCTCTGTCCCTGTCTCCAACTTGTCTACATGAACAAAAGGCAGCCAGCTTATGAGGACTGTCATCATTTTCCCCTCAAAGGTGGCTTTCCATTTGAACTCCCCTTTTTGGCTAACACCCAAAGTGGCCTTCCTGGGAAAGGAGGTCACACCTCGCTCTGAGGCAACTGCCTTTGTTCTTCAGCCTGGGATCATTGACACATATCCCCAGACAGGCAGAAAGCTGTCTGTGGGCCAGGGCCTTTGTGAATCCACTTGACTAGTTGGAACACAGAGTGTCAACTTTCTAAAAGTTGCAGAACTTTAATTGAGACATTAAATTCAAGCTTGGGCATCAGATTGGGTTTAATGCCACAATCAATTTGATACCGTACAGTACCAAGTTAGGTAGTCCTGTTCAGGAGTTAGCCCGTCTTGGTTGCCAGCTAATTGGGTATCCTTATGTCAGCCAATGGGACAACTAATTTTAAACCAGAAAAACAAGAGTTTTGAAGTGTTGCTGTTAAGACATATGAAAAATATATGTCTTAGTTAACAATCTATAGCTCCTTGCCACAGGACATCAGAGGCGATCCTTAGGGTAGGCTTACATATAGGGTTAAGGGAAATGGTGGCTTTCCCATTAGTTTAACTGGCAAAGTCGAACTGGCAGTGTAACTATTGCCATTCCAATATGTAGTGAAAGACTGGGAGCCATGTCATCCTTTGTTACACACAAAATGGCACAAACAGTGGTACAGCCCTGGGTGGACAATCTGCCTTACATGCCTTGAGTACCATATACCAGGGACTTATAAGAAGGTCAGCACTTGCCAATTGGGTGTAGCCAAGTCGATATAAACTTTAGGGAGGGTCAGAACACTGGCACTGAGGTCTGTTTAGCAGGCCTCAGTGCATTCTCAGAGTCAAAAAAACAGCTACTAGTCCAAATGGGGACAAAACCTGGGGAGGAGGAGGGGGAGGTGCAAAAAGCTTCTTCCTTACAAATATGCTGACATGAGATACATTAATCAGGAGCAATCAATACAAATCGAGTCCATTTATTTTTAAACCCATGCAGAAAACCTTCCCGAAATGTCGTAACAATGAACTAAAGCAAAAAAAAATCTAACCTTAAGATCATATATAAAAAATCTACCTGCCTGAACACAGAGCAGCTTAAAACCATTTCCACGGAATTTACATGAATGCTGCTGATGAAAAGGTTTTCTAAAAACGTGATTGTTCTCTCATAAAGTGTCTTTATCGATCTTCTCCTAATGTATGTATTTATGCTTTCTTACCAAGTCAGTGACTGATTTAGACCTCACTAGATATTCATCTTATCTATCTACTAGCCACACATTTGTCTCAAATATCGTCACCTAACCATTCAAAGCACTGTGCCCCTTGATGGTTTGCATTTCTTCATCATAGGTAAGTAATGTATCATAATTAATCCAACTTCTCTTCCATTATGGTATATGGAAACACATAGACCATAAAGTTATGAGCGCCACAATATGCACAAGCCCTAAACATATGGCTACAGTAGCAGTACTCCACACTGACTGTACCATCTTTTCCCCTTATCCAGGCACAGCCAAAAAGGGGAATGAGCCAGCATCTTCGTTAGTACATCCCTTACAACTATATCAACATGACGCTCTGACTTCCCACGTTATTAGGGCATTCTATTGCTACAGTGTTTTGCAACCCTCAACATAAATATCATATTGCTTTGCCGTCATCCAGAGGCCACTAAAACAAATTCAACATTATTAATTAAATCAATGATCCAGTCCCCCTACTCCTTTTATAATCCTTAGTGATTGCCACCTGTATCGAGTTAATCCAGTTCACTTCTTTCCGCTCTGAGTACTTCCTAACATACACAAGTCTTCATTTTCTCACACAGCAAATCCATCCATCTAATTTGTATGTCAGCCATCCTCAATCACTCATCTCATATCCCACTATCAAATCATTCCGCTCCAATCATGCCCAGATAAACATTTCCACACATTTTGTTGTTTCAGTCTCTCGCCACACACATCTTTTATTTCATTCAGAAGAATCTTCTCTCAGTGATATGGATAAAATTCAACTTAGCACGAAACCTATCCTCAAATAATACTTCCATTAAATATTATTTTGAACAGGTGTATTTGTATTAAACATGAATGTTTTGTAGTTTCCTGCACCCTTAGATTTCTCTCGGGGTCTGTGGGTCCCTGCAGTCAGTCAGATAAGTACTGCATGCCAAAGTCATAGAAAACTAGAGCCACTGAGTACAGATAGGATGAATTTTTGAACGCGGACTAAATCGCCAGGCCTGACACCCCAGAGAGTACAGAAGCAACCCCAGACCAGCTTCATCCAATCTAGGAAATTTGAGTGAATTAAGCCTTTGTCCAATGACACAGTAAGCATGGGACCAATGTCCAGACATGTTATCTCACGTTGGGCATCTCACTTATAAAAAACAAAGAAGGTGTTGGGTGGAATGCTTCAATTAATCTCAACCACTGCTCATTAATTAGGCCAAATCCATATTTGTTACCCATAATGGCACTCGAGACAGAGAACATCAACATGTAAACATATGCAAACCTGACTTGGTTCTGCTTCTCCAATAGGAAATTATAGCTTAATTATAGCCAGACAACGTTCTGTCCAGATGGGATCACAAGCAAGCTAAGATCAGTTTTAAAAAAAACTTTCTTAGCTTCCCCAGTGAGTTTTAGTCTGAGTCCAACGACAAAGTGAGTACAGGGCCCACGTTTGCTCTTATCTTTCATACTTAGTATGCAATCCTTGGAAAAACAAAAAAAGACTCAATTAAATCAAAAATTCCATCCATCATGTTTTTGTTTTTCTATACAATATGCATTATGTGCAACAGGTATGCTTGATGTGGGCTCTGTGCTCACTGTGTCATATGACCTCAGATGCACATCTCTGATAAGTCCCAAGCAGGCCCAAATTGGTCTGAGTTAGCTTATTCTCCTAAATGGAAGGGGGCCTGTCTGGCAGATTAGGTTGAACTGCTCCTATATTTATGGGACCAATAATTATTTGCATATGGCTGTTTTTTATCTAAAGTGGCACAATAGGTGAAAAATGATGGACCCAAGTGTAGCTTGAGTGATCACCAGTGGCTGAGATTAATTCAAGCTTTCCTTCCCTTCTTTGATGTAGCAGCGTTCATCTATGAGAAATCAATTCTCCTCTTATTATAAATTAGCTATTCCCTCAGTCTATCTCTCAGATCTGTTGCCTCATGTTCCACTTGTGCCTGTCCCATTTGATATGCTTCCTTTTTGATCCAACATTTCTTTCATGTGTTTGTATTGATGTTTTTTGACTTCAGCACATATGGCCAATACAACTAAATGCTAATGGAATCGGCATACCATTTTTGAAATGGGCATTGTGATGGCTGAAAATTTCTTCACCATAGCAAAATGAACGGAGCTGCAGCAAATATTTTACAATGCAAGAGATTATTTGGATTTGCATTCTTATCTTAGACAATCAATACAGTCAAGTGCTATTAAGTTAATTACTGTCTGCTGACCATTCTAACACCTACGGGCTTGAGAAATTCTCAATGCATACTCTACAACACGCGTCAAGGACCAGGGCAAGCGATTTGCACAGTATATTTTCAACTTGTCAATAACAATATTATTTTCAGTAGTCCTAGAAGCTGTGCCACCGACACAACAAAATTAAGCCTTACTCAACTGCAGTTAAATAAGATGCATTCCAAATGTGGTCTGCTAATTACTGAAGGATCATATTATGAGAATTAACATTCTTAAATTTGACTGTGGTCAACGAAAGATGTAATGGGCAAAAATAAAAAAATTAAGCTAGAAACTATGGGATATATTTACAGATTTGTGGCACATGGCAGTGCAGCAGGTTACCTTGTTGCACCTTTCTGCATAAAAACAATCCTAGGAGGCTTTTTCCTCTTTCTATGTGTGCTGCGGAATGCATCATACTTAGAAATGTGCTCTGCCTTGCCTTAATCCTTACTTATGGGGGTCATTCAAGGCCATGCAAAAGTGGCTTTGCGTGGCCAGATAAATATGAGGTAGTGGTTTGCGCTTCTGTTGCATCGCAAAAAGTGATACCATGGCTGCACAAGGGCCCTATAAACATAGACCTAGGGGCAATGAAACTTATGATGCTAGAAGTTTTTTTTATTTTTTTTATTGGAATTGAACACACACCTGATAAAAGAATTAGGGGGTTTTGAATGTTCCTAGGACATAGTGACTAAAACCCCTGTGCTATTCCTCTAGACACTGGTTGAAATTGTTTAATCTAACAATTAACAAAAATTATGTAGAACAAGAAGAATATTTTACAAACACTGGACATTCAGTGTGACATCGCTTACAGCTAGAAAACTTTTCCAAGCTTTTTTCTTTTTTTCCAAACAGTCGAGCAGGAGAAATGTTTTATAAAATTTGTAAATTTGTTGTTATTTTGTTTTAACCTGACTAACGCAAAATACGGAAAGAGGTTGAAATATTAACCCTACCATCTTGCACATGAATAAAGTGTGCAGCAATGCAGCCCTTGGGGACCAGGTGTGCGTATTACTACTCCACAATTAAAAATACGTTAAAATAGCAATGTTCAAAGTGAAAAAGTAGGACAGAACTGAAGGGGAAGAAGTGATTTCTCCTTGTGAAAAATATTCTCCATATAGATAAAAAAACAAAAAACTTTTTTTTCAAATTATTCACAACAAAATGCATCAGGAGGCAGCATTTATGGAGCATTACTTGAATTTTAAGAGAATTATAAAAGTGATGGACTGTTATCCCAAGGGAAAGCGAAAGTATACCGGAGTCTATTTATGACGTTTTATTTTATAAATGGGTAGTAAACGATCCCATTCAATCAACAACTTTGGCATGATGAAAATAAGATTGCACCATTTTATCACACGCCATTGGCAGGCCTTAATTCCAAAACATCATGCAACACGCACCGACCAGTTTGTTCATTATTCATGAGCTGTCAAGTCATACCCGAGGTTAGTAATTTGCCTATTAGCAGAAGCTAAAAGGGCTATCTGACTGAAAATATGACTGACAGAGGGTGTAGCAATAAACCACAGCATGGACTTGAATCTAAAGTTATCACTCACAGAAAGTGTCCAACATCTACCATAGCGCTCCTGACTGCTCCCTATGAGCAGTCAGCAGCAAGAGTAATATGTATAAATGTGTCACCATGACAGGAATGGGGTTATTATCTTGGGAGGGAGGGTTCCCTTCCAACTCTATAAACCCACACTGGTTAGGTCAAAACCCAGTTCTAAGAGAATCTCTGCTCAAACCCTTGCATCTATGGCTCAAGCAACAGGCAATCCTTGTGAAGTGTATGTTACATTCAAGCCGGACAAACAATTTTAAAGTAAAGAATAGAATACAATAAAACTCCTACACCAATTAGCAAAAATAGAGAACAACATAACAAGTAAAAAGACAATAAGATCATTAAAATATGTTGGGGGGACCAGAGGTATGAATCATTAATTTGTACAGCAAATGATCCTAAAAAACAGTAAAATGGCAACAAAAAACAGTTGACCTTGGCATACATGCAATTTTAGGCCAACTGCCAAGGTGCTGAAGTCGAATACGCCATGCATGTCATCCCAGTCAAAGTCTTTGCCTAGCAACTTAGGCTCTCAAAAGAAAGTCAAAAGTCAAAAACTTCCAGCAGTGTAGGGTCCAAGGCTATGCCCGATGCGGGGCCCTCAAAGTCAGATTTGTAGTTGCTGAGAACCAGATAAATCCACTGGTTTTGAGTCTGAAAGCTCAGAGTGGCATAAACCTCAATTTCATAGCCACCAATGTTGCGTCAATAGGTCACATAGATTTGTTGCCTGCCCCATTCTAAGGTTTGACCTTCAGACCAATTTTCTGGATGCTAAATTCTTCAGTAAGGCAAGGCTAGAATCTGCAGGCAAGCAGGGCTCTAAGAGACTGGATATATCCACCACAAGATCCAACCAAATCAGTGCTCAATTTCTAAAAGAAAGAGTGCCGGTCTATGAAGCTCCGCTCAGAAGCCTGCGGCTTGAGCAAATAGACACAGGCACACTGAATACCAATGCTTGTAGTCTTAAATCAACCTCATGCCACTTTAATACACTACCAGACACTCTCAGTCTCTTTATTTCACATGTGGGGGTTCTTGTTCTCTCTCTTTGAGACGGTTTTGCCTTCTTTCTTTTCCTTTGTCTTTCCAATCTGTGTGTTTTTTCCTCTCTTGTACACTGTACTACGTGCCAGTCCCCCAAAATAAGTCCCATTGGCCCCCACCTAAAACCACTGGCTCAAATTAAGCACTGAATTAAGCCTCTTTCTAGTGTGGCAAAAAATTCTGAGCTGGACAACTCTGGCTTTCTTGTTTCTCTTTGGTGAGGCTTGGGCAATCATCAGCATCCCTTTTCCTTTGTAAATCGTTGCAATTGCATTTGCAAACCATTAATGCATACCAACCAAATTGCAATTAGGAAGGCATACCCCTTTTATGCCCATTCATATTAGCAACGTTGGTAGGGCTTGCAAAACTAATTTGTTGAGGCAGAAATGTTTTTATGACTCCAAAATGGTTTTAGTAAAAATGAAAAACATTTCGCAGCCAAGAGTCTTTTTGCAGCCACACACCATGTGATTTCTGCAAATCGCCGAATTTGTGTTTGCACAAGGAGTTTGTACTTCAGGCTCCAAATGACGAGGCACAGTCCCAGCTTTCCAGGATCAGGTATAAAGGGCATGCAAACAACCTGAATTACCGAGGCACAATATAACATTCCAAGATAAAGCTGCAAGTGTCTAGCGACAATCACAAATGCCCAGACACAGCCTCAAACGCGCAGGCTTTACTTTAAATATGCATTGCCACTGATAGAGCGTTCCGGCTTAATAATTTACCTGTATTGGGACGCTCTTGGGTCGATGAATCTTTTGACCTAGTGGGGCTCTCCTCACCCAAGAGTAATCAATTTAATCAAATCAATAATCAATAACGAACATAAGCAATACCCTGATCAACATAACACTTCACAATTAATCCAGAATACATTTAGACGAAACCATGACCTTTCGGTCATGAATAACCACACCAGTTTATGCAAAGTTAGTGAATTTATTTCCCTATATTAGCAAAGCTAGCACGATATAAACATGTCTCAACACCAAATGATATATGTAGATGAACATTAATAGCTGTCCATAACGACGAAACAGATGCAATCTATGCAGCATTTGAATAATAATGCCTTCGATAATAGCAATGCAAACCACTAAAACTATAATCTGTAATGAGCTAATTGCATACTTTGGTCAGCATAACAAGGTCTCAAATTGCATCGTGCGACAAATTAATCCTCATCTATCCTCAAATTAACATCTGCATGTGGGACTTCATGCAAAAACAATTTATCAACATTAATTTGGAAAACTCCTAACTAGGGCTCTTATCAAAATCAGCAGTTGGTTACCTAAAAAGAAACACAATGCAATTGTACATTTTCTTTCATATTTACCAAATTCAATCAGCATTCAAGGAAGTCTTCGTCTCACAGGTACCAGTTTCGATCAGCATGGGTACCGGTTACGATCAGCATGGGACGGGGCAAAGGGGCAGGGTGGACGGGGCAATTGCCTCACAGCGGCAAGATAAAAGGACAACTATTACTTCATGTAACGGGGCAAATCAAAGTTAAAGTCTCTAGGGCGAGAATTTCTTAAAGTCTCTTTCTCTCGATTAGAGAAAGCATCAAAGTCTCATCGAACATCAATTGGCATCGAAGTCGGCAATAACGGGTAATGGGCTGGTAAAGGCGCATGTCCAATTATGGCTACATGCCCAGTCACCACTTCATAAGGAAACAAGCCAGTCATCTACAGCATAGTAAATATCCACGTTTCCGTGGCACAGAGACCAATAGAGCAAACACTTGTACTGCGGCTACCTCAGGGGCTATACCACAGAGCAGGTACACCTTTCTTTACAAATTCTTGAAACCCCTACGTACCATTTCTTAAATCTCCGGGATGTAAACAATAGCATCAAACAGCCTTACAGTTGTTGGGTGAAGTGCTAGCCTGGTAAGAGACAAATAGCAACCACGTTCATTTAAAAAAGAGTAACATTTTCAATTAAGAAACTTTTTATTACTATAGAACCAATCCTCACTCTGGCTGTAACGCCTGGGGCCTGGAGACAGTGATTGTCTGAGCTGTCTTGAGTGCAGCTTGGCAGCAGAACAGTTGACTTTGAGGAAATGCGATACAAACTTAGCAAGGCCATCTACACCTGCATAATGTATTGGTAACCGCTTGGTTCCACTATTGCTGACTTTTATCTATTGCTATGGCATTATCAGGTGACTTTCCAATATGTTAAGAAGTGATTAGCAGACTTGTCTCTCTAAGAGGCTGGTAAGCCTAGGTCAAAATAAGTAATTTAAAGGGAACCTTTGTCAGATGTGACTGACATAAGTCCAGCTTTACTAACCTTTCAGAGGTACTAGCCTATTGTGAAAACA